>NW_028318176.1:2958724-3264762 GCF_062004578.1 Staurois parvus | reverse complement strand
GAAGGGGGTAGAAGTGCCCGGTAGGAAGGAAGGGGGTAGAGGTGCCCGGTGGGCAGGAAGGGGGTAGAAGTGCCCGGTAGGCAGGAAGGGGGTATACGTGCCCTGTAGGCAGGAAGGGGGTAGAAGTGTCCAGTAGGCAGGAAGGGGGTAGAAGTTACCAGTAGGCAAGGGGTTAATGGAATTAAGTATCCATTCGAGGTATCCTCTGATAATCATAGAGGCCATGAAATAATGTATCACTTTAATTCATGATACTGCAGAATGTGAAATATCGGGGTGAAAATTGTGACCCCTAAATTGCTGTCACACCACCTACCACACACAGACATCGACAACAAAACAACCACAAACAATTATTGACAGACTTCCAACCCTTCTGCCATAAACAGCACCCCTACCAAAGTAACACCATCAAGTGACAGAACTGCAACTACACTGACATCTGTGTACCCATATGAATGCGTAGCGTGCATAGGGTTAAATATCGTGTATTAAGTAAGGGCCCCCCCTCATGTCACTGTCCTACCATGTCACTGCATCCCCTCACATGTCATGGCCACCCTCCAATATCACTGCCGCCCCCCCCCCCCACGTCATGCCCACCCCCAATGTCACTGTACTCCCCATGTCACTTCCCCACACCGGTGCAGCAAGATCAGTCCCCCGTGAAGATCTGCCCTCCTTGTCATTACCCACCAGCAAAATCAGTCCCCATGAAGATCTGCCCCCCTTGTCATTACAACCCAGCAAGATCAGTGCGCCGTGAAGATCTGCCCCCCTTGTCATTACCCCCCAGCAAGATCAGTCCCCGTGAAGATCTGCCCCCTTGTTGTTACCCCCCCAGCAAGATCAGTGCGCCGTGAAGATCTGCCCCCCTTGTCATTACCCCCCAGCAAGATCAGTCCCCCGTGTAGATCGGCCCCCCTTGTCATTACCCACCAGCAAGATCAGTGCGCCGTGAAGATCTGACCCCCTTGTCATTACCCACCAGCAAGATCAGTCCCCCGTGTAGATCGGCCCCCCTTGTCATTACCCACCAGCAAGATCAGTCCCCCGTGTAGATCGGCCCCCCTTGTCATTACCCACCAGCAAGATCAGTCCCCTGTGAAGATCTGCCCCCCTTGTCATTACAACCCAGCAAGATCAGTCCCCCGTGTAGATCGGCCCCCCTTGTCATTACCCACAAGCAAGATCAGTCCCCTGTGAAGATCCGCCCCCCTTGTCATTACAACCCAGAAAGATCAGTCCCCCGTGAAGATCTGCCCCCCTTGTCATTACCCACCAGCAAGATCAGTCCCCCGTGTAGATCTGCCCCCCTTGTCATTACCCACCAGCAAGATCAGTCCCCCGTGAAGATCTGCCCCCCTTGTCATTACCCCCCAGCAAAATCAGTCCCCCGTGAAGATCTGCCCCCCTTGTCATTACCCACCAGCAAGATCAGTTCCCTGTGAAGATCTGCCCCCCTTGTCATTACAACCCAGCAAGATCAGTCCCCGTGAAGATCTGCCCCCTTTGTCATTACAACCCAGAAAGATCAGTCCCCCATGTAGATCTGCCCCCCTTGTCATTACCCACCAGCAAGATCAGTGCGCCGTGAAGATCTACCCCCCTTGTCATTACCCACCAGCAAGATCAGTCCCCTGTGAAGATCTGCCCCCCTTGTCATTACAACCCAGCAAGATCAGTCCACCGTGAAGATCTGCCCCCCTTGTCGTTACCCCCCAGCAAGATCAGTCCCCCATGTAGATCTGCCCCCCTTGTCATTACCCACCAGCAAGATCAGTGCGCTGTGAAGATCTGCCCCCCTTGTCAATACCCACCAGCAAGATCAGTCCCCTGTGAAGATCTGCCCCCCTTGTCATTACAACCCAGCAAGACCAGTCCACCGTGAAGATCTGCCCCCCTTGTCATTACCCACCAGCAAGCTCAGTCCCCCGTGAAGATCTGCCCCCCTTGTCCATACACCCCATCAAGCTCAGTCCCCCATGCAGATCTGCCCCCCCTGGACACAACCCCCCCCCCCCCCCCTTAGCAGCAAGCTCAGTCCACCGTGAAGATCTGCCCCCCCTTGACACAACCCCACCCCCCATAGCAGCAAGCTCAGTCCACCGTGAAGATCTGCCCCCCCCCCCTTGACGCAACCCCACCCCCCGTAGCAGCAAGCTTAAGTGCCCCGTGAAGATCTGCCCCACTGGACGCAAGCAACCCCCCCGTAGCAGCAAGCTCAGTCCCCAGTGAAGATCTGCCCCCCCTTGACACAAACCCCCCCCCCCCATGGCAGCAAGCTCAGTCCCCCGTGAAGATCTGCCTCCCCTTGACGCAGCCCCAGCTCCCCGTAGAAGCAAGCTTAAGTGGCCCGTGAAGATCTGCCCCCCTTGACGCAACCCCCCCCCCATAGCAGCAAGCTCAGTCCCCGTGCAGATCTGCCCCCCCTTGACGCAACCCCCTCCCACCCCCATAGCAGAAAGCTCAGTCCCCCGTGAAAATGTGCACCCCATTGACGCAAGCAACCCCCCACCCGTACCAGCAAGCTCAGTCCCCGTGCAGATCTGCCCCCCCTTGACGCAACCCCCTCCCACCCCCATAGCAGCAAGCTCAGTCCTCGTGCAGATCTGCCCCCCCTTGACGCAACCCCCTCCCACCCCCATAGCAGAAAGCTCAGTCCCCCGTGAAAATGTGCCCCCCATTGACGCAAGCAACCCCCCACCCGTACCAGCAAGCTCAGTCCCCGTGCAGATCTGCCCCCCCTTGACGCAACCCCCTCCCACCCCCATAGCAGCAAGCTCAGTCCCGTGCAGATCTGCCCTCCCTTGACGCAACCCCCTCCCACCCCCATAGCAGCAAGCTCAGTCCCCGTGCAGATCTGCCCCCCCTTGACGCAACCCCCTCCCACCCCCATAGCAGAAAGCTCAGTCCCCCGTGAAAATGTGCCCCCCATTGACGCAAGCAACCCCCCACCCGTACCAGCAAGCTCAGTCCCCGTGCAGATCTGCCCCCCCTTGACGCAACCCCCTTTCCACCCCCATAGCAGAAAGCTCAGTCCCCCGTGAAAATGTGCCCCCCATTGACGCAAGCAACCCCCCACCCGTACCAGCAAGCTCAGTCCCCGTGCAGATCTGCCCCCCCTTGACGCAACCCCCTCCCACCCCCATAGCAGCAAGCTCAGTCCCCGTGCAGATCTGCCCCCCTTGACGCAACCCCCTCCCACCCCCATAGCAGCAAGCTCAGTCCCCGTGCAGATCTGCCCCCCCTTGACGCAACCCCCTCCCACCCCCATAGCAGCAAGCTCAGTCCCCGTGCAGATCTGCCCCCCCCTTGACGCAACCCCCTCCCACCCCCATAGCAGCAAGCTCAGTCCCCGTGCAGATCTGCCCCCCATTGACGCAAGCAACCCCCCACCTGTAGCAGCAAGCTCAGTCCCCAGTGATAATCTGCCACCCTTGACGGAAATCCCCCCCCCCATGTGACTGGCCCCCCAAATGTAACTGCACCACCATAACGTTACTGATGTCACTGATCCCCCCACAGGTGACTGTTCTCGCCATGTCACAACCCCCTGCAGCTTGTAGACATCTTGCAGTTGGTGTCGGTTGAATCCAGCATACAAGGGGTTACCAGAGTGACAGCGAGAATACATCTTGCGGGAGGAGGATCGTCAGCCCCAGTGATCCGAGGGATGGGAATCAGCGGTTCATATACCTTGCATCCGGCATAAAACGGGTTAACACTGTGAGAGGATGAGATCGCCGATCCTCTGCTAATGCCTGAAACCGGCACATGCTCAGATACGTCGAGGGGGGTAGATCTTCATAGGAGGCAGGTTTTCATGCTACACCGGTGTCTTAGGGCAGGATCTACCCCTTTGAAAACGAGAATTTGCTCGAAACATGTTAGGGGATCCACCCTACTGACGCCTATACCACCAGGGAACCACTAACCACCAGGGAATTCTTTATACTGGATCTGGGTGGCCAATTTAACCCTGGGATCATTTGCATATATATACTGTACATATATGATTCCTTTCTATTGATGGAACCACTAGCCACCAGGGACTTTTAATTAAACCTGGATGCAAGTCTTTTATGTTGATGGAACCACTAGCCACCAGGGAACCTATGAATGATACCTGGATGTACCTTTTTATGCTGATGTGAGTTCCTTCCTTTTGTTTGTTTTTTTACTTTGAATAAACGTACTTCACCATTGATACCTTCTTGCCTCCTGGCTCGTTTATAATGAGCTTTGTAAGGTGGTGATCTGGAATAAGGAGCTATTGGATGTCTGGACAACGTTGGACCCACTGGTGAGTCTGGGAGGACCCCTGGAAAGGTGTGCACCACCATCCCTGAATACCCGCTATGGTAACCAGTTACTGCTCATACTGCTGACCAGGCCTTGATGTCCTGACGTGACCAGATCCTGCTCATGCTGCTGACCAGACCATGATGACCTGTTGCTGATGATTTACATACAATGTCCGTATTGTATGTATCTGTGGTAAGCGCATAACCGCACTATATATCTTTTCCGTTCTGTCAAGTTGGATTTGGGACACCATAGGATCTTATCCATCTGCCCTCCGGATACATTTTATGAACAATATATGTTTGATATTTTTGTTACTATATATGATGACACTCTTTTTGTTTGAAATTCATTCCTAGCGCTACATACCCCATTTTATATTTTACGTTTTAGGTATTGAGGATTACCCTGTATGTGAGCTGCTTGCCCTGTCTGTTTGCGCTCAGTTACCTTACCCTTTACATGTATTCATAGTGCTTGTGTGGATGTCGTTATTGATTACAGAACATCAGAAGACCTAAAAAGACTCTGAATCCCTCCCAGTGTACAGCCGAGTCAGATTTAACCCCTTCATTACACTCACCTCTCCAGTCAGCAGGTGGAGGATTTCCAGGGTGAGCTTCAATATCGTCTCATTCTGGGGAAATTCCTTCCTTAAAATCTTCTTGAAAGTCTGCTGATTGTCCATCATGACGTCCTTGTAGAGGTCCTTGTGTCCTTCTAAATACTCCCACTCCTCCATGGAGAAATAGACAGTGACACCCTGACACCTTATAGGAACCTGACACACACAATGATACAGTCACCATCCAGACACATCCCTTGTCTGTTACTGGAGAATGTCCCAGAATTCCCGGCACCGCTCACCTCTCCTGTCAGCAGCTCCATCATCTTCTTGGTGACTTCTAGAACCTTCTCCATGTTGTGTCTCTCAAGGTTTAGGGAGTAACATGGAGGCACTGTGATGGTCATATGATCACCTGACTTCAGAGGAGGAAATCTCTGTATTGGGGAACCAATAGGAACATCATGTTAGACTCCCAGAATCCTCCTCACCTCTCCAGTCAGGTCTGTGTTTTATTAATAGAGATAAGAGTGATGTCATGTGACTTCCCAGAATCCTCCTCACCTCTCCGGTCAGGTCTTTGTTTTATTAATAGAGATGAGTGATGTCATGTGACCTCCCAGAATCCTCCTCACCTCTCCGGTCAGGTCTGTGTTTTATTAATAGAGATGAGAGTGATGTCATGTGACCTCCCAGAGTCCTCCTCACCTCTCCGGTCAGGTCTGTGTTTTAGTAATAGAGATGAGAGTGATGTCATGTGACCTCCCAGAATCCTCCTCACCTCTCCGGTCAGCAGGTAGATGATCTCCAGGGTGAGGTTTAGTATCCTCTCAGTCATGTGATTCCGGTCCTCCTCCATCCTCATTGGTCATGTGATCTATACAGGTTTCCTGTAGACCAATAATTGATAACAGAGAACGATCTGGACTGTACTGGTTGTACAATACTAGGATGGGGGGGAGGGGGGATAATATGAGGGTCTCTATCATGGAAGAACGGCCCCCAGTGGGATTACACACAGAACAACATTCAGTTTATGGTTTGCTGTGGTTTGTGATCTGGGAGTCAATATTCGTTTAGCTTGATGGATCACAAAACTCATTTTCTATGTAAGGTCCATAGTTCTTGATCCACCAACAAAGAAAGCCAATAAATATTTTCTGTCTAAATCCCCCCATTAGTAATAGAAGTGGTATAATCCATTAGTATAGACTGAGGAGGTGAGGTGATTGGTGGGAAAGGTGACATCTCCACAATGAGGAGAATGTTCCGGCCCCGGAAGTGGGGGAATGTTCTGCCCCTGAAGGGGTTAATCTGGGTTCCCACACTATATATATGTGTGCATCATTATCTGCAGACGTCACAGTGACTATGGAGGAAGAGGATGGACATGATGGTGGAGGAAGAGGACAGACATGACGGTGGGGGAAGAGGACGGACGTGACAGTGGGGGAAGAGGACGGACGTGACCGTGGGGGAAGACGACGGACGTGACGGTGGAGGAAGAGGACGGGCGTGACGGGGGGTTACTGGGTGTAAATATAAAATCGGATCTTATTACCTCCTCTGCTGCCACTTCCAGCAATGTCTCCTCTCTACTTCCTCCCAACTCGCCTCTCACCAGCAACTTCCCAGTTATACCTGACATCACTTCCTGTCTGTAGCTGACATCACTTCCTGTCTTCCATAGAGACTTCCTGTCTGGGTAGAAGTGAGATCCCCACCTTGTGGAGCTCAGAGGAACTGCAGCCCCGAGAAACCGTCTGGTAGTGTGACCCCGGCCTTGTGCTGTGTGTGTATGGCCTGTATGTCCTCATAGAGGGGTCACCTCCATTCCCACCAAGGGGGACAGAAATATATGACTGCCTAGTCCAGCCTTTCTCAGACAGGGTTCCTCCAAAGGGTTCTAGGTTTCCTCCAGCAATGAACAATTTCTGTCTCTCAGTAACAACTGACATCAATGATCTGTAAGGGGGGCAGTCTTCCCACTGATGAAGATGTAGGAATGTCCTTCCCCCACTGACCACTGATATAAGGGGGTCCTTCTCCCATTGGTCACCAATGTAAGGGACCACTACACCGACCACGATATAAGGGGGTCCTTCTCCCATCGATCACCAATGTAAGGGACCACTACACTGACCACTGATATAAGGAGTTCTTTCTCCTTTGGGTCACAACCCCCTACATTTCCCAGGTTCTGTTATCCCACTCGTGGGCCTGGAACCGGCTTGGTAGATGTTGCCATGCAGAGGGGTGGGAGACCAGTGAACAGCTGATCTAACAGACCCGTGGGCCCTGATTTACTATTGTGCCTGGGCGCATATTCGTGGGCGAACGTCCAATTTTTATGAGCGACCGTCTACTTTTACCCCGCTAAGAGATTTACTATTGAGCAGCGTCCATAAGTAGACGCCCAATCGAATTTACTAACGAGACACACGCCCGGAATCAGACTCACAAAGCAGACTTGCTAAGAAGCACGTCTAACACCATGAAAAATCACTGCAGAGACATGTTCACTTAGAAATTTGCTTTGCCAAATATCAGGACTTCATTTTAAACAATATCTGCCATTTCAAAAAAAATTAAGAATGTGTTAAAAATTGTTTTTTTAAAGCAAATCAACACAGTAAAAAACTAGACGCCCGTGCAGTGTCTTTGGCCGATATAACTGAGCATGTGCAGAACACATTTTAGACATCCTCTGTGGGCGCTTACCTTTTAGCCACTGCTCAATAGTAAATCTCAGTGTGGATTCCTCTGACAGCCGACACTCGGTCACGTCTACTGTGTTTAATAAACAGCACTAAGCATATCTTTATGTATTCTAATTTGATTTCCTTAGTTCTAGTGATTCTATTTTTGTTTCTTATCCTTTATAATTATTTTTGTAATGATTTTACTTATTTCGAAGGTCTAGATAATATTTATTTTGACAGCTGAATGTAAAAATAAAGGTCCGCAATAGAAAAAAAAAAAAAAACAGCGTGGGTCCCCCCTCTCATCCATACCAAGCCCTTCAGGTCTGGTATGAATATTAAGGGTGAACTCCACGCTGAAATTTTTTAAAAAAAACAGCGTGGGTCCCCCTCAATATCCATACCAGACCCTTATCCGAGCATGCAGCCCTGAGATTTACTATTGAGCAGTGGCTAAAAAGTAAGCACCCACAGAGGACGTCTAAAATGTGTTCTGCACATGCACATTTATATCGGCCAAAGACACTGCACGGGCGTCTAGTTTTTTACTGTGTTGATTTGCTTTAAAAAAACAATTTTTAACACATTCTTAATTTTTTTTGAAATGGCAGATATTGTTTAAAATGAAGTCCTGATATTTGGCAAAGCAAATTTCTAAGTGAACATGTCTCTGCAGTGTTTTTACATGGTGTTAGACGTGCTTCTTAGCAAGTCTGCTTTGTGAGTCTGATTCCGGGCATGTGTCTCGTTAGTAAATTCGATTGGGCGTCTACTTATGGACGCTGCTCAATAGTAAATCTCTTAGCGGGGTAAAAGTAGACGGTCGCTCATAAAAATAGGACGTTCGCCCACGAATATGCGCCCAGGCACAATAGTAAATCAGGGCCCATATGTCCCCATCAAACATGTTCCATATGAATGTAAACATATAAGGGAAAAATAGTGTAATACCGCCAAGATATACCATAAAATTGACCTTTAATCAGAATGCTTACATTTTGCCAACTTGAAAAATGCCTAAAATACCATGAAATAGCCTTGCTGTCATCCAGGAAGTGCCCAGGGAAAATTAGATGGTCTTTCCCTCATCCAAAATAACCGCCGGTCAACTTCCGGTTCCCGTGTGCGTCTTGACTTCACTTCCCCTTGACGCGTTTCCTCATCGACTTAGTCATAAGGGATTTTTGGTTGATATTCTGTCTCTATCATTTATACACAGGTGAAACTCGAAAAATAAGAATATGGTGCAAAAGTTCATTTATTTCAGTGCAGCAACTTAAAAGGTGAAACTAATATATGAGATAGACTCATTACATGCAAAGCAAGATAGTTCAAGCCGTGATTTGTCATTATTGCGATGATTATGGCTTACAGCTCATGAAAACCCCAAATCCACAATCTCAGAAAATGAGAATATTACATGCAATCAATAAAACAAGAATTGTACATAGAATAATATCGGACCTCTGAAAAGTATAAGCATGCATATGTACTCAGTACTTGGTTTGGGCCCCTTTTGCAGCAATTACTGCCTCAATGCGGCGTGGCATGGAAGCTATCAGCCTGTGGCACTGCTGAGGTGTTATGGAAAACCAGGATGCTTCAATAGTGGCCTTCAGCTCTTCTGCATTGTTCGGCCTCATGTCTCTCATCTTTCTCTTGGCAATGCCCCATAGATTCTCTATGGGGTTCAGGTCAGGCGAGTGTGCTGGCCAATCAAGCACAGTAATCCCACGGTGACTGGACCAGGTTTTGGTGCTTTTGGTAGTGTGGGCAGGTGCCAAGTCCTGCTGGAAAATGAAGTCAGCATCCCCATAAAGCTTGTCTGTGGAAGGAAGCATGAAGTGCTCCAAAATCTCCTGGTAGACAGCTGCATTGACCCTGGACTTAATGAAGCACAGTGGACCAACACCAGCAGATGACATGGCTCCCCAAATCAACACAGACTGTGGAAACGTCACACTGGACTTCAAGCATCTTGCAGTATGTGCCTCTTCATTCTTCCTCCATACTCTGGGTCCTTGGTTTCCAAATGAGATGCAAAAGTTGCTCTCATCAGAAAAGAGGACTTTGGACCACTGAGCAACAGACCAGGTCTGTTTTTCTTTAGCTCAGGTAAGATGCTTCTGACGTTGTTTGCTGTTCAGGAGCGGCTTGACAAGAGGAATACGAAGTTTGAAGCCCATGTTCAGGATCCAACTGTGTGTGGTGGCTCTTGATGCACTGACTCCAGCCTCAGTCCACTCCTTGTGAAAGTCCCCAACACTTTTGAATGGTCTTTTCCTGACAATCCTCTCCAGGCTGCGGTCATCCCTGCTGCTTGTACACATTTTTCTTCCACACTTTTCCCTTCCACATAACGTTCTATTAATGTGCTTTGATACAGCACTTTGGGAACATCCAACTTCTTTTGCAATGACCTTTTGAGGCTTTCCCTCCTTATGGAGGGTGTCAATGATGGTGTCAGGTCAGCAGTCTTTCCCATGATTGTGATTCCTACTGAACCAGAATGAGAGACCATTTAAAGGCTCAGGAACCCTTTGCAGGTGTTATGGCTTAATTAGCTGATTAGAGTGGGACACTTTGAGCCTAGAATATTGCACCTTTTCACAATATTTTAATTTTATGAGATTGTGGATTTGGGGTTTTCATGAGCTGTAAGCCATAATCGTCACAATGATGACAAATCACAGCTTGAACTATCTTGCTTTGCATGTAATGAGTCTATCTCATATATTAGTTTCACCTTTTAAATTGCTGCACTGAAATAAATGAACTTTTGCACCATATTCTCATTTTTTGAGTTTCACCTGTACACCGATGATAACAATTATAGACCCTTCATTTCTCTGTAAGTGGGCGAACCTACACAATCTGCAGGGGATCAAATCCTCATTTCCCCGCTGTATGAAGACGTCGGTTGTGCTGCAGGTTACATATTCCCAGGCTGGAATGAGAGCGATAATCCTACACCCAATATTCACAATCAACACTAAACTGATGACCTGTAAAGACTTGTAAAGCGCCACCTAGGAGCAATGTGTAGGTACTGCAGTTTTCCATCATCGCACCTACACTCACCATTAATTGTTCATTCAATAAAGTTTTTATTAGAATTTTACTTTGGACAAGATTGCAGTCATAGAATCAGGAGAGAGTAAAGGCAGAAATCCAATTGGTTGGGAAGATCCCCAGTCTGGAATGTGGAGGCGGAGTCATTATTGATTGGCGTACAATACACAACGTGTTCCATTGTTATAACAATTTTCCGCACTCAAGGCACTAATACACCTCCAGCGTTGTGTGGGGCCCCTGATGTACAGGAAACCGGGACTTCAAAGAGGAACATTTCCTGCACTCAGGACAGGGACGTGGCTTCTCCCCCGTGTGTGATCTCTGATATTTGGAAATACTCGACTTCTCTGAAAAACATTTCCCGCACTCAGGTCTTCAGTGAGGAACAATTCCCTCAGTCAGACCAGGAAAGTTCATTCTCCTTCGTGTCCAATCTCAGATGACTGTAAGCAGAGGACTTCTGTGATGGGCAATTCTCATCCTGAGGACATGGATCCCTCGTGTGAGATCTTTTATGTATGGAAAGATAGAACTTCTTCAAAAAACATTACCCGCACTCAGGACAGGAAAACGGCTTCTCCCCCGTGTGAGATCTTTGATGTGTGGCAAGCTCTGATTTTTGTACGAAACTTTCTCCGCACTCAGGGCAGGAATACGGCTTCTCACCTATGTGAGACCTTTGGTGGCTGTTAAAATTTGACTTCTGTGAAAAACATTTCCCGCACTCAGAACAAAAATTTGGCTTCTCCCCGTGTGAGATCTCTGATGATTCACAAGGTCTGATTTTTGTACAAAACATTTTCCGCACTCAAGACAGGAAAAAGGCTTCTCCCCCGTGTGCAGCCTCTGATGTATGGAAAGACGAGACTTACATGAAAAACATTTCCCGCAAATAGGGCAGGAATACGGATGCTTACCTGTGTGCAATCTTTGAGGATAATAAAGATAGTACTTATCTGAAAAATATTTCCCGCACTCAGGACAGGAAAATGGCTTCTCACCTGTGTGAGACCTTTTATGAACGTTAAGACGGGAGTTATAACGGAAACGCTTCCCGCACTCAGTACAGGAGAACTTCTTCTCTGTTGAAAGGACGGCCCGGTGCTGCACAGTCTGAGGTTCCTCAGGGTACGAGGAATCCGATGGTACATTCACAATATAGGGCGCCACAAAGATATACAAGGTGGTGGTGTCTTCTGGATTCTGTGTGATGTCCTCATCTTCTACTTTCCAGTCTGGAGACAAAGTGAGACAATCCTCGGAGGTTTTCCTCATCTCCCGGCCATGGACTAAAATACAAAGACAAAGAGGATTACTAGACAGGAGCTGATTGGTTCCCCCAAACCAGGACTCTGCCCACATCAGGCAGCTTGGTCTCTGAGGAGCTTACAATTCCACCCTTAAGGGAACTAGGAAATGGCTCCTCTGATCTCCTACCAGGTCATTTCTTTATTCATGGACCTTAGTCAGAGAGTGAGGAAACAACCAGAACTGTCTTTTATAGGAGGGACAGTGATGAGGGGATCCCTCTATCCCCCATCGCCATCTTCCCAACACAAGAAGTACTGCACTTCTTATTTAGTCCATGATTTAGTCACGAAGAACAGCGGGGCTGAGCCCCACCAGGGGTCAGAGAGTGAGGATGGGGGAAGAACAACCAAGATGAAGAGTGGACTGATCCTGAAGACCACCATCATTGGGGTATTGACTCCTTCCCCAACCTGATCCTGAAGACTACAAGCATTTGGTAATTGGCTCCTCCCCCATACTGAAGACCACCATCGTTGAGGTATTGGCTCCTCCCCCATCCTGAAGACCACCATCATTGGGGTATTGGTTCCTCCCCCATCCTGAAGACCACCATAATTGGGGTATAGGCTCCACCCTCATCCTGACCCTTAAGACCACCATCACTGGGGTATTGGCTCCTCCAACATGAAGATCACCATCACTGGGGTATTGGCTCCTCCCCCATCCTGAAGACCACCATCATTGGGGTATTGGCTCCTCCCCCATCCTGAAGACCACCATAATTGGGGTATAGACTCCTCCCTCATCCTGACCCTGAAGACCACCATCATTGGGGTATTGGCTTTTCCTCCACCATGAAGACCACCATCATTGGGGTATTGGCTCCTCCCCCATCCTGAAGACCACCATCGTTGGGGTATTGGCTCCTCCTCCAACATGAAGACCACCATCATTGGGGTATTGGATCCTCCCCCATCATGAAGGCCACCATCATTGGGGTATTGGCTCCTCCCCTATCCTGAAGACCACCATCTTTGGGGTATTGGCTCTTCCCCCATCCTGAAGACCACCATCATCTGGGTATTGGCTCCTCCCCCATCATGAAGACCACCATCATTGGGGTATTGGCTCCTCCCCCATCATGAAGACCACCATCATTGGGGTATTGGCTCTTCCCCCATCCTGAAGACCATCATCATTTGGTTATTGGCTTCTCCCCCATCCTGAAGACCACCATAATTGGGGTATTGGCTCCTCCCCCATCCTGAAGACCACCATAATTGGGGTATAGGGTCCTCCCTCATCCTGACCCTGAAGACCACCATCATTGGGGTATTGGCTCCTCATCCATCATGTAGACCACCATCATTGGGGTATTGGCTCCTCCCCCACCCTGAAGACCACCATCGTTGGGGTATTGGCTCCTCCCCTATCATGAAGACCACCATCATTGGACTATTGGCTCCTCCCCCATTATCACTTTCTGGTTGGAGGATGTGATCACATTATCACCATGTAACAGTTTGAGCTCCAATCATGAATGGATGGAGATGGTGGCCTCTCCGTACAGTCTGTACGCTGGATGGCGGTGGGCTCCGGGAGTGCAGGCTACAGCTGGACTGGTACAAGGAAGCAGAGAAAAGAATCCAGGAAAGGAAAGGCACGGAAAAGTGCGGTGCAAGGCAGGAAGGGCCTGGAATGCGGATTAGTGGCATCCACAGTGCAGGGTTGTAGGGATTAAGGGGTGACTGGAGTTCAGGAGACGCTCTACAGCAGTAGGAGGCCGAGAGTGATCCCCACCAGGAAACACTGGAGGACACCAACCTTACTACAGGACAATATCAACCCGCCCTACTCTGGACCAATCAGTGAGCAGTATGGGTGGAGGAATGGATTTAGTGTTCATGACCCACCTGTGCTGATCTCTGTAGGAGTGTCCTCCTCTATAAATGTCCCCGTTATTCCATCCTCCTCCATAGACTGCTGATCATCCCTCACATACGCCTCTTCTTCTTCTGATTTCACCTCAAATTCTATATCGATTGGATCTCCACTCTACATCAAGAGAAGGGTTGGAAAATATCAGATTTAAAGTGGTTGTACAACTTATTGAGGAGGCAATATTGAGAGGTTCACACAATGTGATTTAGGTTATGTTGGATTTTAGACACTTATAATACTTCTTTTAGTGTCTTGAGGCGATTATGAATGAAAGAGCCATTGAAATAAAAAATGAAGTGTGATTTTATTCTATCACACAATGGTGTAAAATAACAATGTAAAGCGTATCATGAACAGTTCCATGTAGATAAAACTACTGTAGAAATATCAAGCAGAAGTTTAAAGAAAAAGTCACCATTTTTAGTTATTGAAGTCCGGCCATGTGCTGTTCTGTCTTTCATGTTCTTGTCCTTCTCATGCTCTTTTTGGGAAGAAACCGGAAATAGATGGAAGTGACGAACTTTGTCTTGCAGCATGCACCTGTTGGATTTTCTCAGAACGTCCTAGACATATATGTGTGTGTGTCAGAGTGTCAGTGTTAGCGTGTGTGTGAGCTCCCATCCTCTGTCCCTTATGGACCTTTTATGCAGAATGAGTGTGTCATAACGAGAGATTCTTAATACCTTGTATGGCATAGAAGGGAGGGGACGACACTCACAATGGACAGGAACATATGTATGCTGATGTACATAATATTGTAAGCCGATTGTCAGGAATGGACTTGCCAGTAATGGTGGGACTCAACTGCCTTGTGGGCTGCAGTACCAGGGCTGGCCAGCGGGTGCTCCCAGCAATCAGAGACTCAACCCTGTAGTCAGCCAAGACACCTGAGGCTGATTTACAGGTGTATTTAAGGGATGGCCAGACCTGCAGTCTGTGCCTTGGTGTGTGTTTTCCTATGGGCCCCTGTATCTTGTTACCTGCATCCCTGTTCCTGTTCCTGTCTGACTGATTCGTTGCCGACCCTGCCTGATCCGGACCTCTGCTGACTTCTCCTGTTTGATCCCTGGCTTGTGACCCCGACCATTCCCTGCCTGACCCCCTGTACCTACCTGCCCGTTAGTTACTGTACCCGGCTCGTGACCTGACTACTCTCTGCCTGCTCCTCCTGTTCCTACCTGCCCGATTGTTATTGACCCGGCCTGCCTGACGCCGCTTGCATTGTATGTATTATTATCTGTGGGTGGTTTGTCACATATCTGAAGCCTGCGTTTCCCTGCGTCAGTTCACATACCTCTGGTCATACCCGGAGCCCTGACATTACACCAAGGCCAATCCTGACCAGAAGTGGCTGCACAGGGAAGCCATCTTGGCTTGTTGCTGGGAAGGATGGATCTTGATGAGGTGGTGTATTTATCTCTGCTAGTGTTTGATGACAGAGAATATGCTTATCAGACTCTGAAGGAGTATCCCAGGGATCAACTACTAGAATGTATACGGATTGCTCATTGCCTAGTAGATCAGGGCACAGAATTCTCTGAGGTGCAGCCATTGATTCAGGTTTGTGCTGATTGGTTTCATCTGGTACCCCCGAATGCAGGGATGAATTTTTGCTGCCATTTAGAGCCAACCAGGTAGAGTCCCTGGTATGGTTACACTGTTCAACAGGTAAAAAGTTTTGGGCATAAAATTAGCTAATCTTACATAATTTTGGGGTGCTGAAAACGAAAATGACCCTAAAAAATGTTGATTGGCTCTAGTTTCCATGATATATTCACCCATCTAATGACGTAAGCCATTCAAAATTATAATGCAACTTCAGCTGCATATTGCGCAATTGATACTGGTGACCAATAGAAAATTGCATGTATACTGAGATGATGCAATATTAGCCTTTAATTGCATCACTTCACTGCATAAAAGCTGCAGTATCTGTAGCTGATTGTAGTTCGACAGCGTCTTTACATTTCGTTTTATGCTTATATAGGCTACTCAGTAATGCCTCGAACTTGTGTGAATAAAGCAGATAATTTCTGCTATATCTGCGGTGAAATAACTTTAATCTCACAAAAAAGAAGGATAACAGGAATGATTAAGAAAGCCTACAACTTGTATTTTGGCTGCAAGATAGGAGACCAGGACAAGAGCTGGGCACCACATATATGCTGCACTTCTTGTGGGACGGCACTGGAGCAATGGTTGAATGGAAAAAAGGCATCTATGCCTTTCGCTGTGCCAATGATTTGGAGAGAGCCAACAGATCATGTTAGTAATTGTTACTTTTGTATGGTGCCTCCAATTGTAAAAGGGCTAAATAAGAAGAAAAAGTTATCTGTGCACTATCCAAATATTCCATCGGCAATACGTCCAGTTCCTCATGGAGAGGGGCTACCAATTCCTAAAGCACCAGAATCCTTCGTGGTTGAGTCAAGTGAGGAAGAACCTGAAGCGTGTAGTCACGTGCAGTTGTAAGAGATAGCCCTTTCCTCGAATACAAGAGAAAAGCCAAGAGAAGCAAAACCGACACAAACTGAAGGCAAAACTAGTGAGAATCCTAAGTATTAAAATTAGAGATGAGCGAAGTATTCAAAAATTCGATTCGGCTGATTCGGCAAATTCCAGGAAGAAATTCGATTCGATGCGAATTTTTTCGCTACGAAGATGACTTATAAAAAGGGTTTCTAGGCTTCAGAGAGCCTTTAAATTAGTGCAGAACACTGTACCTTTAATTTAAATGCCCTTGGAGATGAGGAAGGAGAAGGAGAAGGAGAAGGAGAAGGAGAAGGATGAGAAGAAGGAGAAGGAGAAGGATGAGAAGAAGGAGAAGGAGAAGGATGAGAAGAAGGAGAAGGATGAGAAGAAGGAGAAGGATGAGAAGAAGGAGAAGGATGAGAAGAAGGAGAAGGAGAAGGAGAAGGATGAGAAGAAGGAGAAGGAGAAGGATGAGAAGAAGGAGAAGGAGAAGGATGAGAAGAAGGAGAAGGATGAGAAGAAGGAGAAGGAGAAGGAGAAGGATGAGAAGAAGGAGAAGGAGAAGGATGAGAAGATGGAGAAGGAGAAGGATGAGAAGATGGAGAAGGAGAAGGATGAGAAGAAGGAGAAGGAAAAGGATGAGAAGAAGGAGAAGGAAAAGGATGAGAAGAAGGAGAAGGAAAAGGATGAGAAGAAGGAGAAGGAAAAGGATGAGAAGAAGGAGAAGGAAAAGGATGAGAAGAAGGAGAAGGATGAGAAGAAGGAGAAGGATGAGAAGAAGGAGAAGGAGAAGGATGAGAAGAAGGAGAAGGATGAGAAGAAGGATGAGAAGAAGGAGAAGGATGAGAAGAAGGAGAAGGATGAGAAGATGGAGAAGGATGAGGAGCGGAGAAGGATGAGAAGAAGGAGAAGGATGAGAAGAAGGAGAAAGATGAGAAGAAGGAGAAGGATGAGAAGAAGGAGAAGGATGAGAAGAAGGAGAAGGATGAGAAGAAGGAGAAGGAGAAGGATGAGAAGAAGGAGAAGGAGAAGGATGAGAAGATGGAGAAGGAGAAGGATGAGAAGAAGGAGAAGGATGAGAAGAAGGAGAAGGAGAAGGATGAGAAGAAGGAGAAGGATGAGAAGAAGGAGAAGGAGAAGGATGAGAAGAAGGAGAAGGATGAGAAGAAGGAGAAGGATGAGAAGAAGGATGAGAAGAAGGAGAAGGATGAGAAGAAGGAGAAGGATGAGAAGAAGGAGAAGGATGAGAAGAAGGATGAGAAGAAGGACAGTTCTGTGACAGTTTCTGTCTATTTCTGACAGTTCTGGGACATTCACTCCATACAGCGGTTTCAACCGCTGTATGGAGGGAATGTCATAGAACTGTCAGAAATAGACTATTTCTGACAGTTCTGGGACACTCACTCCATACAGCGGTTGAAACATTGTATCTATTTGTTTCCATAAATGACATTCTGCAAATACACTTAGAGGAGCGCTGCAGATACACTTTTTGCCGGCTTGGAATTAATCTTATTTTCATCCTACTTCTTCTTCTTCTTCATCCTCATCCTCAGAAGAAGAAGAAGAGGATGAGGATGAAGAAGAAGAAGAAGTAGGATGAAAATAAAAATAATTCCAAGCCGGCAAAAAGTGTATCTGCAGAGCTCCTCTAAGTGTATCTGCAGAATGTCATTTATGGAAAAAAATAGATACAATGTTTCAACCGCTGTATGGAGGGAATGTCATAGAACTGTCAGAAATAGACTATTTATGACAGTTCTGGGACATTCACTCCATACAGCGGTTTCAACCGCTGTATGGAGGGAATGTCATAGAACTGTCAGAAATAGACTATTTATGACAGTTCTGGGACACTCACTCCATACAGCGGTTGAAACATTGTATCTATTTGTTTCCATAAATGGATCCATTTATGGAAACAAATAGATACAATGTTTCAACCGCTGTATGGAGTGAGTGTCCCAGAACTGTCATAAATAGTCTATTTCTGACAGTTCTATGACATTCCCTCCATACAGCGGTTGAAACCGCTGTATGGAGTGAATGTCCCAGAACTGTCAGAAATAGACTATTTCTGACAGTTCTGGGACATTCACTCCATACAGCGGTTTCAACCGCTGTATGGAGGGAATGTCATAGAACTGTCAGAAATAGACTATTTCTAACAGTTCTGGGACACTCACTCCATACAGCGGTTGAAACATTGTATCTATTTGTTTCCATAAATGGATCCATTTATGGAAACAAATAGATACAATGTTTCAACCGCTGTATGGAGTGAGTGTCCCAGAACTGTCATAAATAGTCTATTTCTGACAGTTCTATGACATTCCCTCCATACAGCGGTTGAAACCGCTGTATGGAGTGAATGTCCCAGAACTGTCAGAAATAGACTATTTCTGACAGTTCTGGGACATTCACTCCATACAGCGGTTTCAACCGCTGTATGGAGGGAATGTCATAGAACTGTCAGAAATAGACTATTTCTAACAGTTCTGGGACACTCACTCCATACAGCGGTTGAAACATTGTATCTATTTGTTTCCATAAATGGATCCATTTATGGAAACAAATAGATACAATGTTTCAACCGCTGTATGGAGTGAGTGTCCCAGAACTGTCATAAATAGTCTATTTCTGACAGTTCTATGACATTCCCTCCATACAGCGGTTGAAACCGCTGTATGGAGTGAATGTCCCAGAACTGTCAGAAATAGTCTATTTCTGACAGTTCTGGGACATTCACTCCATACAGCGGTTTCAACCGCTGTATGGAGGGAATGTCATAGAACTGTCAGAAATAGACTATTTATGACAGTTCTGGGACACTCACTCCATACAGCGGTTGAAACATTGTATCTATTTGTTTCCATAAATGACGTTCTGCAGATACACTTAGAGGAGCTCTGCAGATACACTTTTTGCCGGCTTGGAATTATTCTTATTTTCATCCTACTTCTTCTTCTTCTTCATCCTCATCCTCTTCTTCTTCTTCTGAGGATACCAGAAGAAGAAGAAGAAGTTGAAACCGCTGTATGGAGTGAATGTCCCAGAACTGTCAGAAATAGTCTATTTCTGACAGTTCTGGGACACTCACTCCATACAGCGGTTGAAACATTGTATCTATTTTTTTCCATAAATGACATTCTGCAAATACACTTAGAGGAGCGCTGCAGATACACTTTTTGCTGGCTTGGAATTAATCTTATTTTCATCCTACTTCTTCTTCTTCTTCTTCTTCATCCTCATCCTTAGAAGAAGAAGAAGAGGATGAGGATGAGGATGAAGAAGAAGAAGAAGTAGGATGAAAATAAGAATAATTCCAAGCCGGCAAAAAGTGTATCTGCAGAGCTTCTCTAAGTGTATCTGCAGAATGTCATTTATGGAAAAAAATAGATACAATGTTTCAACCGCTGTATGGAGTGAATGTCCCAGAACTGTCAGAAATAGACTATTTATGACAGTTCTGGGACACTCACTCCATACAGCGGTTGAAACATTGTATCTATTTGTTTCCATAAATGGATCCATTTATGGAAACAAATAGATACAATGTTTCAACCGCTGTATGGAGTGAGTGTCCCAGAACTGTTAGAAATAGTCTATTTCTGACAGTTCTATGACATTCCCTCCATACAGCGGTTGAAACCGCTGTATGGAGTGAATGTCCCAGAACTGTCAGAAATAGTCTATTTCTGACAGTTCTGGGACACTCACTCCATACAGCGGTTGAAACATTGTATCTATTTTTTTCCATAAATGACATTCTGCAAATACACTTAGAGGAGCGCTGCAGATACACTTTTTGCCGGCTTGGAATTAATCTTATTTTCATCCTACTTCTTCTTCTTCTTCTTCTTCATCCTCATCCTCAGAAGAAGAAGAAGAGGATGAGGATCCATTTATGGAAACAAATAGATACAATGTTTCAACCGCTGTATGGAGTGAGTGTCCCAGAACTGTTAGAAATAGTCTATTTCTGACAGTTCTATGACATTCCCTCCATACAGCGGTTGAAACCGCTGTATGGAGTGAATGTCCCAGAACTGTCAGAAACCCTCCATACCGCTGTATGGAGGGAATGTCATAGAACTGTCAGAAATAGACTATTTATGACAGTTCTGGGACACTCACTCCATACAGCGGTTGAAACATTGTATCTATTTGTTTCCATAAATGGATCCATTTATGGAAACAAATAGATACAATGTTTCAACCGCTGTATGGAGTGAGTGTCCCAGAACTGTTAGAAATAGTCTATTTCTGACAGTTCTATGACATTCCCTCCATACAGCGGTTGAAACCGCTGTATGGAGTGAATGTCCCAGAACTGTCAGAAATAGTCTATTTCTGACAGTTCTGGGACACTCACTCCATACAGCGGTTGAAACATTGTATCTATTTTTTTCCATAAATGACATTCTGCAAATACACTTAGAGGAGCGCTGCAGATACACTTTTTGCCGGCTTGGAATTAATCTTATTTTCATCCTACTTCTTCTTCTTCTTCTTCTTCATCCTCATCCTCAGAAGAAGAAGAAGAGGATGAGGATGAGGATGAAGAAGAAGAAGAAGTTGGATGAAAATAAGAATAATTCCAAGCCGGCAAAAAGTGTATCTGCAGAGCTCCTCTAAGTGTATCTGCAGAATGTCATTTATGGAAAAAAATAGATACAATGTTTCAACCGCTGTATGGAGTGAGTGTCCCAGAACTGTCAGAAATAGACTATTTCTGACAGTTCTGGGACATTCACTCCATACAGCGGTTTCAACCGCTGTATGGAGGGAATGTCATAGAACTGTCAGAAATAGATTATTTCTAACAGTTCTGGGACACTCACTCCATACAGCGGTTGAAACATTGTATCTATTTGTTTCCATAAATGGATCCATTTATGGAAACAAATAGATACAATGTTTCAACCGCTGTATGGAGTGAGTGTCCCAGAACTGTCAGAAATAGTCTATTTCTGACAGTTCTGGGACACTCACTCCATACAGCGGTTGAAATATTGTATCTATTTTTTTCCATAAATGACATTCTGCAAATACACTTAGAGGAGCGCTGCAGATACACTTTTTGCCGGCTTGGAATTAATCTTATTTTCATCCTACTTCTTCTTCTTCTTCATCCTCATCCTCATAAGAAGAGGATGAGGATGAAGAAGAAGAAGAAGAAGAAGTAGGATGAAAATAAGATTAATTCCAAGCCGGCAAAAAGTGTATCTGCAGCGCTCCTCTAAGTGTATTTGCAGAATGTCATTTATGGAAAAAAATAGATACAATGTTTCAACCGCTGTATGGAGTGAGTGTCCCAGAACTGTCAGAAATAGACTATTTCTGACAGTTCTGGGACATTCACTCCATACAGCGGTTTCAACCGCTGTATGGAGGGAATGTCATAGAACTGTCAGAAATAGACTATTTCTAACAGTTCTGGGACACTCACTCCATACAGCGGTTGAAACATTGTATCTATTTGTTTCCATAAATGTTTCCATTTATGGAAACAAATAGATACAATGTTTCAACCGCTGTATGGAGTGAGTGTCCCAGAACTGTCAGAAATAGTCTATTTCTGACATTTCTGGGACACTCACTCCATACAGCGGTTGAAACATTGTATCTATTTTTTTCCATAAATGACATTCTGCAAATACACTTAGAGGAGCGCTGCAGATACACTTTTTGCTGGCTTGGAATTAATCTTATTTTCATCCTACTTCTTCTTCTTCTTCTTCATCCTCATCCTCAGAAGAAGAAGAAGAGGATGAGGATGAAGAAGAAGAAGAAGTAGGATGAAAATAAGATTAATTCCAAGCCGGCAAAAAGTGTATCTGCAGCGCTCCTCTAAGTGTATTTGCAGAATGTCATTTATGGAAACAAATCGATACAATGTTTCAACCGCTGTATGGAGTGAGTGTCCCAGAACTGTCAGAAATAGTCTATTTCTGACAGTTCTATGACATTCCCTCCATACAGCGGTTGAAACCGCTGTATGGAGTGAATGTCCCAGAACTGTCAGAAATAGTCTATTTCTGACAGTTCTGGGACACTCACTCCATACAGCGGTTGAAACATTGTATCTATTTTTTTCCATAAATGACATTCTGCAAATACACTTAGAGGAGCGCTGCAGATACACTTTTTGCCGGCTTAGAATTAATCTTATTTTCATCCTACTTCTTCTTCTTCTTCTTCCTCTTCATCCTCATCCTCAGAAGAATAAGAAGAGGATGAGGATGAGGATGAAGAAGAAGAAGAAGAAGAAGTAGGATGAAAATAAGAATTCCAAACCGGCAAAAAGTGTATGTGCAGAGTTCCTCTATTTCTGACAGTTCTCTGACAGCTTCTTCACATGTACAGCGGTTGAAACATCTGTATCCTAAATGGAAACTAATAGATACAATGTTTCAACCGCTGTACATGTGAAGGAACTGTCTTAGAAATGTCAGAAATAGCGGAGCTCTCTGCAGGGACACTTTTGCCGGCTGATCGGGAAAATTTCGATTCGCGCACCCGAAGTAGGCAAAATTTCGGATTCGCCGCGAATCGAAAATTTTCTGAAATTCGTATCGAATTCCGGTTCGCCTGGTTCGATTCGCTCATCTCTAATTAAAATGATTCAACTTGGCTTATGGCTATAATTTTTCTTGGTAATCCTATGCAATATATTATGCCATTTAGGCTTTGTTATGTAGTCAATATCACTTGCTTTATATTTGTGGAAAGACATCTATCTATATAATTATTGTGCATTATGTAGTCATTACGCCTATAGTAGAAAACTTTCCGTTTACAGAAAAACTAGAGCCAATTGACAAATTTCATTGTTATATTTGAACTCAGAATGTGAAATTCATTAAGAAATGGATCCTTTTGTTTCCAAAACTGGCAAAAAATAAAAATTTGTTGAACAGTGTTATTAGAGGATGATGTGGATTACTTTCTGGAGCGTTATTCTGCATGTTCACAACAGGTACTAAGAGATTGTATAAACGCAGTGCAGTCTTTGACCAGACAGGCTTTGTGTAAGCTGAGCTTTGTTCAACCCATACTGCAGACATGGTCAGACTTGTTGCACCCAGCCTCAGTCAGCTTACAACATCATTCCTCCACTCAAGGCACTCTTCCTGCATCCCCGACAGCACCCCCAGTGACTGCCCAGTATACTCTAACTACCACATACCAGTTTTCTGCTCCCACTCGCTGCACCTATCCTTTCTTTAACCCTGTAAAGAAGTCCTCTGTAGCAACTACTCCCTCCTCTGTTCCATCTTCCAGCTCTTCTCTGTCCTCAGCTGCTCCATTCGTTTGCAGACCTGCGTTTACTTGCAGTGCTCCAGTAGTTAAAACCAGAAAAAAGCGAAAATTCTTTCCAACCAGTACCATCCTGCCAGTATCCAAACCGGTGAGCCTGCCGTTTGAGAACCTGCCTTCCGCACTTCAGCCTGATGTCTCTACCCAGCCTGATGTCTCTACCCAGCCTGATGAACTGATCCAGCCTGATGATCCTATCACGCCTGATGACCCAGTGCCCGCTGTCATACCTGGTGACCCGATGCCCGCTGTCGAGCCAGACGATCCAATGCCTGATGACCCAGTGCCCGTTGTCATACCTGGTGATCCGATGCCCGCTGTCGAGCCAGACGATCCGGTACCTGATGACCCAGTGCCTGCTGTCATGCCTGGTGACCCGATGCCCGCTGTCGAGCCAGACGATCCAATGCCTGATGACCCAGTGCCCGCTGTCATGCCTGGTGACCCGATGCCCGCTGTCGAGCCAGACGATCCAGCGCCAGATGACCCGGTGCCTGCTGTCGAGCCAGACGATCCGGTACCTGATGACCCGGTGCCCGCTGTCGTGCCAATTTACTCAGAGCCCACTGTCGTGCCTGGTGACTCGGTGCCCACTGCCTTGCCAGATGACGCGGTGCCCGCTGTCGAGCCAAATGACCTGATGCCTGGTGACCCGATGCCCGCTGTCGAGTCAGACGATCCAATGTCTGACCCAGTGCCCGCGGTCATGCCAATTGACTCAGAGCCCACTGTTGTGCCTGGTGACTCGGTGCCCACTGCCTTGCCAGATGACGCGGTGCCCGCTGTCGAGCCAAATGACCTGATGCCTGGTGACCCGATGCCCGCTGTCGAGCCAGACGATCCAATGTCTGACCCAGTGCCCGCGGTCATGCCAATTGACTCAGAGCCCACTGTCGTGCCTGGTGACTCGGTGCCTACTGCCTTGCCAGATGACGCGGTGCATGCTGTCGAGCCAAATGACCTGATGCCTGGTGACCCGATGCCCGCTGTCGAGCCAGACGATCCAATGCCTGATGACCCAGTGCCCGCTGTCATGCCTGGTGACCTGATGCCCGCTGTCGAGTCAGACGATCCAATACCAGATGACCCAGTGCCCGCTGTCGATCCAGACGATCCGGTACCTGATGACCCGGTGCCCGCTGTCATGCCTGGTGACCCGGTGCCCGCTGCCGAGCCAGACGATCCAATGCCTGATGACCCAGTGCCCGCTGTCATGCCTGGTGACCCGATGCCCGCTGTCGAGCCGGACGATCCAGCACCAGATGACCCGGTGCCTGCTGTCGAGCCAGACGATCCGGTACCTGATGACCCGGTGCCCGCTGTCGTGCCAATTGACTCAGAGCCCACTGTCGTGCCTGGTGACTCGGTGCCCACTGCCTTGCCAGATGACGCGGTGCCCGCTGTCGAGCCAAATGACCTGATGCCTGGTGACCCAAAGCCCGCTGTCGAGTCAGACGATCCAATGTCTGACCCAGTGCCCGCGGTCATGCCAGTTAACTCGGAACCCACTGTCGTGCCTGGTGACTCGGTGCCCACTGCCTTGCCAGATGACGCGGTGCCCGCTGGCAAGCCAAATGACCTGATGCCTGGTGACCCGATGCCCGCTGTCGTGCCTGACGACCCGGTGCCCGCCGCTCCACCTGGGGGCCCGGTGCCCGCCGCCCCGCCTGAGGGCCCGGTGCCTGCCGTCCCGCCTGGGGGCCCGGTGCCCGCCGCTCCGCCTGGGGGCCCGCCGCTCAGCATGGGGGCCCGGCGCCCGCCGCCCCTCCTGGGGGCCCGGCGCCCGCCGCCCCTCCTGGGGGCCCTGTGCCTGCCGCTCCTCCTGGGGGCCCGGTGCCTGCTGCCCCGCCTGGGGGCCCGGTGCCTGCCGCTCCTCCTGGGGGGCCTGTGCCGCTGCCCCGAGTCCAGCCCGATGTGCCGCTGCCCGGAGTCCAACCCGATGTGCCGCTGCCCGGAGTCCAGCCCGATATGCCTCTGCCCGGAGTCCAGCCCGATGTGCCTCTGCCCGGAGTCCAGCCCGATGTGCCTCTGCCCAGAGTCCAGCCCGATGTGCCTCTGCCCGGAGTCCAGCCCGATGTGCCTCTGCCCGGAGTCCAGCCCGATGTGCCTCTGCCCGGAGTCCAGCCCGATGTGCCAGTCTTTGATATCCCGCCAGTTACCAGACCCGGGCGGTGGAACATTTTGCCCAGCTAGGACTGTTTGGAGCGTCCTGAGGCCGCTCCTTGAGGGGGGGGTACTGTCAGGAATGGACTTTCCAGTAATGGTGGGACTCACCTGCCTTGTGGGCTGCAGTACCAGGGCTGGCCAGCAGGTGCTCCCAGCAATCAGAGACTCAACCCTGTAGTCAGCCAAGACACCTGAGGCTGATTTACAGGTGTATTTAAGGGATGGCCAGACCTGCAGTCTGTGCCTTGGTGTGTGTTTTCCTATGGGCCCCTGTATCTTGTTACCTGCATCCTTGTTCCTGTTCCTGTCTGACTGATTCGTTGCCGACCCTGCCTGATCCGGACCTCTGCTGACTTCTCCTGTTTGATCCCTGGCTTGTGACCCGACCATTCTCTGCCTGACCCCCTGTACCTACCTGCCCGTTAGTTACTGTACCCGGCTCGTGACCTGACTACTCTCTGCCTGCTCCTCCTGTTCCTACCTGCCCGATTGTTATTGACCCGGCCTGCCTGACACCGCTTGCATTGTATGTATTATTATCTGTGGGTGGTTTGGTTTGGTTCGTTTGCACTGTGTTATGTTTTAGTATTGCACTGCGTATGTATTGTTAGTATTAATAAATTATATTGTTTATCACATAAATTATATTGTTTATCACATATCTGAAGCCTGTGTTTCCCTGCGTCAGTTCACATACCTCTGGTCATACCCGGAGCCCTGACACCGATGATGTAACCTCAGCTAGTTATATTTAAATGATAATATAACTTCAATGTATAATCACTAATCTATATATGCATCAATATTAGAAACGTATACTAAATATACACAGATACTATTAAAATACATTATGTAATAGTAAATCTATAATGAGTCCTCCTAATACCCTTGACATATTACTACCAGAGACGTTTAACCAGCTATGCCTAAATATAGTCTTCAGCTGGTTTAGCTGGTCTCAGCTAACTTACCCATATTTACTGTCTCAGCTTAACTTATTCATATTTTTCAGTCTCAGTTATGTCTGAAGAATTGTAATACTATTTGTCAAAAGACCATTCACACATATTAATATTAATTATGATTAATCATAAAAACCAAATATTTTGCAAGCTTGCCATCAATATAAGTGCCGAATCATAATTTTGATTTCTAACAGGTTATAACTACATTATCTACTGAACTAGGCAAAAAAAAATTGTGTTTTGGGAATTTGGGTTTTCAGCCACTTGAATAATGCAAGACCACAGAAAGAACGCCATCTTGTAGGATCCACACATGGCTGGCATGGCTGAGTCACTTTCATGGCCTAGATCCTCCATCAAACCAACCTTGTAATTGTGTGCATAGTTGTGGTCTTCCAATGTGGAATCCCGAGAATACAGAGGATATCTCTCTGGTGGGCTTGATGGCTTCATCATGATGTCCTCATAGAGATCCTTGTGCTCTTCAGAAAGCTGCTTCATCACTCCATACTCCTCATCCTCCTCTTTTATCTCTTCTTTAACATCAATATTATCATCCCCAAGGATTCCACTCTGAATATATAATAAAACATTCATTGTAACAAACATTCTGTGTATAAATCAGAACTACCAATAATTGTTCCTCATCTACCTGATGATGGTGAGGGATGGTGTGATCTTCCTGCGTGGAATCCCAGGAATACTGACGACGGGGAAATCTCTCTGGTGGGTTCCTGTAGCTGGATGACTCCACCATGGTGTCCTGGTACAGATCTTTGTGTTCTTCTGGAAGCTCTGACTCCTCCATCCCCCCATCCTCCTCCTCCTCCTGTTTATACTCTTCTTTAACCTCAAATGTAGAATCTCTCAGGTTTCCACTCTGAATATAAAATAAAATGACATCAATGGTAACAATGCAGATAATGTACAGATCCTAATGATACTATCAGTGATTGTTCCTCATCTACCTGATGATGGAGAGGGATGGTGTGACCTTCCTGTGTGGAATCCCTGGAATACAGAGGACGGGGACATCTCTCTGTTTCTATGTGTTTATCAGATGATGGGGGATCTAGGTGGAGCCTCCGTACTGCTCTCTCCTTTCCAATAAAGTCTCCTCTTACCCGGTGATGTGAGGGGCGGCTGATTGTCCATCATGACGTCCTTGTAGAGGTCCTTGTGTCCTTCCAAATACTCCCACTCCTCCATGGAGAAATAGACAGTGACACCCTGACACCTTATAGGAACCTGACACACACAATGATACAGTCACCATCCAGACACATCCCTTGTCTGTTACTGGAGAATGTCCCAGAATTCCCAGCACCGCTCACCTCTCCTGTCAGCAACTCCATCATCTTCTTGGTGACTTCTAGAATCCTTTGTGTTTTCGGTCTTGTAGGGATCAGGGATGGAGGTGGGGGGATGGTGATGGGATTCTGGATTCTTGAGGATCTTGTGGTCATACGATGAGATCTCCTTCTGGCCTCATTGTCGGTAGATTTCTTCATGACTCCTGTACAGTTCTATGTGATACAAAGATAAATCTCACTCTCCCATCATCCCTCGCTTCTATGGTCAGCTCTGTGACGATCACGGCGTCAGACCCCAGCCCTTCTCACCAAACTCGTGACCGAAGGACTAGCCAATCTAAAACCGCGATGTCACGTGCATAACAATGCCACGCCCAGCTGCACCCTGCACAAAGATTTTCCAGCTAATGGACCACAATCTATGTACCTGCAGCCTGGGAGCGATTGTTACTGGGTCAGGTTAATTACGCAATTAACCCTTCACACTGCCACCACCTCCTTTTTGTAAAGAGAAAGAGGAAACTCGGCGATATCAGCAATAACACTATGATGTTTCAATAATCGTTGGTATACCACTGTCACCACAGACAGCGATATACCGAAGTTCAAAACACACACAGTAGCGCTTTTCAGAGGCAGGGGTTCTTAGTTTGCATTAAAGAGCTTTAGAAACAGTTCAACACTTTCAGAAAGTAAGATTTATTACTAAAAGGTCAAAAGGGTGCAATAAAAATATTTACAGAAAAAAGATGTAGCCAATATATATATATATATATACACAGTGGGGAAAAAAAGTATTTAGTCAGCTACCAATTGTGCAAGTTCTCCCACTTAAAAAGATGAGAGAGGCCTGTAATTGGCATCATAGGTAAACTTCAACTATGAGAGACAACATGAGAAAAAAAATCCAGACAATCACATTGGCTGATTTGGAAAGAATTTATTTGCAAATTATGGTGGAAAATAAGTATTTGGTCAATATCAAAAGTTCATCTCAATACTTTGTTATATATCCTTTGTTGGCAATGACAGAGGTCAAACGTTCCCTGTAAGTCTTCACAAGGTTGGCACACACTGTTGCTGGTATGTTGGCCCATTCCTCCATGCAGATCTCCTCTAGAGCAGTGATGTTTTGGGGCTGTCGCTGGGCAACACGGACTTTCAACTCCCTCCAAAGGTTTTCTATAGGGTTGAGATCTGGAGACTGGCTAGGCCACTCCAGGAACTTGAAATGCTTCTTACGAAGCCACTCCTTCGTTGCCCGGGAGGTATGTTTGGGATCATTGTCATGTTGGAAGACCCAGCCACGTTTCATCTTCAATGCCCTTGCTGATGGAAGGAGGTTTGCACTCAAAATCTCACGATACATGGCCCCATTTATTCTGTCCTGTACATGGATCAGTCGTCCTGGTCCCTTTGCGGAGAAATAGCCCCAAAGCATGATGTTGCCACCCCCATGCTTCACAGTAGGTATGGTGTTCTTTGGATGCAACTCAGCATTCTCTCTCCTCCAAACACGACGAGTTGTGTTTCTACCAAACAGTTCTATTTTGGTTTCATCTGACCATATGACATTCTCCCAATCCTCCTCTGGATCATCCAAATGCTCTCTAGCAAACTTCAGACTGGCCCGGACATGTACTGGCTTAAGCAGGGGGACACGTCTGGCACTGCAGGATCTGAGTCCCTGGCGGCGTAGTGTGTTACTGATGGTAGCCTTTGTTACGTTGGTCCCAGCTCTCTGCAGGTCATTCACTAGGTCCCCCCATGTGGTCCTGGGATTTTTGCTCACTGTTCTTGTGATCATTTTGACCCCATGGGGTGAGATCTTGCGTGGAGCCCCAGATCGAGGGAGATTATCAGTGGACTTGTATGTCTTCCATTTTCTAATTATTGCTCCCACAGTTGATTTGTTCACACCAAGCTGCTTGCCTATTGCAGATTCAGTCTTCCCAGCCAGTTCAAGTTCAAATAGGTGCCATTGATACAGGTAATGAGTGCAGGACAGAGGAGCCTCTTAAAGAAGAAGGTACAGGTCTGTGAGAGCCAGAAATCTTGCTTGTTTGTAGGTGACCAAATACTTATTTTCCACCATAATTTGCAAATAAATTCTTTCCAAATCAGCCAATGGGATTGTCTGGATTTTTTTTCTCATTTTGTCTCTCATAGTTGAGGTCTACCTATGATGCCAATTACAGGCCTCTCTCATCTTTTTAAGTGGGAGAACTTGCACAATTGGTGGCTGACTAAATACTTTTTTGCCCCACTGTATATATATATATATATATATATATACAGAGAGAAATAACACAGCAAAGAGATAACAGAAAGATGTTTAGAGGGTTAAAGTACTTGCCGTCAGCCTTGGGTTAAGCAGATCAGGTTTCAGAGCCAAAAGGGTCTTATCTCCCAAAGTTAGTTCTGATGTTAAAAGGGAGGTTCTTCAACTTCAACTTAGCTCAGCTTACCTTTTTCTAGGAACTCCACAGGGTGTCTCCCTGAAGCAGAGAACCAATCGCCTCATTTGGGCAGGTGTTGCAGGCGGAGACCCAAGCTATGACCAAAAATCCTCACATTTGATGTCATGGTTCATAACTTATTCTCGGTGCATTTAGCAGCCTGGCCACTAGTAGAGTAATATGCAGACGCATCTGTTGAACGGTTGGATATGAAATATGACATACCTGCTTGGATGGTTTAAGGAGATATAATTTTCTGCTCTCCTGTATATGCCAGCTAGGGGCTGTAATATACCAGGCAACTTGTTTTAAATTGAGCCATCCGAATATGTGCTCCATGTTTATGTAATTATGTCCTATTTGAAGATATAAAATGATATGGAAAAGTGAGTTTTTAAATGTAAGTCTGTTTTTACGACTACCTGGAATGTCTTTGAGGCTCTGTGAGGGCTCAGTTCTTACGATATTCCAGATTGCGAGGCTTCCAGGCATCTAGGCACCAGCTCGGCTGGGATTTTATAGCTAGGACGCCCTCCCAATGAGTTTGCTGCCTGTGATCTCTGCAACAAACAGACACATGTCACTCAACAGAGAGGGAGGGGGGATGTCGGAGGAATCTGATTTGGGAGAGAGAGATACAATATGGAGGGGTTTGGAGCAAAATGGATGACCGCGTCCATCTCTGTGTGCATGATTGCTACAAGCTCTAGATTCATTCTCCAGGGATTGGCCACAATGTGCCAACTCAGCAAAGGACGGACATCTCCATCCAATGATATGATGACAATGGGGTCGGATTTATAGCTCCTTCTAGAAGTCCTATAATCGGGTCACTAATGTTCTCCTAGTAAGGCTCACTGACCCACCAGTAGATGTTCCCCAAGGATCTAGTGGTCAGTGGGCGTGGCATGCTGGTAATCATGGGTCTCTCTGATTGGACTAAAGCTGAGATTGTTCTCTTCTATACCCAATGCCGCCATCTTGTGCTATAACCAGATACCATAGAGTACGGACACTTCATGTATTCATAGTACTTGTGTGGATGTCGTTATAGATTACAGAACATCAGAAGACCTAAAAAGACTCTGAATCCCTCCCAGTGTACAGCCGAGTCAGATTTAACCCCTTCATTACACTCACCTCTCCAGTCAGCAGGTGGAGGATTTCCAGGGTGAGCTTCAATATCGTCTTATTCTGGGAAAATTCCTTCCTTAAAATCTTCTTGAAAGTCTGCTGATTGTCCATCATGACGTCCTTGTAGAGGTCCTTGTGTCCTTCTAAATACTCCCACTCCTCCATGGAGAAATAGACAGTGACACCCTGACACCTTATAGGAACCTGACACACACAATGATACAGTCACCATCCAGACACATCCCTTGTCTGTTACTGGAGAATGTCCCAGAATTCCCAGCACCGCTCACCGCTACTGTCAGCAGCTCCATCATCTTCTTGGTGACTTCTAGAACCTTCTCCATGTTGTTCCCATGACTGGATCCATCTACCTGATGATGGTGAGGGATGGTGTGACCTTCCTGTGTGGAATCCCGGGAATACAGAGGACGGGGACATCTCTCTGGTGGGTTCCTGGTATTAGGTGGCTCCATCATATCCTTGTGTCCTTCTGAAAAATCCTCCATCACTTCATACTCCTCATCCTCCTCTTTATACTCTTCTTTTACGACAATTTTATAATGCCCGAGGATTCCACTCTGAATATTCAAAGGGATATTCAATGTATTGTAACTCCATGGAGAAATTGACAGTGACACCCTGATACCTTCTAAGAACCTGACAGACACAATGATACAGTCACCATCCAGACACATCCCTTGTCTGTTACTGGAGAATGTCCCAGAATTCCTGGAACCGCTCACCTCTCCTGTCAGCAGCTCCATCATCTTCTTGGTGACTTCTAGAACCTTCTCCATGTTGTGTCTCTCAAGGTTTAGGGAGTAACATGGAGGCACTGTGATGGTCATATGATCACCTGACTTCAGAGGAGGAAATCTCTGTATTGGGGAACCAATAGGACCATCATGTTAGACTCCCAGAATACTCCTCACCTCTCCGGTCACGTCTGTGTGATGTCATGTGACCTCCCAGAATCCTCCTCAACTCTCCAATCAGGTCTGTGTGATGTCATGTGACCTCCCAGAATCCTCCTCACCTCTCCAGTCAGGTCTGTGTTTTATTAATAGAGATGAGAGTGATGTCATGTGACCTCCCAGAATCCTTCTCACCTCTCCGGTCAGCTCTGTGTTTTATTAATAGAGATGAGAGTGATGTCATGTGACCTCCCAGAATCCTCCTCACCTCTCCGGTCACGTCTGTGTTTTATTAATAGAGATGAGTGATGTCATGTGACCTCCCGGAATCCTCCTCACCTCTCCAGTCAGCTCTGTGTTTTATTAATAGAGATGAGAGTGATGTCATGTGACCTCCTAGAATCCTCCTCACCTCTCCGGTCAAGTCTGTGTGATGGCATGTGACCTCCCAGAATCCTCCTCACCTCTGTGGTCAGGTCTGTCTTTTATTAATAGAGATGAGAGTGATGTCATGTGACCTCCCAGAATCCTCCTCACCTCTCCGGTCAGCAGGTAAATGATCTCCAGGGTGAGGTTTATTATCCTCTCAGTCATGTGACTCCGGTCCTCCTCCATCCTCATTGGTCATGTGATCTATACAGGTTTCCTGTAGACCAATAATTGATAACAGAGAATGATCTGGACTGTACTGGTTGTACAATATTAGGATGGGGGGGGGGGGGGGGGGAATAATATGAGGGTCTCTATCATGGAAGAACAGCCCCCTGTGGTATTACACACAGAGGATCATTCAGTTGAGGGTTTGCTGTGGTTTTGTGATCCAGGAGTCTCTAATTGTTTAGCTCGATGGGTAAGAGGACGGACGTGATGATGGGGGAAGAGGATGGACGTGACGGTGGAGGTAGAGGACGAGCGTGAAGGTGGAGGAAGAGGATGGGCGTGATGGTGGAGGAAGAGGACGGCATGACGGTGGAGGAAGAGGACGAGCGTGAAGGTGGAAGAAGAGGACAGGCGAGACGATGGAGGAAGAGGATGGACATGATGACGATGGAGGAAGAGGACGGACATGATGGGGGGAGTTACTGGGTGTAAATATAAACTCAGATCTTATAACCTCCTCTGCTGCCACTTCCACCAATGTCTCCTCTCTACTTCCTCCCAATGTGCCTCTCACCCACTTCCTATTTATAGCTGACATCACTTCCTGTCTTTCCCTGACATCACCTCCTGTCTTCCATAGAGACTTCCTGTCTGGGTAGAAGAGATCACCACCTTGTGGAGCTCAGAGGAACTGCAGCCTTGAGATCCTTCTTGCAGTGTGACCCCGGCTTTGTGCTGAGTGTGTATGGACTGTGTGTCCTCATAGAAGGGTCACCTCCACTCCCACCAAGGGGGACAGAAATATATGACTGCCTAGTCCAGCCTTTCTCAGCCAGGGGTCCTCCAAAGGGTTCTAGGTGTCCCTCCAAAGGGTTCTAGGGGTTCCTTGAGCTATGAACAATTTTTGTCTCTCAGTAACAACTGACATCAATGATCTGTAAGGGGGGCAGTCTTCCCACTGATGACCATGTAAGAACTTCCTTCCCCCACTGACCACTGATATAAGGGGGTCCTTCTCCCATCAATCACCAATGTAAGGGACCGCTACACTGACCACTGATATAAGGGGGTCCTTCTCCCATCGGTCACCAATGTAAGGGACCGCTACACTGACCACTGGTATAAGGGGTCCTTCTCCCATCGGTCACCAATGTAAGGGACCGCTATACTGACCCCTGATATAAGGGGGTCCTTCTCCCATTGGTCACCAATGTAATGGACCTCTACACTGACCCCTGACATAAGGGGGTCCTTCTCCCATCAGTCACAAATGTAAGGGAACACTACAATGACCACTGATATAAGGAGTTCTTTCTCCTTTGGGTCACAACCCCCAACAGCATTTCGCAGGTTCTGTTATCCCACCTGTGGGCCTGGAACCGGCTTGGTAGATGTTGCCATGCAGAGGGGTGGGAGACCAGTGAACAGCAGATCTAACAGACCCATGGGCCTTGATTCACTATTGGGCGTGGGCGCATATTCATGGGCTTAAGCCCAATTTTCATGGGCGACCGTCTATTTTTTACCCTGCAACCTAATTCACTATTGACCAGAGCCCATAAGCAGATGCCCAATCTAATTCACAAAAAGACACACGCCCGGAATCAGACTCACAAAGCAGACTTGCTAAGAAGCACGTCTAACACCATGAAAAATCACTGCAGAGACATGTTCACTTAGAAATTTGCTTTGCCAAATATCAGGACTTCACTTTAAACAATATCTGCTATTTCCAAAAAAATTAAGAATGTGTTAAAAATCGTTTTTTTCAAGGAAATCGACACAGTAAAAATCTAGACGCCCGTGCAGTGTCTTTGGCAGATAGAACTGAGCATGTGCAGAACACATTTTAGACCTCTGCCATGGGCGTTTGTTTTTTAGCCACTGACTAATAGTGAATCTTACTGTGGATTCCTCTGACAGCCGGCACTCGGTCGTGACTACTGTGTTTAATAAACAGCACTCGGCATATCTTCATGTAATCTAATTAGATTTCCTTAGTTCTAGTGATTCTATTTTTGTTTCTTATCCTTTATAATTATTTCTGTAATGATTTTACTGATTTTGAAGGTCTAGATAATATTTATTTTGACAGCTGAATGTAAAAATAAAGGTCCGCAATAAAAAAAAACAAAAAAAAAAAACAGCGTGGGTCCCCCCTCTCATCCTTACCAAGCCCTTCAGGTCTGGTATGGATATTAAGGGGGAACTCCACGCTGAAATTTTTTAAAAAAACAGCGTGGGTCCCCCTCAATATCCATACCAGACCTTTATCCGAGCATGCAGCCCGGCAGATCAGGAAAGGGGGGGGGACGAGCGAGCGCCCCCCCCTCCTGAACCATACCAGGCCACATGCCCTCAACATGGGGGGGGTGCTTTGAGGCAGGGGGGGCTCCCCCCCCAAAGCACCTTGTCCCCATGTTGATGAGGACAAGGGCCTCTTCCCCACAACCCTGGCCGGTGGTTGTGGGGGTCTGCGGGCGGGGGGCTTATCAGACCTAGGATTGATTCACAACACAGAAATACAGGCAGGGTTAGCAATGTAGCTCCGTGGGTTAGTGGTTAGCACTACTGCCTCATAACGCTAGGGTTGTCGGTTTGAATCCCAACCCCGGCGAGGTAGTAGCATGATCTCCGTGTGTGGCTGTCTTCAAATAGATGTTCTGGCAACATCTTTGCTTTCTGTCTAAATGATCCCTAAAATGTGAATTAGAATGAGGCCTTGTCTGTTGAAACACCTTCAAAGCTGCACCTTATGTGAATGTCATACAATGGGATAAGATAAGGGCCTGGACCACTAATAGATTTGATAATGATGGTTTACACTCCACCCACTTTTGTGAAGGATTTGGCAAGCAAAGAGCTGACAGAGAGAGAGAAGAGTGAGACGAAGAAGAGTGAGCGAGAGAGAAAAGACTTGGTTGGTGAATCCACACATCAAACTTGTCACAAATCCTGGCGTGCATTTTCCCCCCAAATGCATAGCAGACCCTTATCCCAGCAGGCAGGTACCGCACGCCTTCAAAGATTTATTTCCTTTGTTGATTTTCCTGCTTCGTTCACACTATATGCAATTGAAAATTACTCTTTAAGTTGCCAATTTTACTGTGTTTTCTAGAGAATTACTAACTAGTTGTGTTTTCAATTGTGTGTAGCATTGCGATTTCTATTTGAGTCTAGATGTTAAATTGCTAATAAATGGCCACAATTCTCAAATACCTTTGAACTCTCGCTGCAACAAATGGCGTATGTTAATAAACTCACATTCATTATATCCAATATCAGGTACGATGTCAATGCACAAATCGAACCTGAAATTGCACACCCTGGATGTGACTTGTCATGTGATTGGCATGGCCAGCAGCTTGCTCTTTGCATGGCAAATTGCACACAATGTTACTGGGGGCCAACACCACTGTCACATCTAATCCGATGCGGCAATTGCCCAACTTACAGTGAAGTTGCACGAGTTCACAATCCAATTGGATGTGAACAGAGCCTACAGTGGCCAATAGGGTGCGACTTGGTCTGCGATTTGCAAGTCGCCTGTCATGCCAATTGCATGGCAATCGCAAACAATGTTACTGGGGGCCACCCGGTCACATTAAAGCAGATTTGTAAGTGGTGTTATTGACACCACAGTCACATCATGTGACTTGCATAGAAGTTGCATGATTTCAAAGTCGGGGTACATGGTGATTTCAAGTGCAATTTGCAAGACATTCGACACCGATCTCTCAGTAAATTGCATGAAAAGTAGTGTATTCATTACTCTATTATTACTTGCGGCTCCGACCAAGTTTGAACCACAACAATATGAACGCTCCAATAGCGTGCACATTGAGTGGGACTTGGCATGTGATTTGCACAACATGCAAGTTGTAAATCGTCTGCAAAGTCGCACCCTATTGTCTGCTAGAGCGACCACATGGGTGCATTTCAAACACTGATTTCTTAAGTAGTACATGTACTACTTTAGTGGCAATTTGCATAGAGATCTGTGTCAGATGTCTTGAAAATTGCATTGAAATGGTCAACTTTATTGTAAGTTGCAGGATTTGTAAATCAGCTTTGCCCAGAGTGTAATGTTTGGTGATGTTTGATTTCTGGAGTGTTTTACCAATTGATGGGAAATTCACCATACTAGTCAAATCGATTTGTCATTTTCAGTATTGCATACAAGATGTGGTCATGTGACTGTCTTAACTCATGCGAGAATCTGGAGGGAATTGTGACCATAGTAGCAATAACGGTTCCAATTGGGGTTCCCTTTCACATCCCTGCTCAATGTTCTGTTGTATGCTGCACATGTACATTTCAGTGTATATATCTTTCTGATTTGTGGGGCCTGTATACCAAGGGTTAATGCAGGTAGGAAGCGGATTCATCAGGTGAAAACACTTTCACTGACCAAATTAAGGTCAGTGGTGGGTGTGGCTTAATTGGGTGTGGGGCCTTGTTTGGCGTGCTCCAAATACAACCTAGCTTATATAAAGACGTGCAGTAGTGAGTGATTTGGCCTGTTACTAGGCCGGGTGGTTTGTGACTAAGGCTGGCCATACATTATACAATTATCTGCAGATTTTCTGCCCAATTTCCTTTAGATTTACCTTCAACTATGTAGTGCAAGGGCCTGCCTAATTGGATACAGCTGAAAGTGTTGTTTAGGTTTGTCCTCCTATTATATGGTTTTTGGTAAATCTAAACCAAAAATCTGCAGATAATTGTATAATGTATGGCCAGCCTTAGTCCTTGCATGGTGTGGTTTGGGGGAAGAAGAGATTTTGTGCTGAATTGCCCCAGACACCACTCAGGCTGTGTTTGGAAGTGGGCTGGAAATGTTTGCATATTTTTGGCCCTGTAAAGTGTGTTTGTGTGTTATTGCACAATGATTGTGTTTTTTCTCTTTGCATTGAAAGCCTCACACATGTCAATCGTTTTGTTTAAAATCTGCTCTTGTTTTAATTTTGCTTGCTTATTTAGACTCCAATGCATTTTTCTGACAAACCTGCTGACAAATGTATGTGTAGGGGATTTGTAGAGGTGGGAGGGTTTTTTTTTCACATGCTTTGTTTTCTTGATATTTTGATCTGTAGACCTTTTTTGTGAATGGATCTTTATACTAAGTGATTGTGTAAGTAAATCTTATATGCACGAAAATGTTACTTGATTCATCTTCCCCTTTGTTTCCTGCTATAACCTGAGCACACACAGTTCACTAGAAGTATCTTTAGATTGTAAGCTCTTATGAGCAGGAGTGTTTTATTTTTGCCACATCAATCCTATTTTTGTGACTCACCAAGATATTGACTGTACCTACTTGTTCCTGCTGACCAAATAAATGAAGATATATTTAATCAATAAATGTTTGACCGATGTTTTGTGTTTATTTTATGTTCAATATATGAACAACCTTAATAGTTACTTTGTATACTTAATATAATCTGCTCAAATGTAGCTTGTAAGAGCGTGAATATGCAAGTGTGTGCAAACTGGCTTTTTCAAAACCAAAAAAATAAAAATAAAAAACCCGCTTGCACCACAATATTATGTACTAATGAATGTCACATTCACTGTGCAGCCAGCTACAGGTTTTCTACAATTCGATTTACAGTAATAAAATAGTCCACACTTTGTTGATTTTTGGCCTTTGGCAACAAATATTAGCCAAGGTTAAAAAAACAAATCAATAAGAAACACATATTCGCGAAAGCTATCATAATCGCGCATAAAAAATGCGCGATTGCGTACAAAAAATGTGTGATTGCAAACAAGCGCCAAACAGGTGTCCCCATGGCGTATGAATGGCTATCATCCTGGAAGTCTGTCATCACGTGCGTGCGCACCCTGAAGTGGTTGTGGGGAGTGTAAGTGGATGACAGTGGTTGGAGGTTTCTGGAGTTGGAAATATTTTGTAAGTTTGGTTGGCATTTGGACATGACGAGAGCACAGTTCTCAACTGAGGAGATGATCTTTATATGTAAAGTAAGTGTGGCCATTGCAAATATGTTTATAACATGTGAGGGACAGGTAATTGCAATTTTTTTGGGTGGGGCCTAGCAGAATCTCACTTGCTGCACATGCTACTTATCTGTACATTAGCTCCTGGGTATTGATGGGTCAATGATATTAACCACTTGCCTACTGGGTACTCCTACCCCCTTCCTGTCCTGGCCAATTTTCATCTTTCTGCACTGTTACCCTTTGAATGACAATTGTGCGGTCATGCCACATTGTAACCATCTTAAATTTATATCAGTTTTTGCAGACAAATAGAGCTTTCTTTGGGTGGTATTGACTTGCTGCTGTGTGTTTTTTACTTTTTGCTCGATAAACAACAAAATAGCTCATAATGAATAAAAGTCTGTTTATATTATAACATTTGGTAAACTGGTAATTTAACAACACTGATGTGCGTTGATGAGGCAGCACTGGTGGGTGGCACTGCTGGCCACAGGTGGGCAGAGCTGTTGGGTGGCACTGGTGGGCACTGATCATCGGTGCTGACCCCTGCTCTGATAACTGCTGGTTCTCGGCAGTACTTTCCACACATTCTGACAGCGTGATGAAAGTGCAGCCAAGACCCGGCAAATGCATTTCCCGGTGATCAGCGTGTCATTGGACATGGCTGATCACATGGTAAAAAGCCGCTGTGATTGGCCTTTTACCACATCACGTGATCAGCTGTGTCCTTAGGACACAGCAATCACGGAGAGCGCGTTCTGCCAGGATGTCATATGACGCCCTCCCAGAGCTGCCTGGATGCAGTGTAGCATTATTCGGCTATCTGCGGTCGCCAAATAGGTAACCAGCTAGGCCTTCATGGCTAATCTTTGAATATCTGGACATGTATACTGCGTATAATGCATTACATTCTACAATGTGTTGGTGTACATGGTATTACAGTGTGCAATGCGTTGCTGGATTCTGCATAACAGTGGACAGCGTATCACAGTGTGTAATGCGTAGCTCTATCCTGCATGACAGTGTACAGTGCATTATGCAGGCCATAGACGGGGAGAAAAAAGGCCGATTTTTCTTTAAAAAAAACGAAAAATCGGTCGTTCAAGCGGTCGACGTTACCAGCAATGGTAAAAAAAATCGGCGATTTTCATCCCGTCTACAGCCGGCAAAAAGTGTCCCTGCAGAGAGCTCTGCTATTTCTTTGACAGTTCTTTGACAGTTCCTTGACATTTACAGAGGTTGCAACAATGTATCTATTTGTATCCATTTAGGATACAGATGTTTTTATTCGGAAACAAATAGATACAATCTTGCAACCGCTGTAAATGTCAAGGAACTGTCAAAGAACTGTCAAAGAAATAGCAGAGCTCTCTGCAGGGACACTTTTTGCCGGGCTGGAATTCCTCTTATTTTTCATTCTTCTTCTTCATCATCATCCTCTTCTTCTTCATCATCATCCTCTTCTTCTTCATCATCATCCTCTTCTTCATCATCATCATCATCCTCCTCTTCTTCTTCTTCATCATCCTCTTCTTCATCATCATCATCTTCTTCTTCCTCATCCTCTTCTTCTTCATCATCCTCTTCTTCATTATCATCATCATCATCCTCTTCTTCTTCTTCTTCCTCCTCTTCTTCTTCATCATCATCATCCTCTTCTTCTTCATCCTCTTCTTCATCCTCTTCTTCTTTTTGTCTTCCTCTTGCAGGTCACTGCTCATGCGCAGATTTTTTATCGGTAAAAAATCGGCCGATTTGCCCATTATTGCCGCGAAAATCGGCCGATCGGCAAAATCGGCCGATTTTTTTTCCAACTTTACCGATAAAAAAAATCTGCCAAAATACCGAAAAACGGCCGAACAAATAGCCCACTAATGATCCGAAAATCGGCCGATTTTATTTTCGGCCGAAAAATCGGCCGATTTTCGACCCATCTATGGCCTGCATTACAGTCTACAATGTGTTGGTGTACACGGTATTACATTGTACAGTGTATTACAGTGTGCAATGCATTGTACACTGCAGTGTGCACTAAAGCATTTTACAGTCATGCACTGTACACACTAACGCATTTGACATTTCTAGTGTGCAATGCGTTAGTGTGCAATGCCTTGGACAATACAATGCATTTGCAGTATTGGTGTATGTTTATTAAGCACAGATAATTAATCTGATTTTACTTATCAAGGAGAAGTCTTCTCTGTCCCCCTGTTTATGAGGTGGAGGACAATTGTTTTCCGAAGAAGAGAGGAGACATTTTTTCAAGGAGATCTGTATAGATTTCCAGAGATATGTGTAGATGGTTGAGGGGCTGCATGTGATCTCCGGAGATAATTGTGATTAACGATCACCTGAGTTAAACCAGTGAATGAAAAGTGTCAAAAAACATGGATTGAAAATAATCTGCACTGACCACTGTGCTTTGTCAAGCCACATATTGGCACATTCTGGTGTCACATAGATGCGATGTGAAATTTGCAGTGTTTTCTGTGCAAGCGCTGCACCGCATCACAACCGCAACCCCTTCATGCCACCTGCTGCGGCTTTCTAGGTGAAGTTAACAACACACCAAAATTGGTACACAAAGCGTATTGCGATTTGCCAAATTGGATCGCATATTCACACCCATGTGCATACCCTGAAAAAGGGTCCTGCACATTTTTGGCCCGGATGCGGTGCAATTTGAGGTGTGCAAAATGTTTGTCTCTAATTGCAACGCACACAAATTGCATGTGATTTGCCCAGGAGTGCGGTGTTAGACCACAATGCATGTATGTGAAGCCAGAATAAAAGGATGTGGATTTTGTCTACTTTTACTTGCGCATGTTAACATTATGTAAGTGCGTTATTCTTCTGTTTAACATGCTATAGAAATGGAACATGCATTTGGATGTAGTGTTTTTGTATGTGCATTTTGGAAGTATTCTAAACACACATTGACCCTAGGGCCACACCATATCTTAAGCCGCGTTTGTCAGAAATGCTGTCCAGTACATTTAAAGCGGATTTACACTCCACCTATCAAAAAATAACAGTCATCAGCTACAAAAACGGTAGCTGCTGACTTTTAAAAAGCAGCCGCTTACCACAGAGCAGCCAAAATCATTCATTTAGCTGTTCCCATGCCAGCATTCCTTGGCCCCTCTCTCCTGTCCATTGCTCCCCGAACAAGCACCTTGTTTTGGTGTGATCCCAAGAACACTCCTTCATGAGCCACGTAGACCATAGAGGCAAGCTTTTCAAGCACATCATGAAATCAGGATGGGGATCCACTTCAAGTAAGCATTAGTGTGCCTGGGGGAGGGGGGGACCTTGGGCCTTTCCAAACACAGTAGATGCTCCAAGAATGTTTCCTTGAACTCTTGAAATGGTTAAAAAGGAAAGACACTCTAGATAGCCTGCACTGAGAATTGACTGTCATGATGACGTGTCAATGATTATTTGCTCTCATTTTTCAGGAGTGGTACTGCTTGCGGTTGAAGCTGGTAGAAATCCACCTTCACGTCCTCCACTCACCTTCACTTGTGGCCAGTGGATATTTTGTGGCCGCAGGCAAGAACTGGCATCGAGGACCTGCATAAAGACCCTGGCATGCCAGAGGTGGTTTGGAAGCAGCACAGCAATTTGACCATCCCTTTCCTCTATGTTGGTTTTAGGGGTGCAGAATTGCTTCTCGTTCGTGAACGGACTGTCGCTGGATATCAGAGTCCCCATATTTTCAAGATATGTTTTAGTCATGTTGGCTTATTTTTATGTTCAGTCAATTAAAGACTATTTTTTGTTACCTTAAAAAAGTGTCAGATCCTCTTGATTGTATTCCCGAGACTTCAGATGGCCAGATAATATGCAATCTGAGGAAAAGTCAGTGCAATGTCCTCCACAAGTAGCTAAAGTCTGTAATAGGAGGACCTACCAGAACAATGCATTCATTTGGAGTGGGCCAGGCCCATACAGTACATCATGGAGGTTTGCTATGAAGGAACATTAATGTTTGGATACTTGAGCTCATGTGGTTTGTTTCCAAATATTTCTGCCCATTGCAGCGTATTGACTATTGCAGCTCAATAAAGATCAGGCATACAGAAAAGTGTACCTTGTCCATAGAATTGCCACTAGGAGGTCCTATCTGGGCACACAGATCTGGCCTATGCATAATTGTGGAAAATGCCAATTCGGTCTGCTTTATAATATGAAGGGGTCAGTTCACGCTTGCTTCAGGGGAAACATTACAAAGAATTTTGTTATTTTTCATAGGAAAACGTGGCTGATCCCTAGATGCATTGAGGTACATAGCAGAGGTTCAAGATACTCCATAGAAGAACTTATTGTTCTTCCTAACTATACAGGTGGCACAGACACAAGCATACACCCAGGGCCACTGTTAGATATCACGGGGCCCCATACAGCATACCTGACAGGCCCCTACCACCAGAGAAAATATCCAAATTATATATATATGGTAACAATACACAACATTTTCTTCATGGACACAATCACAAACAAATTCCTGTTCAATCCAAATGATAAAACTGTACTGAGTTAATAAATCAAACGTTGTGTAATTGAGGGCTCATTCACATGGGTGCTGTGGCCTGTAGAGTGCGAATCAGTGTTTGGTTTTCGTGGCTGTTGCCATTAGCATGCAACCTATGTTACACTATGTGAATACTGCAGATCCTGCATTCAGGGCCACTTCCCCACGCCTTCACACTTGTCAGATTAAAACCTATGTTCATACAGCTGCTGTGTCCCCATAGTGTAACAGGTGGCTCTAGCCACATAAACAACCCACTCATTCATGCTGTACAGGCCAGAGGACCTGTGTGAATGTGGCATTTTGTGTTTGTTATATTTATTTTTTCACAAAGCCCATTGAATTCAATGGGCTGCTTAACATGTGGAAACATGCCACAATACTGCAGGCATGTTATTTTCCAAGTGTTGCGCACCTAACCGCACAGTATTGTGGTGCCATGCGTTTTTGTGGCTGTGAATGGGGCTGTTTTTAATAGACGTGTGTAGGTGCAATAACGTTTTCATCATGGTACCTGCGCACATCTACAGAGAGCATTGCATTTCTTTGCTGTGCTGGAAAATGTGTATTCTTGCATGCGTTTCTGCACCACCAATGGTGTGAACAAGTCCTAAGGGCCGGTTCACACTATAGAAACAGTCTAGATGTGTTCCTGATGGGTTTTTTTCATGCCCTTTTGGCATGCATGTTTATTGTGTTCCAGTACATTTTGGATGCGTTTTGGACATGTTTACATTGCATTTTTGTATCCCTTCCACTTATTTTTTTCTATTTTCTTTGTATTCAATGTAGTTAGGGACATGTGCGTTTTAGTACATTCAAGGACGTTTCAATGTGTTCCAGTACAGTTCTGTGCAGAAACAATGCAGCGTGGTCAACTTTGTTTACAGCACCTGCAATGCACTGAAAATGCAAGCGCTGATGTGAACTATGACATTGACAACCACATAACCTTCTTTCTGTGCGTTTGTGATGCCGAAAAAGCAACTGAAACACATGTAGTGTGAACTGGCCCTAAAGGTTATTAGAGGTCAGGGAACGGGACTGACCAGGAACTGTGAATTCAATCAGACTAGTGGTGAGATACAATCAGCAATTGTATAATAATGTGAGATCTGAGCTGTAGCTGATAGAAAATGAGACACATTCACTTGATCAGTAAATAGATAGTTAAAGAGTGGGGCGGTGATCCATAGATTTGCATATGGGACAGGTGATGATGGGGTGGGGGAAGGGGTCAAGTTGTATAAGGAGACAGATTTAAAAGAGAAAAATGTTACAATGAAATATACACGGCATGAAACTTGCACATTTCCTAATTGGCAGAAGAGTACATAGGTAACATTCATCCACTTTCTAGTCATTAGGCAAAATCATAATTGATTGATCAATATTCCTGGCACTGACACAACCCAAAAAATTGATCTCCATTTTTTAGGCTGTAGCCATGACTGGGATTCGAACCCATGACCCAAGTGCTGAGCTCTAACCACTAAACCACTGTGGGAGACACAGTTTGAGCTATAATGTAGAATAGTTACATTGTTTAAAAATGATAGAGCGAGCGCTGGTCACATGATATAGACTACTAAAATGGTATTACACAAGATAAATATAACCACGAACAGTAGTGCATGAACTCGTGAAAGGTCATCCACCCTTGTGACAGTGTACTACACTATTGAGCACCTTTCTGGGTCCTGTGGCTGAGCCAATTCCTCCCCAGGACCATTTGGGCACCCACCCTGATGGATGGATGGATGGATGGAGCTGGATGACTAACCCATAGCTGCCAGCATACCACTGCACCCCCAGATGTGTGATGTGTATAACCCATGCACATTAATACTTTTGTTCTGGTGAGTGTCCCAAGGGTGGTTTACCTTTCATGAGTTCATGCACTACTGTCCGTCATGGAGAGACCACACGTGCCATTCATAGGCACTCTCTGAGTTGGTACTCTCACACGAAGGACATTCCATTATTCAGGAATGATTCTATGAACTTATTTTAGCACCATTTACAATATTACATCATTGTTGCAATTCTTTGCACTTTTTGGTTTTTACATGCGTTCATTATTGATCACATGCATTTATAGCGCTGCACTTGTCTTTACCATAGAATAGTTACGTGATTAAAGAGAATGAAGATATATAATTATATTTGGAAATTAGAAGTATATAAATTATTTGAGATATAAGTGTGAAAATGTTTAACATTTGAATACAGAATGTATGACATTCATTAGTAAATGCATTAGTTTCCTGATCATTTTGGAGACACAGCAAAAAAAAGAAATAGAAGAAAATAGAAAATTCTAATACAGGTGTACTATTTATTACATTCTAAGAATTCTCTTTTGCCATCATAAAAACGCCAATATTAATAAAGCCCGCGCTTGTGCGCCATGTAGCGAACATATCCGGTATTGCACCTAAACATGTGCCAGACGGGATACCACATTTAGTAATAGCAAAGTAGTCAGTAGAAGCTCGTTAATGAGCTTGCTAGACGCTGGTCAGACGACTGATTGATTGACCGGAGTCTGCCTGAATGGTCAGACTCTGCTGATCTTCACATCTTAGTGAATCAGGGCCATGATGTCTCATTAAAGACATGACACAACAATATCCTATCATGTCGGAGGATAATTAAGTGAAAGTTTCCTGCACACTTTTGAGCCCTTATGTGAATGCGTGTGTCATGGCTGTTTATATACAGTGGTGAAAACAATGATTTGAGCCCTGCAGATTTTGTAGGTTCACCCACTTACACAGAAATGATCGGTCTATAATTTTTATCATAGGTGTATATTAACGATAGAGACAGAATATCAACCAAAAATCAAGAAACAACATGATACAAATGTTAGAAATGGAGTTGCAGTTCAGTGAGTACAATAAGTTTTCGATCCCCAAGCTAAACCAGACTTAGTGGAAGTACCCTTGTTGGTGAGCACAGAGGTGAGACACTTCTTGTAGTTGGTGGAGGAACCCTTGTTGGTGAGCACAGAGGTGAGACGTTCCTTGTAGTTGGTGGAGGAACCCTTGTTGGCGAACACAGAGGTGAGACGTTCTTTGTAGTTGGTGGAGGAACCCTTGTTGGCGAGCACAGAGGTGAGACGTTCCTTGCAGTTGGTGGAGGAATCCTTGTTGGCGACCACAGAGGTGAGACGTTTCTTGTAGTTGGTGGAGTAACCCTTGTTGGCGAGCACAGAGGTGAGACGTTCCTTGTAGTTGGTGGAGGAACCCTTGTGGCGAGCACAGAGGTGAGACGTTCCTTGTAGTTGGTGGAGGAACCCTTGTGGCGAGCACAGAGGTGAGACGTTCCTTGTAGTTGGTGGAGGAACCCTTGTTGGCAAACACAGAGGTGAGACGTTCCTTGTAGTTGGTGGAGGAACCCTTGTTGGCGAACACAGAGGTGAGACGTTCTTTGTAGTTGGTGGAGGAACTCTTGTTGGCGAGCACAGAGGTGAGACGTTCCTTGTAGTTGGGGGAGGAACCCTTGTTGGCCAGCACAGAGGTGAGACGTTCCTAGTAGTTGGTGGAGGAACCCTTGTTGGCGAGCACAGAGGTAAGACGTCCCTTGTAGTTGGTGGAGGAACCCTTGTTGGCCAGCAGAGAGGTGAGACATTCCTTGTAGTTGGTGGAGGAACCCTTGTTGGAAGCACAGAGGTAAGATGTTCCTTGTAGTTGGTGGAGGAACCCTTGTTGGCGAGCACAGAGGTGAGATGTTCCTTGTAGTTGGTGGAGGAACCCTTGTTGGCGAGCACAGAGGTGAGATGTTCCTTGTAGTTGGTGGAGGAACCCTTGTTGGTGAGCACAGAGGTGAGACGTTCCTTGTATTTGGTGGAGGAACCCTTGTTGGCAAGCACAGAGGTGAGATGTTCCTTGTAGTTGGTGGAGGAACCCTTGTTGGCGAGCACAGAGGTAAGCCATTTCTTGTAGTTGGTGGAGGAACCCTTGTTGGCGAACACAGAGGTGAGACGTTCTTTGTAGTTGGTGGAGGAACCCTTGTTGGCGAGCACAGAGGTGAGACGTTCCTAGTAGTTGGTGGAGGAACCCTTGTTGGCAAGCACAGAGGTGGGACATTCCTTGTAATTGGTGGAGGAACCCTTGTTGGCGAGCACAGAGGTGAGCCGTTTCTTGTAGTTGGTGGAGGAGCCCTTGTTGACCAGCAGAGAGGTGAGACATTCCTTGTAGTTGGTGGAGTAACCCTTGTTGGAAGCACAGAGGTAAGATGTTCCTTGTAGTTGGTGGAGGAACCCTTGTTGGCGAGCACAGAGGTGAGATGTTCCTTGTAGTTGGTGGAGGAACCCTTGTTGGTGAGCACAGAGGTGAGACGTTCCTTGTATTTGGTGGAGGAACCCTTGTTGGCAAGCACAGAGGTGAGACGTTCCTTGTAGTTGGTGGAGGAACCCTTGTTGGCGAGCACAGAGGTAAGCCGTTTCTTGTAGTTGGTGGAGGAGCCCTTGTTGGAGAGCACAGAGGTGAGACATTCCTTGTAGTTGGTGGAGGAACCCTTGTTGGCGAGCACAGAGGTGAGACGTTCCTTGTAGTTGGTGGAGGAACCCTTGTTGGCGAGCACATAGGTAAGCCGTTTCTTGTAGTTGATGGTGGAGCCCTTGTTGGCGAGCACAGAGGTGAGACATTCCTTGTAGTTGGTGGAGGAACCCTTGTTGGCGAGCACAGAGGTGAGACGTTCCTTGTAGTTGGTGGAGGAACCCTTGTTGGCGAGCACAGAGGTAAGTCGTTTCTTGTAGTTGGTGGTGGAGCCCTTGTTGGCGAGCACAGAGGTGAGACATTCCTTGTAGTTGGTGGAGGAACCCTTGTTGGCGAGCACAGAGGTGAGACGTTCCTTGTAGTTGGTGGAGGAACCCTTGTTGGCGAGCACAGAGGTAAGTCGTTTCTTGTAGTTGGTGGAGGAACCCTTGTTGGCGAGCACAGAGGTGAGATGTTCCTTGTAGTTGGCGGAGGAACCCTTGTTGGTGAGCATAGAGGTAAGACGTTCCTTCTAGTTGGTTCCCACGTTTGCCCACATCTCAGGAGGAATTTTGGTCCACTCTTTACAGATCTTCTCTAAATCCTTAAGGTTTGGTGACTGATGTTTGGCAACTCGAACTTTCAACTCCCTCCATAAATTTTCTATAGCATCAAGGTTTCCGACTCGCTAGGCCACTGCATGACCTTAATGTGCTTCTTCTTGAGCCACTCCTTTGTTGCCTTGGTGATATGTTTTTGGTCTTTGTCATGTTGGAAGACCCATCCATGATCCATCTTCAGTGTTCTGGCTGAGGGAAGAAGGTTCTCATCCAAGATTTTACATAGCCCAGTCCATTGACCCCTCAGTGCGGCAAAGTCAGTGTGTAGCAGAGAAACAGCCCCAAAGCATAATGTTTCTACCTCCGTGCTTGACTGTAGGGATGGTGCTCTTAGGGTCATAGTCGGCATTTTCCTTCCTCCAAACATGGCGAGTCGAGTTAATGCCAAAGAGCTCAATTTTGGTCTCATCTGACCACAGCACTTTCTCCCGATCCTTCTCTGAATCATTTAGATGTTCATTGGCTGCAGGATTTCATTCCATGGGGGCGTATTGTGTTACCAATGGTTGGTTTGGTGACTTTGGTCCCAGCTGCCTTGAGATCCTTCACAAGCTCCTCTTGTGTAGTTCTGGGCTGATCCCTCACTTTTCTCATGATCTCCCTTACCCCATGAGGTGAAATCTTGCATGGAGCTCCAGACTGAGGGTGATCGGTTTATTTTGTATTTCTTCCATTTGGGAATAATCGCTCCAACAGTTGTCTTCTTCTCACCAAGCTTCTCACTTATGGTCTTGTAGCACATTCTAGCCTTGTGCAGGTCTACAGTCTTGTCCCTGATGTCCTTTGACAGCTCTTTACTCTTGCCCATGGTGGTGGTGAGGTTTGAATGGAAGAAAGAGATTCTGTGGACAGGCGTCTTTTATACACAGAACGAGTTGTCGTTAGGAGCGCCTTCTTACATTGCCAGGACTGATCTGTGTACCACATGAGCACATCGCCAGTCTGTGGGAGCGTGAATCATTGTTGGTTGGTAGGGAATCAAACACTTACTTTACTCCCAGAGCTACAACTCCATTTATAACATTTGTATGGTGTTGTTTTTGGATTTTTGGTTGATATTCTGTCTCTATTATTTATATACACCGATGATAACAATTATAGACCCTTCATTTCTCTGTAAGTGGGCGAACCTACACAATCTGCAGGGGATCAAATCCTCATTTTCCCCGCTGTATGAAGACGTCGTTTGTGCTGCAGGTTACATATTCCTAGGCTGGAATGAGAGCGATAATTCTACACCCAATATTCACAATCAACACTAAACTGATGACCTGTAAAGACTTGTAAAGCGCCACCTAGGAGCAATGTGTAGGTACGGCAGTTTGCCATCATCGCACCGACAATCACCATTTATCGTTCATTCAATAAAGTTTTTATTAGAAATTTACTTCGGACAAGATTGCAGTCATAGAATCAGGAAATAATAAAGGCAGAAATTCGATTGGTCGGAAAGATTCCGTCTGGAATGTGGTGGCGGAGTCATTATTGGTTGGCGTACAATACACAACGCGTTCCATTGTTATAACAATTTCCCGCACTCAAGGCACTAATACACCTCCAGGGTTGTGTTGGGCCCCTGATGTACAAGAAGACGGGACTTCAGTGAGGAACATTTCCCGCACTCAGGACAGGGACGTGGTTTCTCTCCCATGTGAAATCTCTGATGTTTGGAAATACTCGACTTCTCTAAAAAACATTTTTCCGCACTCAGGACTTCAGTGAGGAACATTTCCCTCAGTCAGACCAGGAAAGTTCATTCTTCTCCGTGTCCAATCTCAGATGACTGTAAGCAGAGGACTTCTGTGATGGGCAATTCTCATCCTGAGGACATGGATCCCTCGTGTGAGATCTCTTATGTATGGAAAGATAGAACTTATTTGAAAAACATTTCCTGCACTCAGGACAGGAAAATGGCTTCTCACCAGTGTGAGACCTTTTATGAGCGTTAAGACGGGATTTATAGCGGAAACTCTTCCCGCACTCAGGACAGGAGAAACCCTTCACTGTTGGAAGGATGGCCCGGTCCTGCACAGTCTGAGGTTCCTCAGGATACGATGGTACATTCACAATATAGGGTACCACAAAGATATACAAGGTGGTGGGGTCTTCTGGATTCTGTGTGATGTCCTCATCTCCTACTTTCCAGTCTGGAGGCAAAGTGAGACAATCCTCGGAGGTTTTTCTCATCTCCCTGCCATGGACTAAAATACAAAGACAAAGAGGATTACTAGACAGGAGCCCCACCAGAGGTCAGAGAGTGAGGATGGGGAGAAGACAACCAAGAGGAAGACTGGACTCATCCTGAAGACCACCATCATTGGGATATTGGCTCCTCCCCCAACCTGATCCTGAAGACCACAATCATTGGATTATTGGCTCCTCCCCCATCCTGAAGACCACCATCATTGGGTTATTGGCTCCTCCCCCATCCTGAAGACCACCACCATTGGGGTATTGGCTCCTCCCTCATCCTGACCCTGAAAACCACCATCATTGGGGTATTGACTCCTCCCCCATCCTGACCCTGAAGACTACCATAACTGGGTTATTGGCTCCTCTCCCACCCTGAAGACCACCATCATTGGGTTATTGGCTCCTCCCCTACCCTGAAGACCACCACCATTGGTGTATTGGCTCCTCCCCCATCCTGACCCTAAACACCACCATCATTGGACTATTGGCTCCTCCCTCATTATCACTTTCTGGCTGGAGGATGTGATCACATTATTATCCCCATGTAACAGTCTGAGCTCCAATCATGAATGGATGGAGATGGTGGACCCTCCGTACAGTCTGAAAACTGGATGGCGGTGGGCTCCAGGAGTGCAGGCTACAGCTGGACTGGTACAACGAAGCAGAGAAAGGAATCCAGGAAAGGAAAGGCAAGGAAAAGTGCGGTGCAAGGCAGGAAGGGCCCGGAATGCGGATAAGTGGAATTCACAGTGCGGGGTTGTAGGGATTAAGGGGTGACTGCAGTTCAGGAGACGCTCTACAGCAGTAGGAGGCCGAGAGTGATCCCCACCAGGAAACACTGGAGGACACCAACCTTACTACAGGACAATATCAACCCGCCCTACTCTGGACCAATCAGTGAGCAGTATGGGTGGAGGAATGGATTTAGTGTTCATGACCCACCTGTGCTGATCTCTGTAGGAGTGTCCTCCTCTATAAATGTCCCCGTTATTCCATCCTCCTCCATAGACTGCTGATCATCCCTCACATACGCTTCTTCTTCTTCTGATTTCACCTCAAATTCTATATCGATTGGATCTCCACTCTACATCAAGAGAAGGGTTGGAAAATATCAGATTTAAAGTGGTTGTACAACTGATTGAGGAGGCATTATTGAGAGGTTCACACAATGTGATTTAGGTTATAACTACATTATCTACTGAACTAGGCAAAAAAAATTGTGTTTTGGGAATTCGGGTTTTCAGCCACTTGAATAATGCAAGACCACAGAAAGAACGCCATCTTGTAGGATCCACACATGGCTGGCATGGCTGAGTCACTTTCATGGCCTAGATCCTCCATCAAACCAACCTTGTAATTGTGTGCATAGTTGTGGTTTTCCAATGTGGAATCCTGAGAATACAGAGGACATCTCTCTGGTGGGCTTGATGGCTTCATCACGATATCCTCAAAGAGATCCTTGTGCTCTTCAGAAAGCTGCTTCATCACTCCATACTCCCCATCCTCCTCTTTTATTTCTTCTTTAACAATGTTATTGTTAACCCCAAGGTTTCCACTCTGAAAATAGTATAAATCATTGTAACAAACATGCTGTGTATAAATCAGAACTATCAATAATTGTTCCTCATCTACCTGATGATGGTGAGGGATGGTGTGACCTTCCTGTGTGGAATCCCGGGAATACAGAGGACTGGGACATTTCTCTGGTGGGTTCCCATGACTGGATCCATCTACCTGATGATGGTGAGGGATAGTGTGACCTTCCTGTGTGGAATTCCGGGAATACAGAGGACAGGGACATCTCTCTAGTGGGTTCCCATGACTGAAACCATCTGTAGGAAACACACACACTGACTGAATCCATTGTATCTATGTGTTTATCAGATGATGGGGGATCTAGGTGGATCCTCCGTACTGCTCTCTCCTTTCCAATAAAGTCTCCTCTTACCTGGTGATGTGAGGGGCGGCTGATTGTCCATCATGACGTCCTTGTAGAGGTCCTTGTGTCCTTTTAAATACTCCCACTCCTCCATGGAGAAATAGACAGTGACACCTTGACACCTTATAGGAACCTGATACACACAATGATACAGTCACCATCCAGACACATCCCTTGTCTGTTACTGGAGAATGTCCCAGAATTCCCAGCACCGCTCACCTCTCCTGTCAGCAGCTCCATCATCTTCTTGGTGACTTCTAGAATCTTCTGTCCTGTAGGGATCAGGGATGGAGGTGGGGGGATGGTGACGGGATTCTGGATTCTCGAGGATCTTGTGGTCATACGATGAGATCTCCTTCTGGTCTCATTGTCGGTAGATTTCTTCATGACTCCTGTCCTGTACTGTGTGATACAAAGATAAATCTCACTCTCCCATCATCCCTCACCTCTATGGTCAGCTCTAGATGTGTCCTCCAGGGATTGGCCACAATGTGCCGACTCAGCAAAGGACGGACATCTCCATCCAAAGATAGGACTACAATGGGGTCGGATTTATAGCTCCTTCTAGAAGTCCTATAATAGGGTCACTAATGTTTTCCTAGTAAGGCTCACTGACCCACCAGTAGATGTTCCCCATGGATCTAGCGGTCAGTGGGCGTGGCATACCGGCAATCATGGGTCTCACTGATTGGACTAAAGTTGACTTTGCTCTCTTTTATAACTAATGCCGCCATCTTGTGCTATAACCGGATATCATAGAGTACGGACACTTCATGTATTCATAGTACTTGTGTGGATGTCGTTATTGATGAGCAGAACATCAGAAGACCTAAAAAGACTCTGAATCCCTCCCAGTGTACAGCCGAGTCAGATTTAACCCCTTCATTACACTCACCTCTCCAGTCAGCAGGCTGAGGATCTCCAGGGCAAGGTTCAATATAGTCTCATTCCAGGGAAATTCCTTCCTTACAATCTTCTTGAAAGTCTGCTGATTGTCCATCATGACGTCCTTGTAGAGGTCCTTGTGTCCTTCTAAATACTCCCACTCCTCCATGGAGAAATAGACAGTGACACCCTGACACCTTATAGGAACCTGACACACACAATGATACAGTCACCATCCAGACATATCCCTTGTCTGTTACTGGAGAATGTCCCAGAATTCCTGGCACCGCTCACCTCTCCTGTCAACAGATGGACCATCATGGTGGTCAGTTCCAGGATCTTCTGCTCTTTGTTCCTCTCAGGTATGGGAGAACGAGGGGGAGGCACCATGGTGGGGCTCTGGGTCCTGCTCCATCCTCCTGAGATTGGCTCCCCACTAGACGTCTTCACTACAACATAATCCTACAGATCAGGAGAAAGAGAAACCGATATCAATCATCTGACATCATCTACATGTCTACAAGAAGAACATGGTCTATTGGCCAGACTAGACCAGAGTGATGTCATGTGACCTCCCAGAATCCTCCTCACCTCTCCGGTCAGGTTTGTGTGATGTCATGTGACCTCCCAGAATCCTCCTCACCTCTCCGGTCAGGTCTGTGTGATGTCATGTGACCTTCCAGAATCCTCCTCACCTCTCCGGTCAGGTCTGTGTGATGTCATGTGACCTCCCAGAATCCCCCTCACTTCTCCAGTCAGGTCTGTGTTTTATTAATAAAGATGAGAGTGATGTCATGTGACCTCCCAGAATCCTCCTCACCTCTCCGGTCAGGTCTGTATGATGTCATGTGACCTCCCATAATCCCCCTCACCTCTGCGGTCAGGTCTGTGTTTTATTAATAGAGATGAGAGTGATGTCATGTGACCTCCCAGAATCCTCCTCACCTCTCCGGCCAGCAGGTAGATGATCTCCAGGGTGAGGTTTAGTATCCTCTCAGTCATGTGACTCCGGTCCTCCTCCATCCTCATTGGTCATGTGATCTATACAGGTTTCCTGTAGACCAATAATTGATAACAGAGAATGATCTGGACTGTACTGGTTGTACAATATTAGGATGGGGGGGGGGGGGGGGGAGGAATAATATGAAGGTCTCTATCATGGAAGAACGGCCCCCGTGAGATTACACACAGAGGAACATTCAGTTTAGGATTCTCTATGATTTTGTGATTCTGGAGCATTTAACCCTTTGGCTTGATGGATCACAAAGTTCTTTTTCTATGAAAAGTCTGCTTCTCCTAGTACTTGATCCGCCAGCAAAGAAAGTCGTAAATATTCTCTGTCTAAATAATCCCCCCCCATTAATAAAAGTGGTATATTCCATTAGTATAGACGGCTGAGGTGAGAAGGTGATTGGTGGGAAAGGTGACATCTCCACAATTAGGAGAATGTTCCGGCCCCGGAAGTGGGGGAATGTTCTGTCCCTGAAGGGGTTAATCTGGGTTTCCACACTATATATGTGTGTATCATCATCTGCTGGAGATAAAAGACGTCACAGTGACTATGGAGGAAGACGACGGACGTGACGGGGGGTTACTGGGTGTAAATATAAAATCAGATCTTATTACCTCCTCTGCTGCCACTTCCAGCAATGTCTCCTCTCTACTTCCTCCCAACTCGCCTCTCACCAGCAACTTCCCAGTTATACCTGACATCACTTCCTGTCTGTAGCTGACATCACTTCCTGTCTTCCATAGAGACTTCCTGTCTGGGTAGAAGTGAGATCCCCACCTTGTGGAGCTCAGAGGAACTGCAGCCCCAAGAACCGTCTGGTAGTGTGACCCCGGCCTTGAGCTGGGTGTGTATGGCCTGTATGTCCTCATAGAGGGGTCACCTCCACTCCCACCAAGGGGGACAGAAATATATGACTGCCTAGTCCAGCCTTTCTCAGACAGGGTTCCTCCAAAGGGTTCTAGGGTTCCTCCAGCAATGAACAATTTCTGTCTCTCAGTAACAACTGACATCAATGATCTGTAAGGGGGGCAGTCTTCCCACTGATGACGATGTAGGAATGTCCTTCCCCCACTGACCACTGATATAAGGGGGTCCTTCTCCCATTGGTCACCAATGTAAGGGACCACTACACCGACCACGATATAAGGGGGTCCTTCTCCCATCGATCACCAATGTAAGGGACCACTACACTGACCACTGATATAAGGAGTTCTTTCTCCTTTGGGTCACAACCCCCTACATTTCCCAGGTTCTGTTATCCCACTCGTGGGCCTGGAACCGGCTTGGTAGATGTTGCCATGCAGAGGGGTGGACAGCTGATCTAACAGACCCGTGGGCCCTGATTTACTATTGTGCCTGGGCGCATATTCGTGGGCGAACGTCCAATTTTTATGAGCGACCGTCTACTTTTACCCCACAACGAGATTTACTATTGAGCAGCGCCCATAAGCAGATGCCCAATCGAATTTATTAACAAGACACATGCCCGGAATCAGACTCACAAAGCAGACTTGCTAAGAAGCACGTCTAACACCATGAAAAATCACTGCAGAGACATGTTCACTTAGAAATTTGCTTTGCCAAATATCAGGACTTCATTTTAAACAACATCTGCCATTTCAAAAAAAATTAAGAATGTGTTAAAAATTGTTTTTTTAAAGCAAATCAACACAGTAAAAAACTAGACGCCCGTGCAGTGTCTTTGGCCGATATAACTGAGCATGTGCAGAACACATTTTAGATGTCCTCTGTGGGCGCTTACCTTTTAGCCACTGCTCAATAGTAAATCTCAGTGTGGATTCCTCTGACAGCCGACACTCGGTCGTGTCTACTGTGTTTAATAAACAGCACTAGGCATATCTTTATGTATTCTAATTTAATTCCCTTAGTTCTAGTGATTCTATTTTTGTTTCTTATCCTTTATAATTATTTTTGTAATGATTTTACTTATTTCGAAGGTCTAGATAATATTTATTTTGTTCCCGGCTGGCCCCGCCCCATACCTATATAAGAACTGTCAGACTGTCTCCTGCATTCAGCTAGATAGCCTCAGTGGAGAGACAGGGTGACAGTTCTCAAATAGGTAAGGGACGGGGATGCTGTCCCCGGCTGGCCCCGCCCCTAACCTATTTAAGAACTATCAGCTAGCCTTTTTTTCACAAGGCTAGAAGCCTCCGACGGGAGCGGAACTTTTTTTTATTTTTATTTTTTTGGGTCGCCGCCGCCGCCATGATTGATGTTGGATCTACTTCGGGGGACATTTTTAAAATAAAGGACTTGTCAAAGACCCTGTACTGTGTTTTTTTTACACCACACTTTGTTTTTTTGTGAATGAGTCGCGGGACCATGTACCGGAGACTCATTCACGTAGGGGGGGGCGGGATCTGGGGGCCCCCTTGTTAAAGGGGGCTTCCAGATTCTGATAAGCCCCCCGCCCGCAGACCCCCACAACCACCGGCCAGGGTTGTGGGAAAGAGGCCCTTGTCCTCATCGACATGGGGACAAGGTGCTTTGGGGGGGAGCCCCCCCTGCCCCAAAGCACCCCCCCATGTTGAGGGCATGTGGCCTGGTATGGTTCAGGAGGGGGGGGCGCTCGCTCGTCCCCCCCCCTTTCCTGACCTGCCGGGCTGCATGCTCGGATAAGGGTCTGATATGGATATTGAGGGGGACCCACGCTGTTTTTTTTTTAAATTTCAGCGTGGAGTTCCCCCTTAATATTCATACCAGACCTGAAGGGCTTGGTATGGATGAGAGGGGGGACCTACGCTGGTTTTTTTTTTTTTCTATTGCGGACCTTTATTTTTACATTCAGCTGTCAAAATAAATATTATCTAGACCTTCGAAATAAGTAAAATCATTACAGAAATAATTATAAAGGATAAGAAACAAAAATAGAATCACTAGAACTAAGGAAATTAAATTAGAATACATAAAGATATGCTTAGTGCTGTTTGTTAAACACAGTAGACGCGACCGAGTGTCGGCTGTCAGAGGAATCCACAGTAAGATTTACTATTGAGCAGTGGCTAAAAAGTAAGCGCCCACAGAGGACTTCTAAAATGTGTTCTGCACATGCGCATTTATATCGGCCAAAGACACTGCACGGGCGTCTAGTTTTTTACTGTGTTGATTTGCTTTAAAAAAACAATTTTTAACACATTCTTAATTTTTTTTGAAATGGCAGATATTGTTTAAAATGAAGTCCTGATATTTGGCAAAGCAAATTTCTAAGTAAACATGTCTCTGCAGTGATTTTTCATGGTGTTAGACGTGCCTCTTAGCAAGTCTGCTTTGTGAGTCTGATTCCGGGCGTGTGTCTCGTTAGTAAAATCGATTGGGCGTCTACTTATGGACGCTGCTCAATAGTAAATCTCTTAGCGGGGTAAAAGTAGACGGTCGCTCATAAAAATTGGACGTTCGCCCACGAATATGCGCCCAGGCACAATAGTAAATCAGGGCCCATATGTCCCCATCAAACATGTTCCATATGAATGTAAACATATAAGGGAAAAATAGTGTAATACCGCCAAGATATATCATAAAATTGACCTTTAATCAGAATGCTTACATTTTGCCAACTTGAAAAATGCCTAAAATACCATGAAATAGCCTTGCTGTCATCCAGGAAGTGCCCAGGGAAAATTAGATGGTCTTTCCCTCATCCAAAATGGCCACCGGTCAACTTCCGGTTCCCGTGTGCGTCTTGACTTCACTTCCCCTTGACGCGTTTCCTCATCGACTTAGTCATAAGGGATTTTTGGTTGATATTCTGTCTCTATTATTTATACACAGGTGAAACTCGAAAAATAAGAATATGGTGCAAAAGTTCATTTATTTCAGTGCAGCAACTTAAAAGGTGAAACTAATATATGAGATAGACTCATTACATGCAAAGCAAGATAGTTCAAGCCGTGATTTGTCATCATTGCGATGATTATGGCTTACAGCTCATGAAAACCCCAAATCCACAATCTCAGAAAATGAGAATATTACATGCAATCAATAAAACAAGGATTGTACATAGAACAATATCGGACCTCTGAAAAGTAGAAGCATGCATATGTTCTCAGTACTTGGTTTGGGCCCCTTTTGCAGCAATTACTGCCTCAATGCGGCGTGGCATGGAAGCTATCAGCCTGTGGCACTGCTGAGGTGTTATGGAAGACCAGGATGCTTCAATAGTGGCCTTCAGCTCTTCTGCATTGTTCGGCCTCATGTCTCTCATCTTTCTCTTGGCAATGCCCCATAGATTCTGTAGCGATACCCCCGTAGGGGCTGCTTAAGTTTGTTCACTCCGCCACTCTGCCTCTCAACCCCAAGAACTGTCTCAGCCCCAACTGGCACACCTGGCAATAGTGTAAGTGCAAGGATTAATGAAAAGCACACATGTTATAATAAAACACAGAGATCAGCTTTACTGTAGACCTCTATGGGAAGTAATAAACATTAACAACAGGTATATGTTGGGAGAATCAAGAGAACAGCAAATACTGTGACGGAAAGCAATATAACTCACTTTTACACTCAGGCTGCTTTCAGGGGATTCCAACCATGAATAACCCCAAGAGCAGAGGCAAACACTTAAATGGCAACCTCAAAGTGGATTTAACTCCTCTACATAAATTTGGCTCTATGATGTCCAAGCAGGAGGAGAGCAGAAGAATGACTCTCTGTTGTGTCAGACTTCTCCCTTCTAACCCCTGACACCACAATCCCAATAGGAAAACACTGTACCCAACTGATGCTTAATAGCTACTTTCCAAGGTAAAGCTATTCCCTCACACACAATGCAATATAGAGGCCTGACTACGCATGCGCGTGCACGTACACGTATGGCACCAGTGACTTCAGTCTCTTTGTAACAGGATGAATCTTGGGATCTTCAGCTAGCCACTTTCGTTGGTGCACTTAAACTCCTTAAACACTTAAAGTATAATTGTAATCCTGTGGCAGTATGTGTGCAGTGTTCCTGTCATCTGACAGTGGGAGAAATCCCTCTCACCAGATCCTGTGACTAAGGCCCAAACGATCGTCCTGGAAATGACAGGCTCCTCTGGTCACCTCACCATGAGCACTTCACACTGTCAGTGTAGGCACTGTACTGTAGACCACTTCTCTCAGTTTGGATGTTCCTTTGTCTGATCCAGATCACCAAGCATGCAGTGCACTGCCCATCAGCACTTCTTTGCCAGGTCCAATCTCCCCCTCCTCAGGAGAAACCACAAGATGGCCCCTTCCCTCTGCTCTCCCTAAGCATGATGGCTTTCGTAGTTCTTTTTTAATTCTATCTCCATATTAGCCTATAAGGCCGTTTCTGTTCAAGACTCCATTGTCCACAATGCTTTGCACCTGCACTTCCTGTTTGACAGAGTCCTTGTCATTGGCTCCTTTAATGGCATTATAATTGGCTCTCTCACTCTCTTACAGTCTGAGAGGAGAAGGGGGGGGCTGAAATCCCTCACTGCTTTGTCTGTTTCAGGGCAAGTGTCAGGTTACACAGGAGAGGCCAGTCAGCAGATCACAGCCATGAGACAGGATTAATCTCTCCTGCTACAATTCTCTATGGGGTTCAGGTCAGGCGAGTGTGCTGGCCAATCAAGCACAGTAATCCCACGGTGACTGGACCAGGTTTTGGTGCTTTTGGCAGTGTGGGCAGGTGCCAAGTCCTGCTGGAAAATGAAGTCAGCATCCCCATAAAGCTCGTCTGTGGAAGGAAGCATGAAGAGCTCCAAAATCTCCTGGTAGACGGCTGCATTGACCCTGGACTTAATGAAGCACAGTGGACCAACACCAGCAGATGACATGGCTCCCCAAATCAACACAGACTGTGGAAACGTCACACTGGACTTCAAGCATCTTGCAGTATGTGCCTCTCCATTCTTCCTCCATACTCTGGGTCCTTGGTTTCCAAATGAGATGCAAAAGTTGCTCTCATCAGAAAAGAGGACTTTGGACCACTGAGCAACAGACCAGGTCTGTTTTTCTTTAGCTCAGGTAAGATGCTTCTGACGTTGTTTGCTGTTCAGGAGCGGCTTGACAAGAGGAATACAAAGTTTGAAGCCCATGTTCAGGATCCGACTGTGTGTGGTGGCTCTTGATGCACTGACTCCAGCCTCAGTCCACTCCTTGTGAAAGTCCCCAACACTTTTGAATGGTCTTTTCCTGACAATCCTCTCCAGGCTGCGGTCATCCCTGCTGCTTGTACACATTTTTCTTCCACACTTTTCCCTTCCACATAACTTTCTATTAATGTGCTTTGATACAGCACTTTGGGAACATCCAACTTCTTTTGCAATGACCTTTTGAGGCTTTCCCTCCTTATGGAGGGTGTCAATGATGGTGTCAGGTCAGCAGTCTTTCCCATGATTGTGATTCCTACTGAACCAGACTGAGAGACCATTTAAAGGCTCAGGAACCCTTTGCAGGTGTTATGGCTTAATTAGCTGATTAGAGTGGGACACTTTGAGCCTAGAATATTGCACCTTTTCACAATATTTAAATTTTCTGAGATTGTGGATTTGGGGTTTTCATGAGCTGTAAGCCATAATCATCACAATGATGACAAATCACAGCTTGAACTATCTTGCTTTGCATGTAATGAGTCTATCTCATATATTAGTTTCACCTTTTAAATTGCTGCACTGAAATAAATGAACTTTTGCACCATATTCTAATTTTTTGAGTTTCACCTATACACCGATGATAACAATTATAGACCCTTCATTTCTCTGTAAGTGGGCGAACCTACACAATCTGCAGGTGATCAAATCCTCATTTCCCCGCTGTATGAAGACGTCGGTTGTGCTGCAGGTTACATATTCCTAGGCTGGAATGAGAGCGATAATCCTACACCCAATATTCACAATCAACACTAAACTGATGACCTGTAAAGACTTGTAAAGCGCCACCTAGGAGCAATGTGTAGGTACTGCAGTTTTCCATCATCGCACCGACACTCACCATTAATTGTTCATTCAATAAAGTTTTTATTAGAATTTTACTTTGGACAAGATTGCAGTCATAGAATCAGGAGAGAGTAAAGGCAGAAATCCAATTGGTCGGGAAGATCCCCAGTCTGGAATGTGGAGGCGGAGTCATTATTGATTGGTGTACAATACACAACGTGTTCCATTGTTAAAACAATTCTCCGAACTCAAGGCACTAATACACCTCCGGGGTTGTGTGGGGCCCCTGATGTACAGGAAGACGGGACTTCAAAGAGGAACATTTCCTGCACTCAGGACAGGGACGTGGCTTCTCCCCCGTGTGTGATCTCTGATATTTGGAAATACTCGATTTCTCTGAAAAACATTTCCCACACTCAGGTCTTCAGTGAGGAACAATTCCCTCAGTCAGACCAGGAAAGTTCGTTCTCCTTCGTGTCCAGTCTCAGATGACTGTAAGCAGAGGACTTCTGTGATGGGCAATTCTCATCCTGAGGACATGGATCCCTCGTGTGAGATCTCTTATGTATGGAAAGATAGAACTTCTTCAAAAAACATTACCCGCACTCAGGACAGGAATACGGCTTCTCCCCCGTGTGAGATCTTTGATGTGTGGCAAGCTCTGATTTTTGTACGAAACTTTCTCCGCACTCAGGGCAGGAATACGGCTTCTCACCTATGTGAGACCTTTGGTGGCTGTTAAGATTGGACTTCTGTGAAAAACATTTCCCGCACTCAGAACAAAAATACGGCTTCTCCCCGTGTGAGATCTCTGATGATTCACAAGGTCTGATTTTTGTACAAAACATTTTCCGCACTCAAGACAGGAAAAAGGCTTCTCCCCCGTGTGCAGCCTCTGATGTATGGAAAGACGAGACTTACTTGAAAAACATTTCACGCAAATAGGGCAGGAATACGGATGCTTACCTGTGTGCAATCTTTTGAGGATAATAAAGATAGTACTTATCTGAAAAACATTTCCCGCACTCAGGACAGGAAAATGGCTTCTCACCTGTGTGAGACCTTTTATGAACGTTAAGACGGGAGTTATAACGGAAACGCTTCCCGCACTCAGTACAGGAGAACTTCTTCTCTGTTGAAAGGACGGCCCGGTCCTGCACAGTCTGTGGTTCCTCAGGGTACGAGGAATCCGATGGTACATTCACAATATAGGGCACCACAAAGATATACAAGGTGGTGGGGTCTTCTGGATTCTGTGTGATGTCCTTATCTTCTACTTTCCAGTCTGGAGACAAAGTGAGACAATCCTCGGAGGTTTTCCTCATCTCCCGGCCATGGACTAAAATACAAAGACAAAGAGGATTACTAGACAGGAGCTGATTGGTTCCCCCAAACCAGGACCCCGCCCACATCAGGCAGCTTGGTCTCTGAGGAGCTTACAATTCCACCCTTAAGGGAACTAGGAAATGGCTCCTCTGATCTCCTACCAGGTCATTTCTTTATTCATGGACCTTAGTCAGAGAGTGAGGAAACAACCAGAACTGTCTTTTATAGGAGGGACAGTGATGAGGGGATCCCTCTATCCCTCATCGCCATCTTCCCAACACAAGAAGTACTGCACTTCTTAATTAGTCCATGATTTAGTCACGAAGAAAAGCGGGGCTGAGCCCCACCAGAGGTCAGAGAGTGAGGATGGGGGAAGAACAACCAAGATGAAGAGTGGACTGATCCTGAAGACCACCATCATTGGGGTATTGACTCCTTCCCCAACCTGATCCTGAAGACTACAAGCATTTGGTAATTGGCTCCTCCCCCATACTGAAGACCACCATCGTTGAGGTATTGGCTCCTCCCCCATCCTGAAGACCACCATCATTGGGGTATTGGCTCCTCCCCCATCCTGAAGACCACCATAATTGGGGTATAGGCTCCACCCTCATCCTGACCCTTAAGACCACCATCACTGGGGTATTGGCTCCTCCAACATGAAGATCACCATCACTGGGGTATTGGCTCCTCCCCCATCCTGAAGACCACCATCATTGGGGTATTGGCTCCTCCCCCATCCTGAAGACCACCATAATTGGGGTATAGACTCCTCCCTCATCCTGACCCTGAAGACCACCATCATTGGGGTATTGGCTTTTCCTCCAACATGAAGACCACCATCATTGGGGTATTGGCTCCTCCCCCATCCTGAAGACCACCATCGTTGGGGTATTGGCTCCTCCTCCAACATGAAGACCACCATCATTGGGGTATTGGATCCTCCCCCATCATGAAGGCCACCATCATTGGGGTATTGGCTCCTCCCCTATCCTGAAGACCACCATCTTTGGGGTATTGGCTCCTCTCCCAACCTTTAGACCACCATCATCTGGGTATTGGCTCCTCCCCCATCATGAAGACCACCATCATTGGGGTATTGGCTCCTCCCCCATCATGAAGACCACCATCATTGGGGTATTGGCTCTTCCCCCATCCTGAAGACCATCATCATTTGGTTATTGGCTTCTCCCCCTTACTGAAGACCACCATAGTTGAGGTATTGGCTCCTCCCCCATCCTGAAGACCACCATAATTGGGGTATTGGCTCCTCCCCATCCTGAAGACCACCATAATTGGGGTATAGGCTCCTCTCTCATCCTGACCCTGAAGACCACCATCATTGGGGTATTGGCTCCTCCCCCACCCTGAAGACCACCATCGTTGGGGTATTGGCTCCTCCCCTATCATGAAGACCACCATCATTGGACTATTGGCTCCTCCCCTATTATCACTTTCTGGTTGGAGGATGTGACCACATTATCACCATGTAACAGTTTGAGCTCCAATCATGAATGGATGGAGATGGTGGCCTCTCCGTACAGTCTGTACGCTGGATGGCGGTGGGCTCCGGGAGTGCAGGCTACAGCTGGACTGGTACAAGGAAGCAGAGAAAAGAATCCAGGAAAGGAAAGGCACGGAAAAGTGCGGTGCAAGGCAGGAAGGGCCCGGAATGCGGATAAGTGGCATCCACAGTGCGGGGTTGTAGGGATTAAGGGGTGACTGGAGTTCAGGAGACGCTCTACAGCAGTAGGAGGCCGAGAGTGATCCCCACCAGGAAACACTGGAGGACACCAACCTTACTACAGGACAATATCAACCCGCCCTACTCTGGACCAATCAGTGAGCAGTATGGGTGGAGGAATGGATTTAGTGTTCATGACCCACCTGTGCTGATCTCTGTAGGAGTGTCCTCCTCTATAAATGTCCCCGTTATTCCATCCTCCTCCATAGACTGCTGATCATCCCTCACATACGCCTCTTCTTCTGATTTCACCTCAAATTCTATATCGATTGGATCTCCACTCTACATCAAGAGAAGTGTTGGAAAATATCAGATTTAAAGTGGTTGTACAACTGATTGAGGAGGCAATATTGAGAGGTTCACACAATGTGATTTAGGTTATGTTGGATTTTAGACACATATAATACTTCTTTTAGTGTCTTGAGGCGATTATGAATGAAAGAGCCATTGAAATAAAAAATGAAGTGTGATTTTATTCTATCACACAATGGTGTAAAATAACAATGTAAAGCGTATCATGAACAGTTCCATGTAGATAAAACTACTGTAGAAATATCAAGCAGAAGTTTAAAGAAAAAGTCACCATTTTTAGTTATTGAAGTCCGGCCATGTGCTGTTCTGTCTTTCATGTTCTTGTCCTTCTCATGCTCTTTTTGGGAAGAAACCGGAAATAGATGGAAGTGACGAACTTTGTCTTGCAGCATGCACCTGTTGGATTTTCTCAGAACGTCCTAGACATATATGTGTGTGTGTCAGAGTGTCAGTGTTAGCGTGTGTGTGAGCTCCCATCCTCTGTCCCTTATGGACCTTTTATGCAGAATGAGTGTGTCATAACGAGAGATTCTTAATACCTTGTATGGCATAGAAGGGAGGGGACGACACTCACAATGGACAGGAACATATGTATGCTGATGTACATAATATTGTAAGCCGATGATGTAACCTCAGCTAGTTATATTTAAATGATAATATAACTTCAATGTATAATCACTAATCTATATATGCATCAATATTAGAAACGTATACTAAATATACACAGATACTATTAAAATACATTATGTAATAGTAAATCTATAATGAGTCCTCCTAATACCCTTGACATATTACTACCAGAGACGTTTAACCAGCTATGCCTAAATATAGTCTTCAGCTGGTTTAGCTGGTCTTAGCTAACTTACCCATATTTACTGTCTCAGCTTAACTTATTCATATTTTTCAGTCTCAGTTATGTCTGAAGAATTGTAATACTATTTGTCAAAAGACCATTCACACATATTAATATTAATTATGATTAATCATAAAAACCAAATATTTTGCAAGCTTGCCATCAATATAAGTGCCGAATCATAATTTTGATTTCTAACAGGTTATAACTACATTATCTACTGAACTAGGCAAAAAAAATTGTGTTTTGGGAATTTGGGTTTTCAGCCACTTGAATAATGCAAGACCACAGAAAGAACGCCATCTTGTAGGATCCACACATGGCTGGCATGACTGAGTCACTTTCATGGCCTAGATCCTCCATCAAACCAACCTTGTAATTGTGTGCATAGTTGTGGTCTTCCAATGTGGAATCCCGAGAATACAGAGGATATCTCTCTGGTGGGCTTGATGGCTTCATCATGATGTCCTCATAGAGATCCTTGTGCTCTTCAGAAAGCTGCTTAATCACTCCATACTCCTCATCCTCCTCTTTTATCTCTTCTTTAACATCAATATTATCATCCCCGAGGATTCCACTCTGAATATATAATAAAACATTCATTGTAACAAACATTCTGTGTACAAATCAGAACTACCAATAATTGTTCCTCATCTACCTGATGATGGTGAGGGATGGTGTGATCTTCCTGTGTGGAATCCCGGTAATACAGACGACGGGGAAACCTCTCTGGTGGGTTCCTGTAGCTGGATGACTCCACCATGGTGTCCTGGTACAGATCTTTGTGTTCTTCTGGAAGCTCTGACTCCTCCATCCCCCCATCCTCCTCCTCCTCCTGTTTATACTCTTCTGTAACCTCAAATGTAGAATCTCTCAGGTTTCCACTCTGAATATAAAATAAAATGACATCAATGGTAACAATGCAGATAATGTACAGATCCTAATGATACTATCAGTGATTGTTCCTCATCTACCTGATGATGGAGAGGGATGGTGTGACCTTCCTGTGTGGAATCCCGGGAATACAGAGGACGGGGACATCTCTCTGGTGGGTTCCCATGACTGGATCCATCTGTAGGAAACACACACACTGACTGAATCCATTGTTTCTATGTGTTTATCAGATGATGGGGGATCTAGGTGGAGCCTCCGTACTGCTCTCTCCTTTCCAATAAAGTCTCCTCTTACCCGGTGATGTGAGGGGCGGCTGATTGTCCATCATGACGTCCTTGTAGAGATCCTTGTGTCCTTCTAAATACTCCCACTCCTCCATGGAGAAATAGACAGTGACACCCTGACACCTTATAGGAACCTGACACACACAATGATACAGTCACCATCCAGACACATCCCTTGTCTGTTACTGGAGAATGTCCCAGAATTCCCAGCACCGCTCACCTCTCCTGTCAGCAGCTCCATCATCTTCTTGGTGACTTCTAGAATCCTTTGTGTTTTCTGTCTTGTAGGGATCATGGATGGAGGTGGGGGGATGGTGATGGGATTCTGGATTCTTGAGGATCTTGTGGTCATACGATGAGATCTCCTTCTGGCCTCATTGTCGGTAGATTTCTTCATGACTCCTGTACAGTTCTATGTGATACAAAGATAAATCTCACTCTCCCATCATCCCTCGCTTCTATGGTCAGCTCTGTGACGATCACGGCGTCAGACCCCAGCCCTTCTCACCAAACTTGTGACCGAAGGACTAGCCAATCTAAAACCGCGATGTCACGTGCATAACAATGCCACGCCCAGCTGCACCCTGCACAAAGATTTTCCAGCTAATGGACCACAATCTATGTACCTGCAGCCTGGGAGCGATTGTTACTGGGTCCGGTTAATTACGCAATTAACCCTTCACACTGCCACCACCTCCTTTTTGTAAAGAGAAAGAGGAAACTCGGCGATATCAGCAATAACACTATGATGTTTCAATAATCGTCGGTATACCACTGTCACCGCAGACAGCGATATACCGAAGTTCAAAACACACACAGTAGCGCTTTTCAGAGGCAGGGGTTCTTAGTTTGCATTAAAGAGCTTTAGAAACAGTTCAACACTTTCAGAAAGTAAGAAAGGTCAAAAGGGTGCAATAAAAATATTTACAGAAAAAAGATGTAGCCAATATATATATATATATATATATATATATATATATATATATATATATATATACACAGTGGGGAAAAAAGGTATTTAGTCAGCCACCAATTGTGCAAGTTCTTCCACTTAAAAAGATGAGAGAGGCCTGTAATTGGCATCATAGGTAAACCTCAACTATGAGAGACAACATGAGAAAAAAAAATCCAGACAATCACATTGGCTGATTTGGAAATAATTTATTTGCAAATTATGGTGGAAAAAAAGTATTTGGTCAATATCAAAAGTTCATCTCAATACTTTGTTATATATCATTTGCTGGCAATGACAGAGGTCAAACGTTCCCTGTAAGTCTTCACAAGGTTGGCACACACTGTTGCTGGTATGTTGGGCCATTCCTCCATGCAGATCTCCTCTAGAGCAGTGATGTTTTGGGGCTGTCGCTGGGCAACACGGACTTTCAACTCCCTCCAAAGGTTTTCTATGGGGTTGAGATCTGGAGACTGGCTAAACCACTCCAGGACCTTGAAATGCTTCTTACGAAGCCACTCTTTCGTTGGAGGTATGTTTGGGATCATTGTCATGTTGGAAGACCCAGCCACGTTTCATCTTCAATGCCCTTACTGATGGAAGGAGGTTTGCACCCAAAATCTCATGATACATGGCCCCATTTATTCTGTCCTGTACATGGATCAGTCGTCCTGGTCCCTTTGAAATAGCCCCAAAGCATGATGTTGCCACCCCCATGCTTCACAGTAGGTATGGTGTTCTTTGGATGCAACTCAGCATTCTCTCTCCTCCAAACACGACGAGTTGTGTTTCTACCAAACAGTTCTATTTTGGTTTCATCTGACCATATGACATTCTCCCAATCCTCCTCTGGATCATCCAAATGCTCTCTAGCAAACTTCAGACGGGCCCGGACATGTACTGGTTTAAGCAGGGGGACATGTCTGGCACTGCAGGATCTGAGTCCCTGGCGGCGTAGTGTGTTACTGATGGTAGCCTTTGTTATGTTGGTCCCAGCTCTCTGCAGGTCATTCACTAGGTCCCCCCATGTGGTCCTGGGATTTTTGCTCACTGTTCTTGTGATCATTTTGACCCCACGGGGTGAGATCTTGCGTGGAGCCCCAGATCGAGGGAGATTATCAGTGGACTTGTATGTCTTCCATTTTCTAATTATTGCTCCCACAGTTGATTTGTTCACACCAAGCTGCTTGCCTATTGCAGATTCAGTCTTCCCAGCCAGTCCAAGTTCAAACAGGTGCCATTGATACAGGTAATGAGTGCAGGACAGAGGAGCCTCTTAAAGAAGAAGGTACAGGTCTGTGAGAGCCAGAAATCTTGCTTGTTTGTAGGTGACCAAATACTTATTTTCCACCATAATTTGCAAATAAATTCTTTCCAAGTCAGCCAATGGGATTGTCTGGATTTTTTTTCTCATTTTGTCTCTCATAGTTGAGGTCTACCTATGATGCCAATTACAGGCCTCTCTCATCTTTTTAAGTGGGAGAACTTGCACAATTGGTGGCTGACTAAATACTTTTTTGCCCCACTGTATATATATATATATATATATATATACACAGAGAGAAATAACACAGCAAAGAGATAACAGAAAGATGTTTAGAGGGTTAAAGTACTTGCCGTCAGCCTTGGGTTAAGCAGATCAGGTTTCAGAGCCAAAAGGGTCTTATCTCCCAAAGTTATTTCTGATGTTAAAAGGGAGGTTCTTCAACTTCAACTTAGCTCAGCTTACCTTTTTCTAGGAACTCCACAGGGTGTCTCCCTGAAGCAGAGAACCAATCGCCTCATTTGGGCAGGTGTTGCAGGCGGAGACCCAAGCTATGACCAAAAATCCTCACATTTGATGTCATGGTTTATAACTTATTCTCGGTGCATTTAGCAGCCTGGCCACTAGTAGAGTAATATGCAGACGCATCTGTTGAACGGTTGGATATGAAATATGACATACCTGCTTGGATGGTTTAAGGAGATATAATTTTCTGCTCTCCTGTATATGCCAGCTAGGGGCTGTAATATACCAGGCAACTTGTATTAAATTGAGCCATCCGAATATGTGCTCCATGTTTATGTAATTATGTCCTATTTGAAGATATAAAATGCTATGGAAAAGTGAGTTTTTAAATGTAAGTCTGTTTTTACGACTACCTGGAATGTCTTTGAGGCTCTGTGAGGGCTCAGTTCTTACGATATTCCAGATTGCGAGGCTTCCAGGCATCTAGCCACCAGCTCGGCTGGGATTTTATAGCTAGGACGCCCTCCCAATGAGTTTGCTGCCTGTAATCTCTGCAACCAACAGACCACATGTCACTCAACAGAGAGGGAGGGGGGATGTCGGAGGAATCTGATTTGGGAGAGAGAGATACAATATGGAGGGGTTTGGAGCAAAATGGATGACTGCGTCCATCTCTGTGTGCATGATTGCTACAAGCTCTAGATTCATTCTCCAGGGATTGGCCACAATGTGCCAACTCAGCAAAGGACGGACATCTCCATCCAATGATATGATAATGGGGTCAGATTTATAGCTCCTTCTAGAAGTCCTATAATCGGGTCACTAATGTTCTCCTAGTAAGGCTCACTGACCCACCAGTAGATGTTCCCCAAGGATCTAGTGGTCAGTGGGCGTGGCATGCTGGTAATCATGGGTCTCTCTGATTGGACTAAAGCTGAGATTGTTCTCTTCTATACCCAATGCCGCCATCTTGTGCTATAACCAGATACCATAGTGTACGGACACTTCATGTATTCATAGTACTTGTGTGGATGTCGTTATTGATTACAGAACATCAGAAGACCTAAAAAGACTCTGAATCCCTCCCAGTGTACAGCCGAGTCAGATTTAACCCCTTCATTACACTCACCTCTCCAGTCAGCAGGTGGAGGATTTCCAGGGTGAGCTTCAATATCGTCTCATTCTGGGGAAATTCCTTCCTTAAAATCTTCTTGAAAGTCTGCTGATTGTCCATCATGACGTCATTATAGAGGTCCTTGTGTCCTTCTAAATACTCCCACTCCTCCATGGAGAAATAGACAGCGACACCCTGACACCTTATAGGAACCTGACACACACAATGATACAGTCACCACCCAGACACATCCCTTGTCTGTTACTGGAGAATGTCCCAGAATTCCCAGCACCGCTCACCTCTCCTGTCAGCAGCTCCATCATCTTCTTGGTGACTTCTAGAACCTTCTCCATGTTGTTCCCATGACTGGATCCATCTACCTGATGATGGTGAGGGATGGTGTGACCTTCCTGTGTGGAATCCCGGGAATACAGAGGACAGGGACATCTCTCTGGTGGGTTCCTGGTATTAGGTGGCTCCATCATATCCTTGTGTCCTTCTGAAAAATCCTCCATCACTTCATACTCCTCATCCTCCTCTTTATACTCTTCTTTTGCGACAATTTTATAATGCCCGAGGATTCCACTCTGAATATTCAAAAGGATATTCAATGTATTGTAACTCCATGGAGAAATTGACAGTGACACCCTGATACCTTCTAGGAACCTGACAGACACAATGATACAGTCACCATCCAGACACATCCCTTGTCTGTTACTGGAGAATGTCCCAGAATTCCCGGCACCGCTCACCTCTCCTGTCAGCAGCTCCATCATCTTCTTGGTGACTTCTAGAACCTTCTCCATGTTGTGTCTCTCAAGGTTTAGGGAGTAACATGGAGGCACTGTGATGGTCATATGATCACCGGACTTCAGAGGAGGAAATCTCTGTATTGGGGAACCAATAGGACCATCATGTTAGGCTCCCAGAATACTCCTCACCTCTCCGGTCAGGTCTGTGCGATGTCATGTGACCTCCCAGAATCCTCCTCACCTCTCCGGTCAGGTCTGTGTTTTATTAATAGAGATGAGAGTGATATCATGTGACCTCCCAAAATCCTCCTCAACTCTCCAATCAGGTCTGTGTGATGTCATGTGACCTCCCAGAATCCTCCTCACCTCTCCAGTCAGGTCTTTGTTTTATTAATAGAGATGAGAGTGATGTCATGTGACCTCCCAGAATCCTTCTCACCTCTCCGGTCAGCTCTGTGTTTTATTAATAGAGATGAGAGTGATGTCATGTGACCTCCCAGAATCCTCCTCACCTCTCCGGTCACGTCTGTGTTTTATTAATAGAGATGAGTGATGTCATGTGACCTCCCGGAATCCTCCTCACCTCTCCGGTCAAGTCTGTGTGATGTCATGTGACCTCCCAGAATCCCCCTCACCTCTGCGGTCAGGTCTGTGTTTTATTAATAGAGATGAGAGTGATGTCATGTGACCTCCCAGAATCCTCCTCACCTCTCCGGCCAGCAGGTAGATGATCTCCAGGGTGAGGTTTAGTATCCTCTCAGTCATGTGACTCCGGTCCTCCTCCATCCTCATTGGTCATGTGATCTATACAGGTTTCCTGTAGACCAATAATTGATAACAGAGAATGATCTAGACTGTACTGGTTGTACAATATTAGGATGGGGGGGGGAGGGGGGAATAACATGAGGGTCTCTATCATGGAATAACAGCCCCCTGTGGGATTACACACAGGGGATCATTCAGTTTAGGGTTTGCTGTGGTTTTGTGATCCGGGAGTCTCTAATTGTTTAGCTCGATGGGTAAGAGGACGGACGTGACGATGGGGGAAGAGGATGGACGTGACGGTGGAGGTAGAGGACGAGCGTGAAGGTGGAGGAAGAGGATGGGCGTGATGGTGGAGGAAGAGGACGGCGTGATGGTGGAGGAAGAGGACGAGCGTGAAGGTGGAAGAAGAGGACAGGCGAGACAATGGAGGAAGAGGATGGACATGATGACGATGGAGGAAGAGGACGGACATGATGGGGGGAGTTACTGGGTGTAAATATAAACTCAGATCTTATAACCTCCTCTGCTGCCACTTCCACCAATGTGCCTCTCACCCACTTCCTATTTATAGCTGACATCACTTCCTGTCTTTCCCTGACATCACCTCCTGTCTTCCATAGAGACTTCCTGTCTGGGTAGAAGAGATCACCACCTTGTGGAGCTCAGAGGAACTGCAGCATTGAGATCCTTCTTGTAGTGTGACCCCGGCTTTGTGCTGGGTGTGTATGGACTGTGTGTCCTCATAGAAGGGTCACCTCCACTCCCACCAAGGGGGACAGAAATATATGACTGCCTAGTCCAGCCTTTCTCAGCCAGGGGTCCTCCAAAGGGTTCTAGGTGTCCCTCCAAAGGGTTCTAGGGGTTCCTCCAAAGGGTTCTAGGGGTTCCTTCAGCAATGAACAATTTTTGTCTCTCAGTAACAACTGACATCAATGATCTGTAAGGGGGGCAATCTTCCCACTGATGACCATGTAAGAACTTCCTTCCCCCACTGACCACTGATATAAGGGGGTCCTTCTCCCATCAATCACCAATGTAAGGGACCGCTACACTGACCACTGATATAAGGGGGTCCTTCTCCCATCGGTCACCAATGTAAGGGACCGCTACACTCACCACTGGTATAAGGGGTCCTTCTCCCATCGGTCACCAATGTAAGGGACCGCTATACTGACCACTGATATAAGGGGGTCCTTCTCCCATTGGTCACCAATGTAATGGACCTCTACACTGACCCCTGACATAAGGGGGTCCTTCTCCCATCAGTCACAAATGTAAGGGAACACTACAATGACCACTGATATAAGGAGTTCTTTCTCCTTTGGGTCACAACCCCCAACAGCATTTCGCAGGTTCTGTTATCGCACCCGTGGGCCTGGAACCGCCTTGGTAGATGTTGCCATGCAGAGGGGTGGAAGACCAGTGAACAGCAGATCTAACAGACCCGTGATGTCTCATTAAAGACACGACACAACAATATCCTATCATGTCGGAGGATAATTAAGTGAAAGTTTCCTGCACACTTTTGAGCTCTTATGTGAATGCGTGTGTCATGGCTGTTTATATACAGTGGTGAAAACAATGATTTGATCCCCTGCAGATTTTGTAGGTTCACCCACTTACACAGAAATGATCGGTCTATAATTTTTATCATAGGTGTATATTAACGATAGAGACAGAATATCAACCAAAAATCAAGAAACAACATGATACAAATGTTAGAAATGGAGTTGCAGTTCAGTGAGTACAATAAGTTTTCGATCCCCAAGCTAAACCAGACTTAGTGGAAGAACCCTTGTTGGTGAGCACAGAGGTGAGACGCTTCTTGTAGTTGGTGGAGGAACGCTTGTTGGTGAGCACAGAGGTGAGACGTTCCTTGTAGTTGGTGGAGGAACCCTTGTTGGCGAACACAGAGGTGAGACGTTCTTTGTAGTTGGTGGAGGAACCCTTGTTGGCGAGCACAGAGGTGAGACGTTCCTTGTAGTTGGTGGAGGAACCCTTGTTGGCGAGCACAGAGGTGAGACGTTCCTTGTAGTTGGTGGAGGAACCCTTGTTGGCGAGCACAGAGGTGAGACGTTCCTTGTAGTTGGTGGAGGAACCCTTGTTGGCGAGCACAGAGGTGAGACGTTCCTTGTAGTTGGTGGAGGAACCCTTGTTGGCGAGCACAGAGGTGAGACGTTCCTTGTAGTTGGTGGAGGAACCCTTGTTGGCAAACACAGAGGTGAGACGTTCCTTGTAGTTGGTGGAGGAACCCTTGTTGGCAAACACAGAGGTGAGACATTCCTAGTAGTTGGTGGAGGAACCCTTGTTGGCCAGCACAGAGGTGGGACATTCCTTGTAATTGGTGGAGGAACCCTTGTTGGCGAGCACAGAGGTAAGACATCCCTTGTAGTTGGTGGAGGAACCCTTGTTGGTGAGCAGAGAGGTAAGCCGTTTCTTGTAGTTGGTGGAGGAGCCCTTGTTGGCCAGCAGAGAGGTGAGACATTCCTTGTAGTTGGTGGAGGAAACCTTGTTGGAAGCACAGAGGTAAGATGTTCCTTGTAGTTGGTGGAGGAACCCTTGTTGGTGAGCACAGAGGTGAGACGTTCCTTGTATTTGGTGGAGGAACCCTTGTTGGCAAGCACAGAGGTGAGATGTTCCTTGTAGTTGGTGGAGGAACCCTTGTTGGCGAGCACAGAGGTAAGCCGTTTCTTGTAGTTGGTGGAGGAACCCTTGTTGGCAAACACAGAGGTGAGATGTTCCTTGTAGTTGGTGGAGGAACCCTTGTTGGCGAACACAGAGGTGAGACGTTCTTTGTAGTTGGTGGAGGAACCCTTGTTGGCGAGCACAGAGGTGAGACGTTCCTTGTAGTTGGGGGATGAACCCTTGTTGGCCAGCACAGAGGTGAGACGTTCCTAGTAGTTGGTGGAGGAACCCTTGTTGGCGAGCACAGAGGTGGGACATTCCTTGTAATTGGTGGAGGAACCCTTGTTGGCAAGCACAGAGGTGAGCCGTTTCTTGTAGTTGGTGGAGGAGCCCTTGTTGGCCAGCAGAGAGGTGAGACATTCCTTGTAGTTGGTGGAGTAACCCTTGTTGGAAGCACAGGGGTAAGATGTTCCTTGTAGTTGGTGGAGGAACCCTTGTTGGCGAGCACAGAGGTGAGATGTTCCTTGTAGTTGGTGGAGGAACCCTTGTTGGCGAGCACAGAGGTGAGACGTTCCTTTTATTTGGTGGAGGAACCCTTGTTGGCAAGCACAGAGGTGAGACGGTCCTTGTAGTTGGTGGAGGATCCCTTGTTGGCGAGCACAGAGGTAAGCCGTTTCTTGTAGTTGGTGGAGGAGCCCTTGTTGGCGAACACAGAGGTGAGACATTCCTTGTAGTTGGTGGAGGAACCCTTGTTGGCGAGCACAGAGGTGAGACGTTCCTTGTAGTTGGTGGAGGAACCCTTGTTGGCGAACACAGAGGTGAGACGTTCTTTGTAGTTGGTGGAGGAACCCTTGTTGGCGAGCACAGAGGTGAGACGTTCCTTGTAGTTGGTGGAGGAACCCTTGTTGGTGAGCACAGAGGTGAGATGTTCCTTGTAGTTGGTGGAGGAACCCTTGTTGGCGAACACAGAGGTGAGACGTTCTTTGTAGTTGGTGGAGGAACCCTTGTTGGCGAGCACAGAGGTGAGACGTTCCTTGTAGTTGGTGGAGGAACCCTTGTTGGCGAGCACAGAGGTGAGACGTTCCTTGTAGTTGGTGGAGGAACCCTTGTTGGCGAGCACAGAGGTGAGACGTTCCTTGTAGTTGGTGGAGGAACCCTTGTTGGCGAGCACAGAGGTGAGACGTTCCTTGTAGTTGGTGGAGGAACCCTTGTTGGCGAGCACAGAGGTGAGACGTTCCTTGTAGTTGGTGGAGGAACCCTTGTTGGCAAACACAGAGGTGAGACGTTCCTTGTAGTTGGTGGAGGAACCCTTGTTGGCAAACACAGAGGTGAGACATTCCTAGTAGTTGGTGGAGGAACCCTTGTTGGCCAGCACAGAGGTGGGACATTCCTTGTAATTGGTGGAGGAACCCTTGTTGGCGAGCACAGAGGTAAGACGTCCCTTGTAGTTGGTGGAGGAACCCTTGTTGGTGAGCAGAGAGGTAAGCCGTTTCTTGTAGTTGGTGGAGGAGCCCTTGTTGGCCAGCAGAGAGGTGAGACATTCCTTGTAGTTGGTGGAGGAAACCTTGTTGGAAGCACAGAGGTAAGATGTTCCTTGTAGTTGGTGGAGGAACCCTTGTTGGTGAGCACAGAGGTGAGACGTTCCTTGTATTTGGTGGAGGAACCCTTGTTGGCAAGCACAGAGGTGAGATGTTCCTTGTAGTTGGTGGAGGAACCCTTGTTGGCGAGCACAGAGGTGAGACGTTCCTTGTAGTTGGGGGATGAACCCTTGTTGGCGAGCACAGAGGTAAGTCGTTTCTTGTAGTTGGTGGTGGAGCCCTTGTTGGCGAGCACAGAGGAGAGACGTTCCTTGTAGTTGGTGGAGGAACCCTTGTTGGCGAGCACAGAGGTGAGATGTTCCTTGTAGTTGGCGGAGGAACCCTTGTTGGTGAGCATAGAGGTGAGATGTTCCTTGTAGTTGGCGGAGGAACCCTTGTTGGTGAGCATAGAGGTAAGACATTCCTTGTAGTTGGTTCCCAAGTTTGCCCACATCTCAGGAGGAATTTTGGTCCACTTTTTACAGATCTTCTCTAAATCCTTAAGGTTTGGTGACTGATGTTTGGCAACTCGAACTTTCAACTCCCTCCATAAATTTTCTATAGCATCAAGGTTTCTGACTGGCTAGGCCACTGCATGACCTTAATGTGCTTCTTCTTGAGCCACTCCTTTGTTGCCTTGGTGATATGTTTTTGGTCTTTGTCATGTTGGAAGACCCATCCATGATCCATCTTCAGTGTTCTGGCTGAGGGAAGAAGGTTCTCATCCAAGATTTTACATAGCCCAGTCCATTGACCCCTCAGTGCGGCAAAGTCAGTGTGTAGCAGAGAAACAGCCCCAAAGCATAATGTTTCTACCTCCGTGCTTGACTGTAGGGATGGTGCTCTTAGGGTCATAGTCAGCATTTTCCTTCCTCCAAACACGGCGAGTCGAGTTAATGCCAAAGAGCTCAATTTTGGTCTCATCTGACCACAGCACTTTCTCCCGATCCTTCTCTGAATCATTTAGATGTTCATTGGCTGCAGGATTTCATTCCATGGGGGCGTATTGTGTTACCAATGGTTGGTTTGGTGACTGTGGTCCCAGCTGCCTTGAGATCCTTCACAAGCTCCTCTTGTGTAGTTCTGGGCTGATCCCTCACTTTTCTCATGATCTCCCTTACCCCATGAGGTGAAATCTTGCATGGAGCTCCAGACTGAGGGTGATCGATGTTTATTTTGTATTTCTTCCATTTGGGAATAATCGCTCTAACAGTTGTCTCCTTCTCACCAAGCTTCTCACTTATGGTCTTGTAGCCCATTCCAGCCTTGTGCAGGTCTACAGTCTTGTCCCTGATGTCCTTTGACAGCTCTTTAGTCTTGCCCATGGTGGTGGTGAGGTTTGAATGGAAGAAAGAGATTCTGTGGACAGGCGTCTTTTATACACAGAACGAGTTGTCGTTAGGAGCGCCTTCTTACATTGCCAGGACTGATCTGTGTACCACATGAGCACTTCGCCAGTCTGTGGGAGCGTGAATCATTGTTGGTTGGTAGGGAATCAAACACTTACTTTACTCCCAGAGCTACAACTCCATTTATAACATTTGTATGGTGTTGTTTTTGGATTTTTGGTTGATATTCTGTCTCTATTATTTATATACACCGATGATAACAATTATAGACCCTTCATTTCTCTGTAAGTGGGCAAACCTACACAATCTGCAGGGTATCAAATCCTCATTTCCCCGCTGTATGAAGACGTCGGTTGTGCTGCAGGTTACATATTCCTAGGCTGGAATGAGAGCGATAATTCTACACCCAATATTCACAATCAACACTAAACTGATGACCTGTAAAGACTTGTAAAGCGCCACCTAGGAGCAATGTGTAGGTACGCCAGTTTGCCATTATCGCACCGACAATCACCATTTATTGTTCATTCAATAAAGTTTTTATTAGAATTTTACTTCGGACAAGATTGCAGTCATAGAATCAGGAAATAATAAAGGCAGAAATTCGATTGGTCGGAAAGATCCCGTCTGGAATGTGGTGGCGGAGTCATTATTGGTTGGCGTACAATACACAACGCGTTCCATTGTTATAACAATTTCCCGCACTCAAGGCACTAATACACCTCCAGGGTTGTGTTGGGCCCCTGATGTACAGGAAGACGGGACTTCAGTGAGGAACATTTCCCGCCCTCAGAACAGGGACGTGGTTTCTCTCCCATGTGAAATCTCTGATGTTTGGAAATACTCGACTTCTCTGAAAAACATTTTTCCGCACTCAGGACTTCAGTGAGGAACATTTCCCTCAGTCAGACCAGGAAAGTTCGTTCTCCTCAGTGTCCAATCTCAGATGACTGTAAGCAGAGGACTTCTGTGATGGGCAATTCTCATCCTGAGGACATGGATCCCTCGTGTGAGATCTCTTATGTATGGAAAGATAGAACTTCTTTGAAAAACATTCCCCGCACTCAGGACAGGAAAATGGCTTCTCCCCCGTGTGAGATCTTTGATGTGTGGCAAGCTCTGATTTTTGTACGAAATCGTCTCCGCACTCAGGGCAGGAATACGGCTTCTCACCTATGTGAGACCTTTGGTGGCTGTTAAGATTGGACTTCTGTGAAAAACATTTCCCGCACTCAGAACAAAAATAGGGCTTCTCCCCCGTGTGAGATCTCTGATGTTTCACAAGGTCTGATTTTTGTACAAAACATTTTCCGCACTCAAGACAGGAAAAAGGCTTTTCCCCCGTGTGCAATCTCTGATGTATGGAAAGACAAGACTTACTTGAAAAACATTTCCCGCACATGGGGCAGGAATACGGATTCTTACCTGTGTGCAATCTTTGATGATTATAAAGATAGTACTTATCTGAAAAACGTTTCCCGCACTCAGGACAGGAGTACGGCTTCTTTCCCGGGTGCAATCTCTGATGTGCAGAAAGACTGAACTTATCTGAAAATAATTTCCCGCACATGGAGCAGGAATGTGGCTTCTCACCTGTGTGAGACCTATGATGTATGGAGAGGTTGAACTTATTTGAAAAACATTTCCCGCACTCAGGACAGGAAAATGGCTTCTCACCAGTGTGAGACCTTTTATGAGCGTTAAGACGGGATTTATAGCGGAAACTCTTCCCGCACTCAGGACAGGAGAACCTCTTCACTGTTGGAAGGATGGCCCGGTCCTGCACAGTCTGAGGTTCCTCAGGATACGAGGAATCCGATGGTACATTCACAATATAGGGCACCACAAAGATATACAAGGTGGTGGGGTCTTCTGGATTCTGTGTGATGTCCTCATCTTCTACTTTCCAGTCTGGAGATAAAGTGAGACAATCCTCGGAGGTTTTCCTCATCTCCCTGCCATGGACTAAAATACAAAGACAAAGAGGATTACTAGACAGGAGCCCCACCAGAGGTCAGAGAGTGAGGATGGGGAGAAGACAACCAAGAGGAAGACTGGACTCATCCTGAAGACCACCATCATTGGGATATTGGCTCCTCCCCCAACCTGATCCTGAAGACCACAATCATTGGATTATTGGCTCCTCCCCCATCCTGAAGACCACCATCATTGGGTTATTGGCTCCTCCCCCATCCTGAAGACCACCACCATTGGGGTATTGGCTCCTCCCTCACCCTGACCCTGAAAACCACCATCATTGGGGTATTGGCTCCTCCCCCATCCTGACCCTGAAGACTACCATAACTGGGTTATTGGCTCCTCTCCCATCCTGAAGACCACCATCATTGGGTTATTGGCTCCTCCCCCATCCTGAAGACCACCACCATTGGTGTATTGGCTCCTCCCCCATCCTGACCCTAAACACCACCATCATTGGACTATTGGCTCCTCCCTCATTATCACTTTCTGGCTGGAGGATGTGATCACATTATTATCCCCATGTAACAGTCTGAGCTCCAATCATGAATGGATGGAGATGGTGGACCCTCCGTACAGTCTGAAAACTGGATGGCGGTGGGCTCCAGGAGTGCAGGCTACAGCTGGACTGGTACAACGAAGCAGAGAAAGGAATCCAGGAAAGGAAAGGCAAGGAAAAGTGCGGTGCAAGGCAGGAAGGGCCCGGAATGCGGATAAGTGGAATTCACAGTGCGGGGTTGTAGGGATTAAGGGGTGACTGCAGTTCAGGAGACGCTCTACAGCAGTAGGAGGCCGAGAGTGATCCCCACCAGGAAACACTGGAGGACACCAACCTTACTACAGGACAATATCAACCCGCCCTACTCTGGACCAATCAGTGAGCAGTATGGGTGGAGGAATGGATTTAGTGTTCATGACCCACCTGTGCTGATCTCTGTAGGAGTGTCCTCCTCTATAAATGTCCCCGTTATTCCATCCTCCTCCATAGACTGCTGATCATCCCTCACATACGCCTCTTCTTCTTCTGATTTCACCTCAAATTCTATATCGATTGGATCTCCACTCTACATCAAGAGAAGGGTTGGAAAATATCAGATTTAAAGTGGTTGTACAACTGATTGAGGAGGCAATATTGAGAGGTTCACACAATGTGATTTAGGTTATAACTACATTATCTACTGAACTAGGCAAAAAAAATTGTGTTTTGGGAATTCGGGTTTTCAGCCACTTGAATAATGCAAGACCACAGAAAGAACGCCATCTTGTAGGATCCACACATGGCTGGCATGGCTGAGTCACTTTCATGGCCTAGATCCTCCATCAAACCAACCTTGTAATTGTGTGCATAGTTGTGGTCTTCCAATGTGGAATCCCGAGAATACAGAGGACATCTCTCTGGTGGGCTTGATGGCTTCATCACGATATCCTCAAAGAGATCCTTGTGCTCTTCAGAAAGCTGCTTCATCACTCCATACTCCCCATCCTCCTCTTTTATTTCTTCTTTAACAATGTTATTGTTAACCCCAAGGTTTCCACTCTGAAAATATTATAAATCATTGTAACAAACATGCTGTGTATAAATCAGAATTATCAATAATTGTTCCTCATCTACCTGATGATGGTGAGGGATGGTGTGACCTTCCTGTGTGGAATCCCGGGAATACAGAGGACTGGGACATCTCTCTGGTGGGTTCCCATGACTGGATCCATCTACCTGATGATGGTGAGGGATAGTGTGACCTTCCTGTGTGGAATTCCGGGAATACAGAGGACAGGGACATCTCTCTAGTGGGTTCCCATGACTGAAACCATCTGTAGGAAACACACACACTGACTGAATCCATTGTATCTATGTGTTTATCAGATGATGGGGGATCTAGGTGGATCCTCCGTACTGCTCTCTCCTTTCCAATAAAGTCTCCTCTTACCTGGTGATGTGAGGGGCGGCTGATTGTCCATCATGACGTCCTTGTAGAGGTCCTTGTGTCCTTCTAAATACTCCCACTCCTCCATGGAGAAATAGACAGTGACACCTTGACACCTTATAGGAACCTGATACACACAATGATACAGTCACCATCCAGACACATCCCTTGTCTGTTACTGGAGAATGTCCCAGAATTCCCAGCACCGCTCACCTCTCCTGTCAGCAGCTCCATCATCTTCTTGGTGACTTCTAGAATCTTCTGTCCTGTAGGGATCAGGGATGGAGGTGGGGGGATGGTGACCGAATTCTGGATTCTCGAGGATCTTGTGGTCATACGATGAGATCTCCTTCTGGTCTCATTGTCGGTAGATTTCTTCATGACTCCTGTACAGTTCTTTGCGATACAAAGATAAATCTCACTCTCCCATCATCCCTCACCTCTATGGTCAGCTCTAGATGTGTCCTCCAGGGATTGGCCACAATGTGCCGACTCAGCAAAGGACGGACATCTCCATCCAATGATAGGACTACAATGGGGTCGGATTTATAGCTCCTTCTAGAAGTCCTATAATAGGGTCACTAATGTTTTCCTAGTAAAACTCACTGACACACCAGTAGATGTTCCCCATGGATCTAGCGGTCAGTGGGCGTGGCATACCGGCAATCATGGGTCTCACTGATTGGACTAAAGCTGACTTTGCTCTCTTTTATAACCAATGCCGCCATCTTGTGCTATAACCGGATATCATAGAGTACGGACACTTCATGTATTCATAGTACTTGTGTGGATGTCGTTATTGATGAGCAGAACATCAGAAGACCTAAAAAGACTCTGAATCCCTCCCAGTGTACAGCCGAGTCAGATGTAACCCCTTCATTACACTCACCTCTCCAGTCAGCAGGCTGAGGATCTCCAGGGCAAGGTTCAATATAGTCTCATTCCAGGGAAATTCCTTCCTTACAATCTTCTTGAAAGTCTGCTGATTGTCCATCATGACGCCCTTGTAGAGGTTCTTGTGTCCTTCTAAATACTCCCACTCCTCCATGGAGAAATAGACAGTGACACCCTGACACCTTATAGGAACCTGACATACACAATGATACAGTCACCATCCAGACACATCCCTTGTCTGTTACTGGAGAATGTCCCAGAATTCCTGGCACCGCTCACCTCTCCTGTCAACAGATGGACCATCATGGTGGTCAGTTCCAGGATCTTCTGCTCTTTGTTCCTCTCAGGTATGGGAGAACGAGGGGGAGGCACCATGGTGGGGCTCTGGGTCCTGCTCCATCCTCCTGAGATTGGCTCCCCACTAGACTTCTTCACTACAACATAATCCTACAGATCAGGAGAAAGGGAAACCGATATCAATCATCTGACATCATCTACATGTCTACAAGAAGAACATGGTCTATTAGCCAGACTAGACCAGAGTGATGTCATGTGACCTCCCATAATCCTCCTCACCTCTCCGGTCAGGTTTGTGTGATGTCATGTGACCTCCCAGAATCCTCCTCACCTCTCCGGTCAGGTCTGTGTGATGTCATGTGACCTTCCAGAATCCTCCTCACCTCTCCGGTCAGGTCTGTGTGATGTCATGTGACCTCCCAGAATCCCCCTCACTTCTCCAGTCAGGTCTGTGTTTTATTAATAAAGATGAGAGTGATGTCATGTGACCTCCCAGAATCCTCCTCACCTCTCCGGTCAGGTCTGTGTGATGTCATGTGACCTCCCAGAATCCCCCTCACCTCTGCGGTCAGGTCTGTCTTTTATTAATAGAGATGAGAGTGATGTCATGTGACCTCCCAGAATCCTCCTCACCTCTCCGGCCAGCAGGTAGATGATCTCCAGGGTGAGGTTTAGTATCCTCTCAGTCATGTGACTCCGGTCCTCCTCCATCCTCATTGGTCATGTGATCTATACAGGTTTCCTGTAGACCAATAATTGATAACAGAGAATGATCTGGACTGTACTGGTTGTACAATATTAGGATGGGGGGGGGAGAGGAATAATATGAAGGTCTCTATCATGGAAGAACGGCCCCCGGTGGGATTACACACAGAGGAACATTCAGTTTAGGATTCTCTATGATTTTGTGATTCGGGAGTATTTAACCCTTTGGCTTGATGGATCACAAAGTTCTTTTTCTATGAAAAGTCTGCTTCTCCTAGTACTTGATCCACCAGCAAAGAAAGTCGTAAATATTCTCTGTCTAAATAATCCCCCCCCCATCCCCTGCCATTAATAAAAGTGGTATATTCCGTTAGTATAGACGGCTGAGGTGACATCTCCACAATTAGCAGAATGTTCCAGCCCCAGAAGTGGGGGAATGTTCTGCCCCTGAAGGGGTTAATCTGGGTTCCCACACTATATATGTGTGTATCATCATCTGCTGGAGATAAAAGACGTCACAGTGACTATGGAGGAAGAGGACGGACATGACTATGGAGGAAGAGGACGGACGTGACGGTGGGGGAAGAGGATGGACGTGACGGTGGAGGAAGAGGACGGACGTGACGGTGGAGGAAGAGGACGGACGTGACGGTGGAGGAAGAGGACGGACGTGACGGTGGAGGGAGAGGACGGACGTGACGGTGGAGGGAGAGGACGGACGTGACGGTGGAGGGAGAGGACGGACGTGACGGTGGAGGGAGAGGACGGACGTGACGGTGGAGGGAGAGGACGGGCGTGACGGTGAAGGGAGAGGACGGGCGTGACGGTGAAGGGAGAGGACGGGCGTGACGGTGGAGGAAGAGGACGGGCGTGACGGTGGAGGAAGAGGACGGGCGTGACGGTGGAGGAAGAGGAAGGGCGAGACGGTGGTGGAAGAGGACGGACGTGACGATGGTGGAAGAGGACGGACATGATGGGGGGTAACTGGGTGTAAATATAAAATAAGCTCTTATTACCTCCTCTGCTGCCACTTCCAGCAATGTCTCCTCTCTACCTCCTCACGACTCACTTCCTATTTATACCTGACATCACTTCCTGTCTTCCATAGAGACTTCCTGTCTGGGTAGAAATGAGATCACCACCTTGTGGAACTGCAGCCCTGAGAACCGTCTGGTAGTGTGACCCCGGTCTTGTGCTGGGTGTGTATGGACTGTATGTCCTTATAGAGGGGTCACCTCCACTCCCACCAAGGGGGACAGAAATATATGACTGCCTAGTCCAGTCTTTCTCAGTCAGGGGCCCTCCAAAGGGTTCTAGGGGTTCCTTGAGCTATGAACAATTTTTGTCTCTCAGTAACAACTGACATGAATGATCTGTAAGGGGGACAGTCTTCCCACTGATGACCATAGGAGAATGTCCTTCTCCTGCTGAACACTGATATAAGACGAGCCTTCTCCCGTTGGTCACCAATGTAAGGGACCACTATAGTAACCACTGATATAAGGGGGTCCTTCTTCCATTGGTCACCAATGTAAGGGGCCACTACACTGACCACTGATATAAGCGGGTCCTTCTCCCATTGGTCACCAATGTAAGGGACCACTACACTGACCACTGATATAAGGGGGTCCTTCTCCCATTGGTCACCATTGTAAGGGACCACTACATTGACCACTGATATAAGGGGGTCCTTCTCCCATTGGTCACCATTGTAAGGGACCACTACACTGACCACTGATATAAGAGGGCTCTTCTCCCATTGGTCACCATTGTAAGGGAACACTACACTGACCACTGATATAAGGGGGTCCTTCTCCCATCGGTCACCAATGTAAGGGACCGCTACACTGACCATTGATATAAGGGGGTCCTTCTCCCATCGGTCACCATTGTAAGGGACCACTACTGTTCTGTATTCACATCACGGCTAGAGAGGAGCTAGATCTGTTAACAAAGTGGCTCAGACAAGAGTTATCTAGACAGGTCAGGAGAATCAGGTCTGTACACATTCATGATCCAGCTGCTGGGGTTAGAATGGTATGGTAGAGATTAGAGGACTGGTAGGGCAGCCATGAAGCTTTTGAGAATGCTCTGTTGAAGAAACTGGAAGAGTTGACTAAAATCTCTAACAAAGACAACCTAAAGTTAAGAGAACTTGGTGACATGTTGTTGGTCATTGCAGCCAAGGGGCTGACAGAGACAGAGGACGTGGGATTATACCTATACCTTCTATACCAGGGTTCTCCAAACTGCGGCCTGAGGGCTGGATGTGGCCCTTTGCTAGCCATTATCCGGCCCTTGGGGCACTATTCCTCCCAATGATATGAAGCAGTATTCCTCCCACTGACACCAACAATGGGGCACTATTTCTTCCACTGATAACACTTATGTGGTACTATTCCTGCCATTAATACCAATGATGGGGTACTACTCTTCCTCCTACTGACCACCATCCCTGAGACCATGTTTATTCTTACTGATGCTGGGACCGGAACATTTTCTACCCCCACTGGCCACACTCTGGCCCTCTTAAAGTCTGAAGGACCATAAACCGGCCCTTTGTTTGAAAAGTTTGGAGACCCCTGTCCTATACAGTCTGCAAGATAAGTGGATTTCTCAAGGCTCTAAGTACAAAGAACATCATCATGTCTCCTTCCCACCATTCAGTTTCTTTACCAAGTTTATCGTCAACCAAGCAAAGACTAGACACAACCCAAGCTTCATATTCTTGACGTGCAGTAACCAGATGTCAGCAAGCACAGAGAAGATAGGAGCAAAGCATGGCAACATACCATCAGTGTCAGTCAGCAAAAGGTGCCCACACTGATGCAGCTTTACACCTTAAAAACTCTAAAAAGAAGTACATGGACCCAGACAGTACATGCCCAATCCATAAAAAAACCACACCCACTGTCAAATCCATAAAAAAAACACACCCACTGTCAAAGTGTCGTGGATTCAGAAGCAAGCTATCAAGTACCTAGTGATGGATGCCAATGGAGAGAGGGCTTCCCTTCCGGCTAAGTTCCGGACTCCCCTGAGAGTGGGACAGCGGCAGTCAGGCCCAAAGTTGCACAGGTCGCCTGTAGGAGTGCTGGTTGGTGGTCCACTCAGAAGCACAGCTGGTGCACAGAGATAGGTCTGCAGACAGGAGGCGCCTGTGCGTGGTATGCAAACCCTTCGGGGATTTAGATGTTTACTGGGTAGTCGCTTCAAGCCAAGGTCAGGTACCAGGTGGGAATCAGAGCAGACGTAGTCAGATGGGATAGCCGAGGCGAGCACAGGGGAGAGAGAGAGAGAGCATCCGTAAGCCAGGCCGAGGGTACATCAGGGGTAAGGCAGAGTAGACAGGTCCAGGAGCAAGACGAGTCGGTAACAGGAAATCACGGGTCAAAGTCACAGGAAACAGGAACAAGGCACGGGGAGCTAGAGATCATCCAGCAACTTGAGGAAGTGATAAGCCTCCTTATAAAGGCTGTCCTTCTGCAGCCATGCAGAGTACTGGCAGAAATGCCAGATCTTCCAGAACTTCTGTCGTGGACAGGACCCTGACACAAGCACATTGATGAATCTAAAGCTTACCTGAAGATAAATACTATCTGCTTCAGATGTTGGGCATCTACCAAACACATTGCTAAAGACTGCAAGGCCTATATAAGATGCAGAGAGTGCAGTAGTGACCAGCAGACCTCGGTACTGCATACAGGACCAGCCCCTTGGGCGACAAAGACTCTGGTAACCTACAAAGAGCAAAGCGGGGAGGAAGATGAACCTACCCCATCAACTGCTGTATCCAAGTGTAAGGAGGTACGTGCAGAAGGGACGAGGCCCAGATCATGTTCCAAGATCTGTTTAGTGACTGTAGACCCATCGAACGAACCTGACTGTTGGGAGAAAATGGATGACGTGTTAAGTGATAAAGTCAATCGCTCATTCGCCAAGTCAGAGTTCTTTAATGTGCCTAACGGTGAAACGTTTTTAAACACTAAAATCCTGCTCAGGTACTATAAAGAAAACAGGGCATCTAACTTCTCCGTTCAGTCTGTTGATGGGAAAACACACATAAAACTTCCCGCTCTCATTGAATGGGACATGATGCCGATGGCAGGTTAGAAATACCAACCCGATTGAGCATTCCCCTCATCTGAAATTCTTACCAGATAAGATGCTCGAAGTTGACCCCAATGCCCAAATACTCCTCTTGCTACCACAGAAGAGACACCTTGCTCCACAGTGCTCTTTTGCAAGAAATCTTGAAATGAAAGAACATTTTGTTAACTTTCTGCAAAAGATCTTTGACCATGACGAAGCGTATCTCTTCTGTGGTTGCTCCCTGTTGTTTGGCAGTCTAAGGCGTGGTGAGCAAAATGGTGGGGGGTGCTACCCAGTGGTTCACTTCATCCACAAACAGTTCCTTTTCAACCACATCAAGGAACATATGATCTTTGATGGATATAGCAAGTCTTTCTTTGTTGGGAGTTCTAGTGAACACATTGCCACCTAAACTGTCCCAAGCTACGAGCTGTGGACCATGAATGGCATAGTGAGGGGGTGCATGGCTGTAGTTGGGAAGCAATAAAGCTCTCTTTTACTCACATATCGCTGCACCACCACTGAAACTGGGTGAGGAGAGTTGGTACCTACCAATCTTTGGCATCTTTGGTACCTACCAATCTTTGGCATCTACCACCCTTAAAAACCAGGGCAGATCAGAGTAGTTTTTGATTCTACTGCTCTGTATGATGGCATCCCATTGAATGACGTACTGATTTGAATAATACCCTGCTAGGTGTCCTTTTATGATTCCGCAAAGAGCAAGCTGCGGTTATTACTGATGTGCAGAAACCAGGGGCAGACTGACCATTTGGAAACTCAGGCACTGCCCGAGGACCCGGGGTCAGTAGGGGGCCCCATGAGATGCCCCTGGTACCTTTTTCATAGGCTTTTTTGAGTGTGGGCAAGGACACAGGGGCCCCATGATCCCCTATTGCCCGGGGGCCCCATGAGTTGTCAGTCCGCCCCTGGCAGAAACTGCTTTGTGGTTAGAGAAGATCACCACAACTACTGTACTTGAGGTTCCTTTGGTTTCAAGATAACGACCTCAACAACGAAATTACAGAGTTCAGGATGAAAGTCTTTGGAAATAGTCCTTCACTTTCCATGGCCATTTATTGTCTAAGAGAAATAACCAAGCAGGGAGAGAGGGAAATTTCTACATATAGTATCTCACATTAGTGAGTCCACCCCTCACATTTTTGGAAATATTTTATTATATCTTTTCATGTGACAACACTGAAGAAATAAAAAATAACTGAAAAATTCTGCACTATAGTACGTATATAACTCCTTAACATAAAAATATCAATAAAACATGAGCAGCCACCTCAATATTGCAGGCAACAATACATGTATCCAAAAAGTTATAGAAAATATGTGGAATAAATTGGAAGTCCAATTCACAGGTGAAGAAAAAAGGACGTAAAATAAGCTCCTCTTTACTGGGACATCAATGTTGTCATGAATGCTTCAAATCTGGTCCAGACGATGAAGAAAATCCACCATCACCAACACCCAAAAAATTCCATACCAAATTGACCCCCATGTACTGTGACATACTGAAGCAGAGCATTATCCCCTCCCTTTGGAGACTGGGCTGCAGGGCAGTATTCCAACATAACGATCCCAAACACACCTCCAAGACCACCAGTGCCTTGCTAAAGAAGCTGAGGGTAAAGGGGATGGACTAGCCAAGCATGTCTCCAGACCTAAACCCTATTGAGCATCTGTGGGGCATCCGCAAATGGAAGATGGAGGAATGCAAGGTCTTTAACATCCACCAGCTCCATGATGTCATCAAGGAAGAGTGGAAGACGGAAGGTGGAGGAGTGCAAGGTCTCTAACATCCACCAGCTCCGTGATGACGTCATGGAGGAGTGGAAGACGGAAGGTGGAGGAGCGCAAAGTCTCTAACATCCATAAGCTCTGTGATGTAGTCATGAAGGAGTGGAAGACGGCAGGTGGAGGAGCGCAAGGTCTCTAACATCCACCAGCAAAGTGATGTCGTCATGGAGGAGCGCAAGGTCTCTAACATCCACCAGCAAAGTGATGTCGTCATGGAGGAGTGGAAGACGGCAGGTGGAGGAGCGCAAGGTCTCTAACATCCACCAGCTCCGTGATGTCATCATGAAGGAGTGGAAGACGGAAGGTGGAGGAGCGCAAGGTCTCTAACATCCACCAGCTCCGTGCTGTCATCATGGAGGAGTGGAATAAGACTCCAGTGGCAACCTGTGAAGCTCTGGTGACCTCCATGCCCAAGAGGGTGAAGGCAGTCCTGGAATATAATGGCGGCCACACAAAATATTGACACTTTGAGCCCAATTTGGACATTTTCACTTAGGGGTGTACTCACTTTTGTTGCCAGCGGTTTAGACATTAATGGCGGTGTGTTGAGTTATTTTGACAGGACAGCAAATTTATGTTATACAAGCTGTACACTGACTACGTCACATTGTAGCGAAGTGTCATTTCTTCAGTGTTGTCACATGGAAAGAGAGAATCAAATATTGACACAAATGTGAGGGGTGGACTCACTTCTGGGAGATACTGTGTATATATATATATATATATATATATATATATATACACGCACGCACACTGTATACAGTCCGGGGGAGGGGTGGACTCACTTCCGGGAAATAGTGTAGATGACAGACTTACCTCTGTGCCTACTGAAGCCGAAGCATTCAGTAGAGCAGAGAGCTAGGGAGATGCTTGCAGGACCGAATCTCAAGCTATACAAGGTGGCATCCAATAGGAGATCAGTAATGGAAGCGTTTCCTGCAGATGACAGGACAAAAGTATTAGAAGGCCTTCTTCTAGGTTTCCATCCTTTGCCCCTTCAATGGAGTTTAGGAGTAAGTTTGGAATCTCCAGACCAACAGTTTTACCTTTCAAGTGTCTGGAGAGGTGAAGCCATACACACTGAGAGGTATCCTAGCCCCAGCAAACAATCTTTATGATCCACTCGGGTTTGCAGCCCCGATCACTATGCAAGGCAAAGCCTTAGAGAGGTCTCAATAGATCAATGTGACCAGGATTCCCCACCCTCGCCAGATACAGAAACTCAGTGGAGAACATAGACAGAAGACTTGAATCATCCTAAAGATCTGTCTTCCCAGATCCCAACAGTGCGAGGAGAGGTACGTGTCTTTTCTGATGCTTCTAATGTGGCGATAGCAGCTATAGTCATAGACAGTGATGATCAATGTCAATGGTCATTCAAGGTCATAGAAAGTGATGGTCAATGTCAGTGGTCATTCAAGGTCATAGACAGTGATGGTCAATGTCAATGGTCATTCAAGGTCACAGACAGTGATGGTCAATGGTCATTCAAGGTCATAGAAAGTGATGGTCAATGTCAGTGGTCATTCAAGGTCATAGACAGTGATGATCAATGTCAATGGTCATTCAAGTTCATAGAAAGTGATGGTCAATGTCAGTGGTCATTCAAGGTCATAGACAGTGATGGTCAATGTCAATGGCCATTCAAGGTCACAGACAGTGATGGTCAATATCAATGGTCATTCAAGGTCGCATACGGTGATGGTCAATGTCAATGGTCATTCAAGGTCATAGATGGTGATGGTCAATGTCATGTAGGTTTTAATATGGGCAAATCTAAATGACCTCCAGGACCAGCTCACCCAATGCCACCCTTGGAGATACATGCAGACATTTTGTCCGTTGAGCTAGCAGAGCTGATTCTTGGAAGAACCAGACTTTGAACCAAACACAGGTAAATATTACACTGACAGCAATTTGTGTTAGACTTTATTCACAACGCCTCCAGAAGATTTGATGTGTGTGTCTTAAACCGGATAATCCGCATTAGAAAACCCAGTGGCATTATGTTGTCACTAGTCAGAACCCAGCAGACCCCGGTACCAGAGTAATTCAAGCAGCTCACCTGAAACATACCAACTGGTTCTCAGGCCCAGATTTTGTATGTCATGTAGATACAAGCGATCGATCAAAAGTCAAGGTATTTGATCTTCTTGAACCAAGTTCTGACCTGAAGTTCTTACACCAGCAATGCTCTTGACTCAGAAGGCTTGTGTAGTATTAGGACCACCTGGTGAGTTCACTTTATTAGATCTTTACAAGTGCCAGTGGAAGCGGGTTCAGAACCTTGCTGATACCTTTGGAAACACTGGAAGCAAGAATATTTGTCATCCCTCCAAACAAGAAGAAAGTAGATGGGGGGGAGAAACCAAAGGTTCAAGTAGGAGACCTTGTTTTGTTGAAAGACCCTCACGAAAATGTATGGCCAATGGGTCTCATTATGACAACCATTCCCAGTGCTGATGGTAAAATCATTAACCAGGGGATTGCTAGAGTATACCTCCGACCTGTCTCAGATTTGGCCGTTCTTTTCCAGAATAAATTGCTACAGTAAATGTTACAATAATTCAAACATATGCAGTAGTGATATATACACGACTAAAAAAAAATGAAAGGAAGACTTTGAAAACCCATCAGATCTCAATGGGAAGGAATCTCCTGCTGGATCTCTATACTGACATGGACGGGAGATGGGTGAGGAATGTAAGGACGCCCCATCGTTTGATGGAAATGAAAGTGATCGACCTACAGAGGACTGAATTCAAAGACACCCTGAAAATCAAAGTGAAGAAATGATGCAGCAGGAGAGTCCATGTGGCTGAAATGTCATTGCAGCAACTCAGAAAGGTCCTCAGTAGTTTGTATGGCCCCCAAGTGCTTGTATGGATGCCTAACAACGTCGGGGGAGGGTACTAATGAAACCACAGATGGTGTCCTGAGGGATTTCCTCCCAGATCTGGACTGGGGCTTTACTGAGCTCCTGGACAGTCTGTGGTGCAACCTGGTGGCGTCAGATGGACCGAAACATGACATCCCAGAGGGGTTCTATTGGATTTAGGTCAGGTGAGCGTGGGGGCCATTCAATGGTATCAATTCCTTCATCCTCCAGGAACTGCCTGCATACTCTTGCCACATGAGGCCAGGCATTGTCCTGCACCAGGAGGAACCCATGACCCACTGTACCAGGAGGAACCCATGACCCACTGTACCAGGAGGAACCCAGGACCCCCTGCACCAGGTGGAACCCAGGACCCACCGCACCAGGAGGAACCCAGGACCCACTGCACCAGGAGGAACCCAGGACCCAATGCACCAGAGTAGGGTCTGACATTGGGTCCACAGATTTCATCCCCCTACCTAATTGCAGTCAGAGTGCCATTTTCTAGCCTGTAGAGGTCTGTGCGTCCCTCCATGGATATGCCTCCCCAGACCATCACTGACCCACCCCCAAAATGGTCATGCTGAACCATGTTACAGGCAGCAGAACGTTCTCCACGGCTTCTCCAGACCCTTTCACGTCTGTCACATGTGCTCAGGGGGAACCTGCTCTCATCTGTGAAAAGCATAGGGCGCCAGTGGTGGACCTGCCAATTCTGGGGTTCAATGGCAAATGCCAATCCAGCTCTATGGTGCCGGGGAGTGAGCACAGGGCCCACTGGAGGATGTCGGGCCCTCAGGCCACCCTCATGAAGTCTGTTTCTGATTGTTTGCTCAGAGACATTCACACCAGTGGCCTGCTGGAGGTCATTTTGTAGGGCTCTGGCAGGGCTCATCCTGTTCCTCCTTGCAAAAAGGAACAGATACCGGTCCTGCTGATGGGTTAAGGACCTTCTACAGCCCTGTCCAGCTCTCCTAGAGGAACTGACTGTCTCCTGGAATCTCCTCCATGCTTGTCTCCTGGAATTTTCTCCATACTCTTGAGACTGTGCTGGGAGACACAGCAAACCTTCTGGCAATGGCACGTATTGATGTGCCATCCTGGAGGAGTTGGACTGCCTGTGCAACCTCTGTAGGGTCCAGGTATGGCCTCATGCTACCAGTAGTGACACTGACCCTAGCCAGATGCAAAACGAGTGAAAAACAGTCAGAAAAGATGAGGAGGGAAAAAAGTCAGTGGCCTCCACCTGTAAAACCATTCCTGTGTTGGGGGTCGTCTCATTGTTGCCCATCTAGTGCACCTGTTTTTAATTTCATTATCACCAAAGCAACTGAAACTGATTAACAACCCCCTCTGCGACTTGCCTGACCAGATCAATATCCCAGGAGGTTCATCGACTTGATGCTAGACTCTGATTACAGAGTCTTCCTTTCAGTTTTTTTGAGCCATGTATTTACCAGGCAGAGAGTGTTCTGTACATCATCATTGTGTGGAGTAGGGAGCCATCTATTGGGCATTCACTGCAATTGCAGTGTATTTTTGCAATCCGGGGCTCTCTTGGCACCGGCGGCGTGACGTCACAACTCCGTAGCTCCCGGAGTTGTGACGTCACGCCGCTGGCGCCAAGAGAGCCCCGGCGGCCATCTTCAGATGGTCAGTGTTTTTTGGTTTGCTTATACTCTGTTTGCCCAATATTTGAATAAACATCGCCTGTTTAGAAGGTATCACACTATTTGGCCTCCTTTTTTGGAGCTCCTTGTGAGCTACTAATATCCACAGGAGCGGTTGCATCACATATGGCAGTGGATACCAGGCAGTGAGAGGCACCTGACCAACACCAGACTATTCAGGGATCTTCAGTCCTCTGGAATTGATATTTCCTAATGCGCATTTTGATTGCGTATCTGGTGAGTGCGCAATCTTATTACTTTAATCACCATAGCACCAGACCACTGGACTTTGAAGATCATCTGGATCTCCTGTGCACTTTTTATTGTGGACTATTGCTTGATTTTCTAGTCTGTCACTTTGCACTTGATTAGTCACTAAACAGTGACAAGATTATCACTTTATGCTGCACTTTATTTCAATTTATTTATATAAGCTGGTTTCATGCGTTTTTTTATGATGTAGACATGCATCCACCATTGACACGGTTCTTGCACCATTCAGTCACTTGATTTTATTATTCCATCATTTGATATAAGTACCGTTTATTGTCTTTTAGCGCTACACCCTGCTTTTACTATTTATTTGGAGGTTTTATATGGTAAATTTTGGTGTTTAGCAGCTTTATTTTGTTATAAGCGCTCGCTTGTCTCTTCAGATTATTCTTTATTAGGATCTCACGCTCGGCTTCCTCTAGTGGTCATAATATGATATTATCTTCCACCACAAAATTTACTCAGCCAATGACAGGTGAGGACAACATTTTTATTCTCCTGCTATCAATGGCCAACCCGTTCCCACACTTCATCCACGTCTTTGGTGACCTCTGACCTCCTAATGAACAGTTTCTTCCATGATGAAGATCAGCCATGGAGTATATCTGAGGTGTATATCAGGGTGTGCTGCTTCCCCACATGAGAGCTGGGATGTCCAGCAACATTCATCTAGAAGACATTTCCCGTACTCATGCACTAACACACCTCCAAGGTTGTGTGGGACCCCTGATGTGCAGGAAGACAGGACTTCAGTGACGAACATTTCCCTCACTCAGGGATGTGGCTTCTCCCCCCGTGTGAAATCTCTGATGTTTGGAAATACTCGACTTCTCTGAAAAACATTTCCCGCACTCAGGTCTTCAGTGAGGAACATTTCCCTCAGTCAGACCAGGAAAGTTCATTCTCCTCCGTATCCAATCTCAGATGACTGTAAGCAGAGGACTTCTGTGATTGACCATTCTCATCTTGAAGACATAAATCCCCCGTGTGAGTTCTCTGATGTGTGGTAAGAAAGGACTTCTTTGAAAAACATTTCTCGCACTTAGGGCAGGAATACGGCTTGTCACCCGTGTGAGACAGTTGGTGGCTAATAAAACTGGGCTTGTGTGAAAAACATTTCCCGCACTCAGGGCAGGAATATGGCTTTTCGCCCGTGTGAGTCCTTTGGTGGCTGTTCAGACTGGACTTGTGTGAAAAACATTTCCCGCACAGAGAGCAACAATACGGCTTTTCCCCCGTGTGAGATCTCTGATGTATGGAAAGATAGGAATTACTTGAAAAGATTTTCCCACACACGGGGCACAAATAGGGATTCCCACATGCGTGCAATTTCTGATGTTTATAAAAATAGTGCTTATCTGAAAAACGTTTCCCGCACTCAGTACAGGAGAACCTCTTCCCTCTTGGAAGGCAGGCCTGGTCCTGCACAGTCTGAGGTTCCTCAGGATACGAGGAAGCTGTTGGCCCATCTACACTGTGGGGCACAACATAGATATACAAGGTGGTGGGGATTTCGGAATTCGGTGTGGTGTCCTCATCGTCTACTTTCCAGTCTGGAGACAAAGTGAGACAATCCTCGGAGGTTTTCTTCATCTCCCGGCCATGGACTAAAATACAAAGACAAAGAGGATTACTAGACAGGACCAGATTGGTTCCCCAAAACCAGGACTCCGCCCACATCAGGCAGCTTGGTCACTGAGGAGCTTACAATTCCAGCGTGAGCATACGCACATGGTGTGCCGGCCGTGCCTGGGCGCAACCTAGTCCCCCCATGTGCCGGACGTGCCTGGGAACAACCTAGTCCCCCCATGTGCCGGACGTGCCTGGGCACACCCTAGTCGCCCCATGTGCCTGGGCGCACCCTAGTCGCCCCATGTGCCTGGGCACACCCTAGTTGCCCCATGTGCCAGGGCATACCCCAGTCACCCCATGTGCCGGACGTGCCTGGGCACACCCTAGTAGCCCCATGTGCCGGACATGCCTGGGCACACCCTAGTAGCCCCATGTGTCAGACGTGCCTGGGCGTACCCCAGTCACCCCATGTGCCGGACGTGCCTGGGAGCACCCTAGTCACCCCATGTGCATTAAGCAAGTGAAGATTGATGCAATTTCCTTTCTTGCAAAACAGTCACTGTCGATGGGGGAATCCCTTCCAAAGTGCTATTGGGTTCTGGCGGCGGGGAGCCTTTCCTGCTGAAAAAACAATGATTTCTACCAGAGCTGCTGATACAGCAGTACAGCTGGCCCTCCTGTACCGGGTCCGGGTAACTGCCGAGTAGGAGGGCATGCAATACTGCCTTATTGCTGACTCTTGTAGGCACCCCTCTGCAGTGCTGGCGGCTTCTCCTCCTTTTACTCCCTCCAGCTGCACTGTAGGGGGAGTGATCTCTGTGCCCCCCTCGTGTGTCCCTCTTTCCCCGCAGCACTTCCAGCTTCCCTCCTCTCCTGCGGGCACACAGGGCAGGGTTGCCAACCCTCCGTAAATATACAGAGTGTACATTTTGGTGCAGTTTCAAAGCCAGCAGGCCGGAGAGGAGGGGGGAGGCGGGTGCAGTAACGCCTGGTGTAATTTTCAGCAAGGCCAGCCCTTGGGTAGCCAGTGTGAGAGGCGGAAGCACTGCTGGAAGTTGGGGCTAGAGACTGACTGAGGCCAGAGGACAACTGAGTAAGAACAACCAAGAAAGTAACGCCGGGAGAATTGCTCTGTCAGATCTTGCTAGACCCAGGCATTGGGCAGGAGACCCGGGACACAGATGTCCAGTTTGACCAACACCTATGGTGAAAATCCACATTTTGATGCCAGCTGATCCCCCCCAAAAAACAGAACAAGTAATCCCGGGAGAATTGCTCCATCAGAGTTCTTGTCACAACCAGATATGGAGCTCAAGGTACATGCCCCAGGTGTCTAGTTAGAGCAATGTCTATGGTGAAAATCCACATTTTTCTTCCAGCTGAACCCCAGAACCTCCATAAATCCAGTCTAGAGACATAAATTGTGCCAGCAGCACAGAGAAGAAATACAGGAAGGGGAACACAGCGCAGGAAAGTGACCAGGGTATTACAGGCTGATATCACCCAGTCCCCGCCCTACTCTGCACCAATCAGTGAGCAGTATGGGTGGAGGAATGGATTTCGTGTTCATGACCCACCTGTGCTGATCTCTGTAGGAGTGTCCTCCTCTATAAATGTCCCCGTTATTCCATCCTCCTCCATAGACTGCTGATCATCCCTCACATACGCCTCTTCTTCTTCTGATTTCACCTCAAATTCTATATCGATTGGATCTCCACTCTACATCAAGAAAATATAAGAGTGAAAGTGGTTGTAAACCTGCAAAAAGAGCACAAGCCATTTGTGTGTAGTGTGGCTGGTAGAAGAAAAACAGCCTTCCATCAGCAATCCTCTCTGCAATATTGAAAAAAAAAAAGTTAAAAAGGTGACGCCACGCCCCTTGATTGACAGCCTGTATAATGAGATATATACAGGAGGAAGTAAGAAGGAGGCATGTATGCTGCTGCTGAGAGAGAGAGAGGGGGGGGGGGAGGAGAGGGAGAGAAGGGGGAGGAGAGGGAGAGAAGGGGGGGGGGAAGAGAGGGGGGAGAAAAGGGAGGGGGGAGAGAGAGGGAGAGAGAGAGAGGGGGGGACAGGAGAGGGGGGAAAGAGGAGAGGGGAGAGAGAGGGGGGGGGGAGAGAGAGGGGGGGGAGAGGGGGGGGAGAGGGGAGAGAGAGGGGGGAGAGAGAGAGAGAGAAGGAGACAGCGAGGGGGGGGGGGGGGGTGGAGAAAGTTTCCAGCCAGCCATAGAGTCCCTGAAAGACAAGGCATGAGAACCTCCTATGCCATCAGGAGACTGCTGTACCACCTACAACCTCCAGTAAGTGTCTGGCTTAGAACCTTTTATAGCGTCATCACCCCAATCCTTCTTTATGGCAGTGAAGTTTGGGGTCCCGTCACCTACCCAGACCAACCCAAATGGGACTTCAGCCCGTCAGAAATATTCCATCTGGAATTCTGCAAGCACCTCCTCCAATTCCACCGGAGCACCTCCAACAGTGCTTGCCAGTCTGAGTTGGGCAGAGTTCCTATGCTTCTTGCAGTCCAGAAGAGGGCGCTATCATACTGGGGCCATCTACAAAACAGCAGTCCTAACTCGTACCACCATAAGGCCTTACTGACCAATAAGGACAGCCATGTGGCCTGCAACAACTCAGCGCCTTGTCCATCCCAAAACGCACAAGCGGCCTGACAAAATCTCAAATAAAAACATAATGAAGGATTCCCCAAAAAATATGTTGAGGAATGGAGAAATGAAATCTCCAACTCCAAGAAACGGTTTACCAGTCACTACAGAGAGACTACAAACCGGCCCCAAAGATAGACAGACCCTGAGCCGGTACAGAGCGCCCACAGCCTGAAACTCCAATCAGGACGGCACAGACAGACCTACAAGCCCAGGGAGAGTAGACTGTGCCAGCAATGTCACCAGGGGGTCCTGGAGGATGAGGACCACTTCCTGCTTCAATGTAAATAGGGGGTCCTGGAGGACGAGGACCACTTTCTGCTATAATGTGACCAGGGGGTTCTGGAGGATGAGGACCACTTCCTGCTGCAATGTGACCAGGGTGACCTGGAGGATGAGGACCACTCCCTGCTGCAGTGTGACCAGAGGGTCCTGGAGGATGAGGAACACTTCCTGCTACAATGTGACCAGGGGGTCCTGGAGGACGAGGACCACTTCCTGCTACAATGTGACCAGGGGGTTCTGGAGGATGAAGACCACTTCCTGATGCAGTGTGACCAGGGGGTCCTGGAGGACGAGGAACACTTCCTGCTACAATGTGACCAGGGTGACCTTGAGGACGAGGACCACTTCCTGCTACAATGTGACCAGGGTGACCTGGGGGGATGAGGACCATTTCCTGCTACAGTGCCCCAAGTACTCATCAGTGAGGGACACTCACTTCCAGAGACACTCCCCTCCATTTCGGACTTCACTTCTATAGAAGAGAGGAGGAAACTCCAAATTCAACTGGGAGAAGAGAAGCCAATGGTGGAAATAGCCACACAACATGTGACAGCATGCCACAGACTGAGAGGGACATGAAAAACAAAGGACTCAGCTCAACATGGGCTACAACTGATTGAGGAGGCATTATTGAGAGGTTCACACAATGTGATTTAGGTTATAACAACATCTACTGAACTAGGCAAATACATTGTGTTTTGGGAATTTGAGTTTACAGCCACTTGATTAATGCAAGACCACAGAGAGAACGTCATCTTGTAGGATCCACACATTGTCTGGCATGGCTGAGTCCCTTTCATGGCCTAGATCCTCCATCAAACGAACCTTGTAATTGTGTGCATAGTTGTGGTCTTCCAATGTGGAATCCCGAGAATACAGAGGACATCTCTCTGGTGGGCTTGATGGCTTCATCATGATGTCCTCATAGAGATCCTTGTGCTCTTCAGAAAGCTGCTTCATCACTCCATACTCCCCATCCTCCTCTTTTATCTCTTCTTTAACATCAATATTATCATCCCTGAGGATTCCACTCTGAATATATAATAAAACATTCATTGTAACAAACGTGTATAAATCATAACTATCAATAATTGTCAATCATCTACCTGATGATGGTGAGGAATTGTGTGACCTTCCTGTGTGGAATCCCGGGAATACAGAGGACGGGGACATCTCTCTGGGGGGTTCCTGGTATTAGGTGGCTCCATCATATCTTTGTGTCCTTCTGAAAACTCCTCCATCACTCCATACTCCTCATCCTCCTCTTTATACTCTTCTTTAACATCAATATTATCATCCCCAAGGATTCCACTCTGAGCATTCAAAAAGAAATTCAATGTAACAAACACCCTTGAGGAACAATCACTAATAGTTATGATTTATACACATCTACCTGATGGTGAGGGATGGTGTGACCTTCCTGTGTGGAATCCCGGGAATACAGAGGACGGGGACATCTCTCTGGTGGGTTTCTGTAGCTGGATGATTCCACCATGGTGTCCTGGTACAGATCTTTGTGTCCTTCTGGAATCTCTGACTCCTCCATCACCCCATCCTCATCATCATCCGCTTTTATCTCTTCTTTGACCTCAACTGTAGGATCTCTCAGGTTTCCACTCTGAATATATAATAAAATGACATCAATGGTAACAATGCAGATAGTGTACAGATCCTAATGATACTATTAGTGATTGTTCCTCATCTACCTGATGATGGTGAGGGATGGTGTGACCTTCCTGTGTGGAATCCCAAGAATACAGAGGACGGGGACAACTCTCTGGTGGGTTCCCATGACTGGATCTACCTACCTGATGATGAGGGATGATGTGACCTTCCTGTGTGGAATCCCGTGAATACAGAGGAAGGGGACATCTCTCTGGTGGGTTCCCAAGACTGGATCCATCTGTAGGAAACACACACACTGACTGAATCCATTGTTTCTATGTATTTATCAGATGATGGGGGATCTAGGTGGATCCTCCGTACTGCTCTCTCCTTTCCAATAAAGTCTCCTCTTACCCGGTGATGTGAGGTGCGGCTGATTGTCCATCATGACGTCCTTGTAGAGGTCCTTGTGTCCTTCTAAATACTCACACTCCTCCATGGAGAAATAGACAGTGACACCCTGACACCTTATAGGAACCTGACACACACAATGATACAGTCACCATCCAGACACATCCCTTGGGTTGAACCTTCTCGGACATCAGGAATAGTTATTTCTTCATTATTTCTAAAGTAACTAAATACAAACAAATGCATTCTAAATCCATCTCTAAAAAAAACCCTCATCCCATAATATTGTAGAGTCAGTTAGTATAGACTGATGAGATGAAGGGAATGTTCTGGCCCTGAAGGGGTTAATCTGGGTTCCCACACTATATATGTGTGTATCATCATCTGCTGGAGATAAAAGACGTCACAGTGACTATAGAAGAAGAGGACGGACATGACTGTGGAGGAAGAGAACGGAGGTGACGGTGGAGGAAGAGAACGGAGGTGACGGTGGAGGAAGAGGACGGACCCGACGGTGGAGGAAGAGGACAGGCGTGACGGTGGAGGAAGAGGATGGACCCGACGGTGGAGGAAGAGGACGGGCGTGACGGTGGAGGAAGAGGACGGACGTGACGGTGGAGGAAGAGGACGGACCCGACGGTGGGGGAAGAGGACGGACCCGACGGTGGGGGAAGAGGACGGACCCGACGGTGGGGGAAGAGGACGAGCTTGAACGTGGGGGAAGAGGACGGGCGTGACCGTGGGGGAAGAGGACGGGCGTGACCGTGGGGGAAGAGGACGGGCGTGACCGTGGGGGAAGAGGACGGACCCACTATATATGTGTGTATCATCATCTGCTGGAGATAAAAGACGTCACAGTGACAATGGAGGAAGAAGACGGACATGACTATGGAGGAAGAGGACGGACATGACTATGGAGGAAGAGAACGGAGGTGACGGTGGAGGAAGAGGACGGACCCGACGGTGGATGAAGAGGACGGAGGTGACGGTGGAGGAAGAAGACGGACCCGGCGGTGGTGGAAGAGGACAGACCCGACGGTGGAGGAAGAGAACGGAGGTGAGAGTGGAGGAAGAGAACGGAGGTGAGAGTGGAGGAAGAGAACGGAGGTGAGAGTGGAGGAAGAGAACGGAGGTGACAGTGGAGGAAGAGAACGGAGGTGACAGTGGAGGAAGAGGATGGACCCGACGGTGGAGGAAGAGGACGAACCCGACGGTGGAGGAAGAGAACGGACCCGACGGTGGAGGAAGAGAATGGACCCGACGGTGGAGGAAGAGGACGGACCCGACGGTGGAGGAAGAGGACGGACCCGACGGTGGAGGAAGAGGACGGACCCGACGGTGGAGGAAGAGGACGGACCCGACGGTGGAGGAAGAGGACGGACCCGACAGTGGAGGAAGAGAACAGAGGTGACGGTGGAGGAAGAGGACGGACCCGACGGTGGAGGAAGAGGACGGACCCGACGGTGGAGGAAGAGGACGGACCCGACGGTGGAGGAAGAGGACGGACCCGACGGTGGAGGAAGAGGACGGACGTGACCGTGGAGGAAGAGGACGGACCCGACGGTGGAGGAAGAGGACGGACGTGACAGTGGAGAAAGAGGACGACCGTGGTGGTGGAGAAAGAGGACGGATGTGACGGTGGGGGAAGAGGACGGATGTGACCGTGGAGGAAGAGGATGGACATGACGGGGGGTTACTGGGTGTATACAGAAAATAAGATGTTTTCACCTCCTCGGCTGCCACTTCCAGCAATGTCTCCTCTCTACTTTCTCCCGGCTTACCTCTCTCCAGAGTTTCCTATTTATACGTGACATCACTTCCTGTCTGTCCCCAACATCACTTCCTGTCTTCCATAGAGACTTCCTGTCTGGGTAGAAGTGAGATCACACCTTGTGGAGCTCAGAGGAACTGCAGCCCTGAGAACCATCTGGTAGTGTGACCTCGGCCTTGTTCTGGGTGTGTATGGACTGTATGTCCTCATAGAGGGGTCACCTCCACTCCCACCAAAGGGGACAGAAATATATGATTGCCTAGTCCAGCCTTTCTCAACCAGGGGTCCTCCAAAAGGGTTCTAGGGGTTCCTTGAGCAATGAATAATTTCCATCTGTCAGTAAGAACTGGCAATGTAAGGGACCACTACACTGACCACTGATATAAGAGGGTCATTCTCCCATCGGTCACCAATGTAAGGGACCACTACACTGACCACTGATATATGGGGGTCCTTCTCCCATCGGTCACCTATGTAAGGGACCACTACACTGACCACTGATATAAGTGGGTCCTTCTCCTTCTGGTCACAACCCCGCCCCATGTTTCCCATATACGTTACATTGTTATAACAAAGTATTGTAGAGAAGATCCCAACATAGAAAATGGGCGAGAAAGAGGAAATAAATACGGATATTAAGGAAAAATTTGTATATGAGGAACGCCTTCACAATTCCCACCAGTTTATCTCCAGGGCTTCTTCCTTCAGAATATATACATTCGGGGGTCAATCTTCAGGCCCAAAATGTTCATTTTCCCATGTGCACAAAAAAAAAATGCAAAACCAGCTCTGGCAGTGAAAGGGTTAATGTGAGCTAGGTGGGACCACTCTGCTGGGGTCACCCTCTACATCAGAGGTAGGCAATCAGAAAGAGGCGGAGATCTACCTGACCAACATGGGAGGAGTCAGAGATCACCAGGCGCAGTGTCGCCTCCTCACACCTGATTTAAACCTCTAATTGCCGAACTACCGTGTCGCAGTCACATGGATTCCACTGGCTTCTAGAATCTTCTGGAATATTCCAGAACCAGGGGGAGATGCCAAAGACTTGACCTGTAGAACCTTCCAGCCTGGCCTAAAGTAACCCAATCAGACATGCTCACTTCACCACTGTGAGCCAAGCTAAATTTAACTCTCTACCCCACTTAGAGGGCGCTACATTATTATAACCAATTTATTGCTTCACACAGACTTGAAGATATCTTCTTTCCTGCTGCTTGCACCCCTCTGGAGTCTGCTAGCAGGAACAAGAGGTGAAGTTGGTATCACTCCACATGGGACAGGAGGCATCGGGACAAAAGGTGGAGTGAAGTTGGTATCACTCTGCATGGGACAGGAGGTATCGGGACAAGAAGTGGAGTGAAGTTGGTATCATTCCGCATGGGACAGGAGGCATTGAGACAAGAGGTGGAGTGAAGCTGGTATCACTCCGCATGGGACAGGAGGCATCGGGACAAGAGGTGAAGTTGGTATCACCCCGCATGGGACAGGAGGTGGAGTGAAGTTGGTATCACTCTGCATTGGACAGGAGGCATCGGGACAAGAGGGGGATTGAGGTTGGTATCACTCTCCATGGGACAGGAGGCATCGGGATAAGAGGGGGAGTGAAGCTGGTATCACTCCGCATGGGACAGGAAGCATCGTGAAAATAGGGGGAGTGAAGTTGGTATCACTCCGCATGGGACAGCAGGCATCGGGACACGAGGTGGAGTGAAGTTGGTATCACTCCACATGGGACAGGAGGCATTGGGACAAGAGGGGGAGTGAAGTTGGCATCACTCAGCATGGGACAGGAGACATGGGGACAAGAGGGGGATTGAAGTTGGTATCACTCCGCATTGGACAGGAGGCATCGGAACAAGAAGTGGAGTGAAGTTGGTATCACTCTGCATTGGACAGGAAGCATCGGGACAAGAGGGGGATTGAGGTTGGTATCACTCAGCATGGGACAGGAGGCATCAGGACAAGAGGTGGAGTGAAGTTGGTATCACTCCGCATGGGCCAGGAGGCATTGGAACAAGAGGTGGACTGAAGTTGGTATCACTCCGCATGGGACAGGATGCATCGGGACAAGAGGGGGATTGAGGTTGGTATCACTCAGCATGGGACAGGAGGCATCAGGACAAGAGGTGGAGTGAAGTTGGTATCACTCCGCATGGGACAGGAGGCGTCAGGACAAGAGGTGGAGTGAAGTTGATATCACATCCACATGGGACAGGAGGTATCGTGTCAGGGAGCGAGGAGCCAGACACACAAGGAGGTGCAATTAAAGGTAGGTTTATTTATACAAAAACAAGACAAGAGTCTATGTAAGTCCGACAGCAACGGCGGATGACTTGGTAGGACTGATGTACTCCTGCCGAGGTCGTCTTCCAGGATAATCCAGTCGAGAACCAGCAGGAATCGTAGCCAAATCCGGAGTCAGAAGCCAGGAAGAATGGTCGCCAGAGCCGGGGTCAGAAGCCAGGAAGAATGGTCGCCAGAGCCGGGGTCAGAAGCCAGGAAGAATGGTCGCCAGAGCCGGGGTCAGAAGCCAGGAAGAATGGTCGCCAGAGCCGGGGTCAGAAGCCAGGAAGAATGGTCGCCAGAGCCGGGGTCAGAAGCCAGGAAGAATGGTCGCCAAAGCCGGGGTCAGAAGCCAGGAGGAGTCTTTGCCAAAGCCGGGTCAGTATCCAGGAGAGCAATGGGTTAACTGAGCAGGAGCCGGCTGCTGTGCAACAGACAGGACATGAATGCAATGGACAGCTACAAACAGCAGACTTAAATGTGATAAGCCGCCACCTCCTGGGAGGAGCCGCAGAGGGCTGAAAGCATAAAGGATCCCACAATGCTTTGCAGACACCTTAGATGGATGCCAGCACATGTAGCAGCACAAGCCCTGAGGAACGGAAAAAGACCTTGACACATCGGGACAAGAGGTGGAGTGAAGTTGGTATCACTCCGCATGGGACAGGAGGCATCGGGATAAGAGGTGGAGTGAAGTTGGCATCATTCCGCATGGGAAAGGAGGCATCGGGACAAGAGGTGGAGTGAAGTTGGTATCATTCCACATGGGACAGGAGGCATCGGTACAAGAAATGGAGTGAAATTGGTATCACTCCGCATGGGACAGGAGGCATCGTGTCAGGGAGCGAGGAGCCAGACACACAAGGAGGTGCAATTAAAGGTAGGTTTATTTATACAAAAACAAGACAAGAGTCTATGTAAGTCCGACAGCAACAGCGGATGACTTGGTAGGACTGACATACTGCCGAGGTCGTCTTCCAGGATAATCCAGTCGAGAACTAGCGGAAATCGTAGCCAAAACTGGGGTCAGAAGCCAGGAAGAATGGTTGCCAGAGCCGGGGTCAGAAGCCAGGAAGAATGGTCGCCAGAGCCGGGGTCAGAAGCCAGGAGGAGTCTTTGCCAAAGCCGGGTCAGTATCCAGGAGAGCAATGGGTTAACTGAGCAGGAACCGGCTGCTGTGCAACAGACAGGACATGAATGCAATGGACAGCTACGAACAGCAGACCTTGAAACATCGGGACAAGAGGTGGAGTAAAGTTGGTATCACTCCGCATGGGACAGGTGGCATCGGGACAAGAGGTGGAGTGAAGTTGATATCACTCCACATGGGACAGGAGGCATCGGGACAAGAGGTGGAGTGAAGTTGTCAGGGCTCCAGGTATGACCAGAGGTGTGTGGACCAACACAGAGAAACACAGACTTCAGGTATAGCGTGTAACACAATATAATTTATTAAAGACAACACAAACATAAACGCAGTGCAAACAATCAAACTCAACACTTACATAAATATGTACAACCAGGTGCAATAAACCTTAAACTAATAGGTACCAGTGCAGTCAGGGCTGGAGAGGTGGAGTGGTCAGGCAGGCTGAGCCCACAGCACGGATTTCCTCAGGGTGCGGGGTCTAAGTCCCAGCCTGCTATTCACCAGGGCCCCTGATGGTGGGGATGGACTTGGTGCAGACTGGAACCAGGTCGCGACCCCTGAGTGCGTCCGGCTGTGGTAGAGAGTACTGGCAGGGGAGTGCAGGAACGGAGTCTGATGGGAAGAGGCAGGCAGACTTACTAGAGGTGATCCGTGCGGGATGGATTGATCGTCGGGTGAAGTAAGCGTAGTCAGACAGGGCGGGTCGGTATCGTGCGGGCAGCGTGGTACAGGAGGAGCAAGCAGAGAATGGTCGGGGTCACAAGCCAGGTTCAGCAGGTAGCGGGCAGCGCGGTACCGAGGATCACGCAGAAGGATGGTCAGGCAAGCCAGGGGTTCAACAGAAGACGGTCAGCAGAGGTCAGGATCAAAGAAGGGTCAGCAACGAGGCAGGAACACAGGATACCAGGTACAGGGGCTCATGGGAAACATACACCAAGGCCCTGATCACAGGCCTGGTCACTCCATAAATACACCTCCTGCAATCAGCCCAGGTGTTAGCTGACTACAGGAGTGAGCTTCTGGCTGCTGAGAGCACCCGCTGGTCAGCCCTGGTACTGCAGCCCACACGGCAGGTGAGTCCCACCACCAGTGCTGAGTCCATTCCTGACAGAAGTTGATATCACTCCACATGGGACAGGAGGCATCGGGACAAGAGGTGGAGTGAAGCTGGTATCACTCCGGATGGGACAGGAGGCATCGGGATAAGAGGTGGAGTGAAGTTGGTATCACTCCGCATGGGACAGGAAGCATCGGGACAAGAAGTGGAATGAAGTTGGCAGCATTCGGCATGGGACAGAAGGCATCGGGACAAGAGGAGGACTGAAGTTGGTATCACTCCGCATTGGACAGGAGGCGTCGGGATAAGAGGTGGACTGAAGCTAGTATCACTCCGCATTGGACATGAGGCATCAGGATAAGAGGTGGTGTGAAGCTGGTATCACTCCGCATTAGACAGGAGGCACCAGGATAAGAGGTGGTGTGAAGTTGGTATCACTGCGCATCAGACAGGAGGCGTCAGGACAAGAGGTGAAGTTGGTAACACTCTGCATAGGACAGGAGGAATCGGGATAAAAGGTGAAGTGAAGCTGGTATCACTCCGCATGGGCCAGGAGGCATCGGGACAAGAGGGGGAGTGAAGTTGGCATCACTCAGCTTGGGACAGGAGGCATCGGGACAAGAGGTGGAGTGAAGTTGGTATCACTCCGCATTGAACAGGAGGGATCGGAACAAGAGATGGACTGAAGTTGGCATCACTCTGCATGGGTGTCAGGGATCGCGGCTCCGGAATCCGGGATCGCGGCGCCTTCCTCCGCGCATGTGCACTGGCGGCAGATCACGCCGGGACACAGGCACTAGGTCCCGGCGAGCCGCGGCTGACAGGACGCCGCGCATGCGCAGTAGGAGCCGCGGGCGCGCCTCAGGCGTCCAATGACAGCCGGGGGCGCGTCCTAGCCGGTCAATGACAGTGCAGGGCGCACTATTTAAAGATGCCCTGCACTGTCACAGATTGCCGCAAGGTCTATCTGTGATCCTGAGTTCCTGCACCCGTCTAGTGACCCTGATTGTCCCTGACTACGCTGCCTGCCCCTGTGATTGACCCGGATTGCCCTGACTACTCTGCCTGCTCCTGTGATTGACCCGGATTGCCCTGACTATTCTACGGACTGACTTACCCTGCTGATCCTGCGTGTGACCCGACTACTCTTTGCCCGCCGATTCGGTACCCCGCTTACCCCCACGGGACCACTATCCGTTACCACCCTGCTGGGGCCGCCATCCTCTTCACATCTGGCTCTCCCGGTACCTGCATACATCCCCGGAGGCCTCCTCAGCCGCTGGTGGGCCTGCTCAGAGGTCGTGACCTGGCCCGGGACTGTTTCAAGTTTATCCCCACCATCAGGGGCCCTGGTGAAGGCACAGCCCGGGCTTAGACCCCACGCTCTGGGTAGGCCTGTCAGTTGGCAGCCTGAAGGCACCACCTGGCGGATCATAACAGTACCTTGCGGCCATGACAGAGCCAGGAAGTGGACCGGCGTCCCTAGAGGATATTTGCCAGCACCTGGCAACTTTGACCCAGGCTTTCCAGAATTTCCACAGTCGCTGCACCCGACTGGAGGACCTCATGGAGTCGTTAGCCCCCCTGCTCAGAGTCCTCCATCTGCGGAACCTCCCGCTACCCCGGCATCCGGAGCGGTTGCCACACCCCTAGCTCCTGAACCCTGCGTTCCCCTGCCGGAACGATTCCGTGGTGACCGGAGCCACTTCCGAGCCTTCCGGAACGCTTGCACCCTGTATTTCGACTTGCAGCCCCGCACGTTCACCACCGAGACCGTTAAGGTGGGGTTTATAGTCTCTCTCCTTCAGGATGAGCCCCAGGATTGGGCTCACCATCTGATGGAGAAGCACGACCCCCATCTTGACTCCGTGACCGAGTTCTTTCAGGCCATGGCTGTTTTGTATGACGACCCTCAGCGGGCTGCTTCCGCAGAGGCTACCCTATACTCTCTACGGCAAGGCCGCCGGACAGCCGAAGAATACGCGTCCGATTTTAGGCATTGCATGGGAGACACCAGATGGAACGATGCGGCCTTATGTCACCAGTTCCGCATCGGGCTGTCTGAGTCTCTCAAAGACGAACTTGCACGAGTAGGCCTACCTGACTCCCTGGAAAAACTGATTGAGTTGGCCATTCAGATTGACCGTAGATTAAGGGAACGTCGGCTGGAAAGGAGCAGCCAGGGTCAAAGGGTGGCATGGATTCCACCGAGAGACACAGCTCCAGCCCCAGGGAACCATCCCCGAAGCACGGAATCAGGGGACAACCCGGAACCCATGGAACTGGGACTGGCCCGTTCCCACTTATCAGTCGAGGAACGTCAGAGGAGACGTTCGCAGAACCTATGTCTGTACTGCGGGGAAGCCGGTCACCAGGTACGCTCCTGTCCTGCAAAAATGAGTAAGTCCGCTTCCTTTTCTTTTACTTTACCTGCAGGAAGGGATGATCAGTCAAGTTACCTGGCCATACCTGTGTCTTTACAGCTCCCCGGAGGAACATTGTCGGTGACCGCAATCGTTGACTCAGGAGCCTGTAGTTGTTTTATCGATCTGACTTTTGCCCACCGGCAAAAAATCCAGCTCCAGACCAAAGAAAGGGGGTTCAACATCTTCTTGGCAGATGGGTCCAGTATAAAATCAGGGGTGGTGGACCAGGAGACACCACCCATTTTCACCACAATGGCAGACCATCACCAGGAGTTCTTCCGTTTGGATGCCATCGCATCTCCCCTTTTTCCAGTCATTCTGGGGCTCCCTTGGCTGCGGGCCCATAACCCCCAGATTGACTGGGAAAAGGGAACAATTCAATTTCGGTCACCTTACTGTTTGAGTCACTGCCACGTCACAGGATCCGTGGTTCCCCGGTTCCTCCTGTGCTTGGATGGCGATACCAATCTATCCCAGGTTATTCCTCCGGCCTACCATGACTTCTTAGACGTTTTCAATAAGCGAGGAGCCGACATTCTTCCTCCGCACCGTTCATACGATTGCCCCATAGACCTCCTACCCAGATCTGAAATCTCGTTCGGCCGTATCTTTCCTTTGTCAGAAACGGAATCGGGAGTACTAAGGGAATATATTGACGAAAACCTTCGGAAGGGATTTATTCGTCCATCCACATCCCCAGCCGGGGCCGGGTTGTTCTTCGTAGAGAAGAAGGACAAATCGTTACGGCCCTGCATAGACTACCGTGATCTGAACAAAATAACGGTAAAGAATCGTTATCCCTTACCCCTAGTCCCCGAGCTCCTCCAGAGATTGAGATCAGCAATGATATTTACTAAATTAGACCTGCGGGGGGCCTATAACCTTGTCCGTATCAGGGAGGGGGATGAGTGGAAGACGGCCTTCCGTACGAGATTCGGTCACTATGAGTATTTGGTGATGCCGTTCGGGCTCTGTAATGCACCGGCAACCTTCCAGCATTTTATCAACGATGTTTTTCGTGATTTCCTTGATGTTTTCGTGGTGGTTTATTTGGATGACATCCTAATTTTTTCCCCCCCACTGGAGGTTCATCGAGGTCACGTGTTACGGGTATTAGAACGGTTGCGTCAACACGGGCTATACGCTAAGGCAGAAAAGTGCTGTTTCGAACAGCGCAAAATCACGTTCTTGGGACTGGTTCTCTCTTCCGCGGGGGTCGCGATGGATCCCCAGAAAGTCACGGCGATCTTAGATTGGCCAATACCCGCCGATAAAAATGGGGTACAGCGTTTCATCGGCTTTTCTAACTTTTATAGAAAGTTTGTTAGGAAATTCTCCGGTCTGGTCTCCCCGATCACGCAACTGACGAAACAAGGGGTCCGCTTTAAGTGGACTCCCGAAGCTCAGACGGCATTCGAAAAGCTCAAGAAATTGTTCACCTCTGCTCCCATTCTCTGCCATCCGGATTCTTCTCTCCCATATGTCTTGGAAGTGGACGCCTCCGAAAACGCGGTAGGAGCGGTTCTGTCCCAAAGGAATGGGACCAAGGAACTACTGCACCCTGTGGCGTTCTTCTCCAGGAAGTTGACACCGGCGGAACGTAACTATGACATTGGAGATCGGGAGCTCCTGGCCATTAAATCCACTCTAGAAGAATGGAGGTATTTACTGGAAGGAGCCACACACCCAATCCTAATATTCACAGATCACAAAAACCTTGAATATTTAAGAACGGCAAAACGACTGAGACCTCGCCAGGCAAGATGGGCTCTTTTCTTTTCTTGATTTATATTCCATATAACATACCGACCCGGTACTAAGAATACAAAACCAGACGCTCTGTCCCGCATGTTTGAGGACCCCGACGACGCAGTGGTACCTGACACCATCTTACCTTCCGGAAGCTTCCTCGCTCTACAAACGGAACTTCGCTCTAGACTTCTCGATGCTTCTGTAGGACTACCAGTCCCGTCTGGGTCACCCCTCCAGAACCACGGTGGGCTGTTTTGGAAGGAAGACCGGATCATGGTCCCAGAAGAAGTGCGAACCTTGGTCCTAGGGCACTGCCACGACCATCCAATGGTGGGTCACTTCGGGGTTACGAAAACTCTGGAACTACTACGGCGCTCGTTCTGGTGGCCGGACATGATCAAGGATTGCGAGTGTTATGTCCAGACCTGTCCCACCTGTCAAAGGAACAAGCCCTCCAGGAGCAGGGCATGGGGATTGTTACGTCCATTACCTATACCCAAGCGGGCCTGGCAAATGATAGCCATGGATTTTGTGGTCGAACTCCCACCATCCCAAGGCTACACAGCAATAATGGTGATCGTCGACCGCTTCTCAAAGATGGCACATTTTGTACCCCTGGAGAAGACCCCATCGGCACCAGAAACGGCACGGATCTTCATTAAGGAAGTAGTGAGGCTTCATGGGGTTCCCGAAGATATAGTGTCAGATCGGGGAGTCCAATTCACCTCCAGGTTCTGGAACGCCTTATGTAAAGCGCTGGGAATCAAGCTGTCGCTTTCATCCGCCTACCATCCTCAGACCAACGGCCAAACCGAGAGGACCAACCAAACGCTGGAACAGTACTTACGATGCTACACCTCCTACCTTCAGGATGACTGGCTGACGTTGTTGCCTTCCGCAGAATTCTCGTACAACAACTCGAATCACTCAGCTACGGGTCAATCCCCGTTCTTTTCCAATTACGGGTATCATCCCACATTCCTCCCTGATCTGATGCCTGAAAATCCGGTACCTGCGTCTCAAGACATCTTGAACTTCTTTTCTGTCAATAACAAAACGATTCAGGAAGCCATCGCTAAAGCCCAAGAGGACAGTAAAAGGGCGTTCGATAGGAAAAGAAGAGGAAAGTTACTGCTTCAACCAGGGGATCAAGTTTGGCTGGCAACGACCAACTTGAAGATGCTGTGTCCTTCAAGGAAGCCTACGAACTCGAGCTTCCGCGAACCTTCAAGATACATCCTGTGTTCCATGTGTCTCTCCTGAAGCCATCCAGACCGGATCCCTTCCCGGACCATGAATCCAGACCTCCCGAGGCAGTCACCATAGGTGACCAGGAGGAATATGAAGTGGAGACTATCCTCAACTGCCGAAAGAGGGGGGGCCAGACACAGTTCCTGATAAAATGGAAGGGTTATGGCCCTGAGGAGAACTCATGGGAACCCGCCCAGAACATTCACGCACCCAGGCTCATCCGGGAGTTTTTTCGTAGTCACCCGCGGTGGAGAGATCAGTGGGGCTCCCGGAGGGTGCCCATTGGGGGGGGCAATGTCAGGGATCGCGGCGCCTTCCTCCGCGCATGCGCACTGGCGGCAGATCACGCAGGGACACAGGCACTAGGTCCCGGCGAGCCGCGGCAGACAAGACGCCGCGCATGCGCAGTAGGAGCCGCGGGCGCGCCTCAGGTGTCCAATGACAGCCGGGGGCGCATCCTAGCCGGCCAATGACAGTGCAGGGCGCACTATTTAAAGATGCCCTGCACTGTCACAGATTGCCGCAAGGTTTATCTGTGATCCTGAGTTCCTGCACCCGTCTAGTGACCCTGATTGACCCTGACTACGCTGCCTGCCCCTGTGATTGACCCGGATTGCCCTGACTACTCTGCCTGCTCCTGTGATTGACCCGGATTGCCCTGACTACTCTGCCTGCTCCTGTGATTGACCCGGATTGCCCTGACTATTCTACGGACTGACTTACCCTGCTGATCCTGCGTGTGACCCGACTACTTTTTGCCCGCCGATTCGGTACCCCGCTTACCCCCACGGGACCACTATCCGTTACCACCCTGCTGGGGCCGCCATCCTCTTCACATCTGGCTCTCCCGGTACCTGCATACATCCCCGGAGGCCTCCTCAGCCGCTGGTGGGCCTGCTCAGAGGTCGTGACCTGGCCCGGGACTGTTTCAAGTCCATCCCCACCATCAGGGGCCCTGGTGAAGGCACAGCCCGGGCTTAGACCCCACGCTCTGGGTAGGCCTGTCAGTTGGCAGCCTGAAGGCACCACCTGGCGGATCATAACAATGGGACAGTAGGCATCGGGACAAGAGGTGGAGTGAAGTTGGTATCACTCCACACGGGACAGGAGGCATCGTGACAAGATGTGGAGTGAAGTTGGTATCACTCCAGATGGGACAGGAGGCATCGGGACAAGAGGTGGAGTGAAGCTGGTATCACTCCGCATAGAACAGGAGGCATCGGGATAAGAGGTGGAGTGAAGCTGGTATCACTCCGCATGGGACAGGAGGCATCGGGATAAGAGGGGGAGTAAAGTTGGTATCACTCCGTATGGGACAGAAGGCGTCAGGATAAGAGGTGGAATGAAGTTGGTATCACTCCGCATGGGCCAGGAGGCATCGGGATAAGAGGGGGAGTGAAGTTGGTATCACTTTGCATTGGACAGGAGGCTTCGGGATAAGAGGTGGACTGAAGCTTGTATCACTCCGCATTGGACAGGAGGCATCAGGATAAGAGGTGGTGTGAAGCTGGTATCACTCCGCATTAGACAGGAGGCATCAGGATAAGAGGTGGTGTGAAGCTGGTATCACTCCGCATTAGACAGGAGGCATCAGGATAAGAGGTGGTGTGAAGCTGGTATCACTCCGCATTAGACAGGAGGTGTCAGGACAAGAGGTGAAGTTGGTATCACTCCGCATGGGCCAGGAGGCATCTGGACAAGATGGGGAGTGAAGTTGGCATCACTCCGCATGGGACAGGAGGAATCGGGACAATAGGTGGAGTGCAGCTGGTATCACTCCGAATGGGACAGGAGGCGTCGGGATAAGATGGGGAGTGAAGTTGGTATCACTCTGCATGGGACAGGAGGCGTCGGGATAAGAGGTGGAATGAAGTTGTATCACTCCGTATGGGACAGGAGGCATTGGGATAAGAGTGGGAGTGAAGCTGGTATCACTCCACATGGGACAGGAGGCATCGGGATAAGGCTCTCCCGGTACCTGCATACATCCCCGGAGGCCTCCTCAGCCGCTGGTGGGCCTGCTCAGAGGTCGTGACCTGGCCCGGGACTGTTTCAAGTCCATCCCCACCATCAGGGGCCCTGGTGAAGGCACAGCCCGGGCTTAGACCCCACGCTCTGGGTAGGCCTGTCAGTTGGCAGCCTGAAGGCACCACCTGGCGGATCATAACAATGGGACAGTAGGCATCGGGACAAGAGGTGGAGTGAAGTTGGTATCACTCCACACGGGACAGGAGGCATCGTGACAAGATGTGGAGTGAAGTTGGTATCACTCCAGATGGGACAGGAGGCATCGGGACAAGAGGTGGAGTGAAGCTGGTATCACTCCGCATAGAACAGGAGGCATCGGGATAAGAGGTGGAGTGAAGCTGGTATCACTCCGCATGGGACAGGAGGCATCGGGATAAGAGGGGGAGTAAAGTTGGTATCACTCCGTATGGGACAGAAGGCATCAGGATAAGAGGTGGAATGAAGTTGGTATCACTCCACATGGGCCAGGAGGCATCGGGATAAGAGGTGGAGTGAAGCTGGTATCACTCCGCATAGGACAGGAGGCGTCGGGATAAGAGGGGGAGTGAAGATGGTATCACTCCGCATGGGACAGGAGGCGTCGGGATAAGAGGTGGAATGAAGTTGGTATAACTCCGCATGGGCCTGAAGGCGTCGGGATCAGAGGGGGAGTGAAGTTGGTATCACTCCGCATTGGACAGGAGGCGTCGGGATAAGAGGTGGACTGAAGCTGGTATCACTTCGCATTGGACAGGAGGCATCAGGATAAGAGGTGGTGTGAAGCTGGTATCACTCCGCATGGGACAGGAGGCATCAGGATAAGAGGTGGTGTGAAGCTGGTATCACTCCGCATTAGACAGAAGGCGTCGGGACAAGAGGTGAAGTTGGTAACACTCTGCATGGGACAGGAGGCATCGGGATAAGAGGTGGAGTGAAGCTGGTATCACTCCGCATGGGCCAGGAAGCATCGGGACAAGAGATGGACTGAAGTTGGCATCACTCCGCATGGGACAGGAGGCATCGGAACAAGAGGTGGAGTGAAGTTGGTATCACTCCGCATGGGACAGGAGGCATCGTGACAAGAAGTGGAGTGAAGTTGGTATCACTCCGCATGGGACAGGAGGCGTCGGGACAAGAGTGGGAGTGAAGTTGGTATCACTACGCATGGGACAGGAGGCGTCGGAATAAGAGTGGGATTGAAGTTGGTATCACTCCGCATGGGACAGGAGGCGTCGGGATAAGAGGTGGAGTGAAGCTGGTATCACTCCGCATGGGACAGGAGGCGTCAGTATAAGAGGGGGAGTGAAGCTGGTATCACTCCGCATGGGACAGGAGGTGTCGGGATAAGGGGGAGTGAAGCTGGTATCACTCCGCATGGGACAGGAGGCATCGAGATTAGAGGGGGAGTGAAGTTGGTATCAATCCGCATGGGACAGGAGGCATCGGGACAAGAGGTGGAGTGAAGTTGGTATCACTCCGCATGGGACAGGAGACATGGGGACAAGAGGGGGATTGAAGTTGGCATCACTCCGCATGGGACAGGAGGCATCGGGACAAGAGGTGAAGTTGGTATCAACCTGCATGGGACAGGAGGCATCAGGATAAGAGGTGGTGTGAAGCTGGTATCACTCCGCATTAGACAGGAGGCGTCGGGACAAGAGGTGAAGTTGGTAACACTCTGCATGGGACAGGAGGCATCGGGATAAGAGGTGGAGTGAAGCTGGTATCACTCCGCATGGGCCAGGAAGCATCGGGACAAGAGATGGACTGAAGTTGGCATCACTCCGCATGGGACAGGAGGCATCGGAACAAGAGGTGGAGTGAAGTTGGTATCACTCCGCATGGGACAGGAGGCATCGTGACAAGAAGTGGAGTGAAGTTGGTATCACTCCGCATGGGACAGGAGGCGTCGGGACAAGAGTGGGAGTGAAGTTGGTATCACTACGCATGGGACAGGAGGCGTCGGAATAAGAGTGGGATTGAAGTTGGTATCACTCCGCATGGGACAGGAGGCGTCGGGATAAGAGGTGGAGTGAAGCTGGTATCACTCCGCATGGGACAGGAGGCGTCAGTATAAGAGGGGGAGTGAAGCTGGTATCACTCCGCATGGGACAGGAGGTGTCGGGATAAGGGGGAGTGAAGCTGGTATCACTCCGCATGGGACAGGAGGCATCGAGATTAGAGGGGGAGTGAAGTTGGTATCAATCCGCATGGGACAGGAGGCATCGGGACAAGAGGTGGAGTGAAGTTGGTATCACTCCGCATGGGACAGGAGACATGGGGACAAGAGGGGGATTGAAGTTGGCATCACTCCGCATGGGACAGGAGGCATCGGGACAAGAGGTGAAGTTGGTATCAACCTGCATGGGACAGGAGGCATCGGGACAAGAGATGGAGTGAAATTGGTATCACTCCACATGGGACCGGAGGCATCGGGACAAAAGGTGGAGTGAAGTTGGCATCACTCCGCATGGGACAGGAGGCATCAGGGCAAGAGGTCGAGTGAAGATGGTATCATTCCACATGGGACTGTCGGCATCGGGACAAGAAGTGGAGTGAAGTTGGTATCACTCCGCATGGGCCAGGAGGCATCGGAACAAGAGGTGGACTGAAGTTGGTATCATTCCACATGGGACAGGAGGCATCGGGACAAGAAGTGGAGTGAAGTTGGTATCACTCTGCATGGGCCAGGAGGCATCGGAACAAGAGGTGGACTGAAGTTGGTATCATTCCACATGGGGCAGGAGGCATCGGGACAAGAAGTGGAGTGAAGTTGATATCACTCCACATGGGACAGGAGGCATCGGGACAAGAGGTGAAGTTGGTATCACTCCGCATTAGACAGGAAGCGTCAGGATAAGAGGGGGAGTAAATTTGGTATCACTCCGCATGGGACAGGAGGCGTCGGGATAAGAGGGGGAGTGAAGTTGGTATCACTCCGCATGGGCCAGGAGGCATCGGAACAAGAGGTGGACTGAAGTTGGTATCATTCCACATGGGACAGGAGGCATCGGGACAAGAGGTGGAGTGAAGTTGATATCACTACACATGGGACAGGAGGCATCGGGACAAGAGGTGAAGTTGGTATCACTCCGCATTAGACAGGAAGCGTCAGGATAAGAGGGGGAGTAAATTTGGTATCATTCCACATGGGACTGTCGGCATCGGGACAAGAAGTGGAGTGAAGTTGGTATCACTCCGCATGGGCCAGGAGGCATCGGAACAAGAGGTGGACTGAAGTTGGTATCATTCCACATGGGACAGGAGGCATCGGGACAAGAGGTGGAGTGAAGTTGATATCACTACACATGGGACAGGAGGCATCGGGACAAGAGGTGGAGTGAAGCTGGTATCACTCCGCATTGGACAGGAGGCGTCGGGATTAGAGGGGGAGTGAAGTTGGTATCACTCCGCATGGGCCAGGATGCATCGGGATAAGAGGGGGAGTGAAGTTGGTATCACTCAGCATTAGACAGGAAGCGTCAGGATAAGAGGGGGAGTAAATTTGGTATCACTCCGCATGGGACAGGAGGCGTCGGGATAAGAGGGGGAGTGAAGCTGGTATCACTCTGCATTGGACAGGAGGCATTGGGATAAGAGGTGGAGTGAAGCTGGTATCACTCCGCATTGGAAAGGAGGCATCGGGACAAGAGGTGGAGTGAAGTTGGTATCACTCCGCATAGGACAGGAGGCATTGGGAGAAGAGGTGGAGTGAAGTTTGTATCACTCCGCATGGAACAGGAGGTGGAGTTAAGTTGGTATCACTCTGCATGGGACAGGAGGCGTCAGGTCAAGAGGTAGAGTGAAATTGGTATCACTCCACATGGGACAGGAGGCGTCAGGACAAGAGGTGGAGTGAAGTTGGTTTCACTCCACATGGGACAGGAGGCATCGGGACAAGAGGGGTCTCTTCATAAAATAATATGCGTACAATTCGCCGGGTGAAAGTACGTGTACATTCCTTCTCTGTGAATGGGGGGAAAGGTGAATGTTATTTGGATTTTTGGCGGTTGAATGTTTTCCATTGATTTAGAAAGAAAAATACCACATTTGACCAGTAGATGATCCTATCTCCTATGATACTTGGCGCCATCTCATGGCCAAATTCAGTATTTTCTGTTTTACATCAATGGTCGGCTTATTATGGTTGGTTTAAGTGACTCATCTAGAAGACATTTCCCGCACTCACGGCACTAATACACCTCGAGGGTTTTGCGGGACCCGATGTCCAGGAAGAGAGAACTTCAGTGAGGAACAATTCCCTCCCTCCGTGTGAGATCTCTGATGTCTGTAGAAATTGTTTTTGAAAAATATTTCCCGCACTCAGGACAGCAATACGGCTTCTCACCCGTGTGCAAACTCTGATGTGTAGAAAGAGAGGACTTTTCTGAAAAACATTTCCAGCACTCAGGGCAGGAAAAGGGCTTATCCACCGTGTGAGATCTCTGATGTGAGACAAGCTCTGATCTCTGTGTAGCACTACCCCCTTTGGAATCCCTAGATTTGGGTCCCCCTAAACACGCATCTTCACACAAGCTTGCATCCAGAGTCAGAGATCAGTCCTTGAGCTTTGGTTTGGTTGTTTATTGAAGGGACTTGAACTGGGATGGGGTTAGGGGGGGTACAGAATGCCCAGGGAACTGATGAACTGAGGACAACTTCATGGAACTATTTACAGGCCTTCACTGCAGCACGATCTCTGTTAGAGAGACCCTAGATGTTTCCTCAATGTGTCACCCCACACTCTAGATGTCTCCTCAATGTACCACCCCAGAACCTAGATGTCTCCTCAATGCACCACCCCAGACTCTAGATGTCTCCTCACTGCACCACCCCAGACTCTAGATGTCTCCTCACTGCACCACCCCAGACTCTAGATGTCTCCTCACTGCACCACCCGACTCTAGATGTCTCCTCACTGCACCACCCCAGACCCTAGGTGTCTCCTCAATGTACCACCCCAGACTCTAGCTGTCTCCACAATGTACCACCCCAGACCCTAGATGGACTTCTCACTCAGCAATCTGGAGGTATCCCTGAACAGGGGATCTGGTTTCTGTTACTTTAAAAGTGAACAATCCTAAATAGGCAGCGAATCTGGTTCCCCACCAGAGTGCTCTTTCCCTATCCGCCCAGGGGGGGTGCATGGGTACTCACTCAGATTCTATCCTGTACCACTGGTGGCTGCTAGGCCACTCCTTCCCTGACATACAGGTGGTCCTCGCTCTGGGGACAAGTGAAATTCTGAGCTTCTCCCTTTCCAGCTCCAGACCTGCAGGTAGGCCCCATCCCCCTGGGCCTTCTTGCTGCCTCGGGCCTTCAGCCTGACATCTTCCTCACTGTCTTCCACCAAACTCTCCTGCAACTGAGCAGGTTCCAAAACTTAAGGGTGTCCTGGCCCCTTTCCAACCCAGTTGGGTATTGGCTCAGATCCTTCAAGTGTACAAGCCAGCCACTCCTCAGATCCACCCACTGGCTCTAGGGCCTTTTTCCTAAGCCCTAGAGCAGGGGGAATTTTCAAGGGGCTGGCAGAGCCTTTCAGCTCCTGACCACAATTTGAACTTCTGGCTATTACACTCAGCCTTCCTCACTGTCAATCAGGACTCTAGCTCCCCCTACCTAAACTAGATAGGTGCTACTTTTGCACAAAACATTTCCCGCACTCAAGGCACTAATACACCTCCAGGGTTGTGTGGGACCCCTGATGTCCAGGAAGACAGGAATTCAGTGAGGAACATTTCCCTCAGTCAGACCAGGAAAGTTCGTTCTCCTCCATGCCTAATCGCAGATGGCTGTAAGCAGAGGACTTCTGGGGGTTACACTTCCACCAATCAGAACAGGGAAGCGCATCTGCCTCCGTTTGCAATCTCACATGTGCGTCAAGATCGGACTTAGTTTGAAAACATTTATCACATTTAGGACAGGAATACAGCTTCTTCCCTCTGTGAGATCTCTGATGATAGGAAAGAGAGCCCCTGTGTGAAAAACATTTCCCACACTCACGACAGCAATATGGCTTCTCCCCCCTGTGAAATCTCTGATGATCGGAAAGAGAGGCCCTCTCTGAAAAACATTTCCCACACTCAGGACAGGAATACGGCTTCTCCCCCGTGTGAGATCTCTGATGTTTGTAAAGATTGGACTTCTGTGAAAAACATTTCCCACACTCAGAACAAAAATACGGCTTCTCCCCAGTGTGTAACCTCTGATGTGTGGTAAGATTGGACTTCATTGAAAAACATTTCCTGCACTCAGCACAGGAATACGGCTTCTCCCCCGTGTGAGTTGTCTGATGTATGTAAAGACTGATCTTCTGTGAAAAACATTTTCCGCACTCGGGACAGGAATACGGCTTCTCCCCTGTGTGCAATCTCTGATGTACGTAAAGACTGGACTTGTGTAAAAAACAATTCCCGCACTCTGAGCAGGAATGTGGCTTTTGCCCCGTGTGAGACCATTGGTGTCTGCTGAGAGTGGATTTCTTTGAAAAAAGTTTCCCGCACTCAGAACAAGAAAACGGTGTTTCCCCTGTGTGGGATCTCTGGTGTTTAACAAGGTCTGATTTTTGTACAAAACATTTCCCACAGTCAGAACAGGAATGAAGCTTCTCCCTTGTGTGAGATCGCTGATGAGTGTAAAGATTGGACTTATCTGAAAAACATTTCCCGCACTCAGGACAGGAAAACGGCTTCTCTCCAGTGTGACATCTCTGATGTATGGAAAGTTTCCACTTATATAAAAAACATTTCCCACACACGGGACAGGAATGTGGCTTTTCACCTGTGTGAGAGGTCTGATGTCGGGAAAGACTGGATTTTTTTGAAAAACATTTCCCGCACTCAGGACAGGGATGAGGCTTCTCTCCCATGTGAGCTCTTTTATGCTCATTAAGATTGAATTTAGAATGGAAACATTTCCCGCACTCAGTACAGGGAAACCTCCTATTTGTTGGAAGGCCGGCATGGTCCCGCACAGTCTGAGGTTCCTCAGGATACGAGGAATCCGATGGTCCATCTACACTGGGTGGTGCCGGATGGACATTGGAGGGAGCCGGGTTTTCTCCTGGACTATACTGTGTGATGTCCTCATCTTCTACTTTCCAGTCTGGAGACAAAGTGAGACAATCCCCTGAGGTTTTTCTCATCTCCCAGCCATGGACTAAAATACAAAGACAAAGAGGATTACTAGACAGGAGCTAATTGGTTCCCCCAAACCAGAAAGACAGAGAGAGATCCAATGAGAACTTTATCATCTGGACCAATCATTGAGCAGTATGGGTGGAGGAATGGATTTAGTGTTCATGACTCACCTGTGCTGATCTCTGTAGGAGTGTCCTCCTCTATAAATGTCCCCGTTATTCCATCCTCCTCCATAGACTGCTGATCATCCCTCACATACGCCTCTTCTTCTGATTTCACCTCAAATTCTATATCGATTGGATCTCCACTCTACATCAAGAGAAGGAGAGGAAACATAAGATTGAAAGTGGCTGTAAACCTGCAAAAATCAAACAAAAATAGAACATAAAATCTAATAAAGAAGAAGAGCACAAGCCATTTGTGAGAAGTGTGGCTGGTAGAAGAGCAGCCTGCCATTAGCAATCCTCTCCGCAATATTGAAAAAAAAAAAAAAAAAAAAAAAAAAGGGTGACGCCACGCCCCTTGATTGACAGCCTGTATAATGAGATATATACAGGAGGAGGTAAGAAGGAGGAATGTCTGCTGCTGCTCTGCACCTCCCTGAGAGGGAGAGGGGGGGGAAGTGAGAGAGAGAGAGGGGGGAAGCGAGAGAGAGAGGGGGAGCGAGAGAGACGGGGGGGGGGGCGAGAGACAGGGGGAAGCGAGAGAGAAGGTGAGAGGGGGGGGGAGAGAGAGAGAGAGAGGGGGGGGAGAGAGAGAGGGGGAGAGGGGAGAGAGAGAGGGGGAGAGAGAGGGGGGAGAGAGGGGGAAGAGAGAGGGGAGAGAGAAAGGAGGAGGAGAGAGGGGGAGAGAGAGAGAGGAGGAGAGAGGGGGGGAGAGAGAGAGGAGGAGGAGAGAGGGGGGGAGAGACACACAGAGTTTCAAGCCAGCCATTGAGTCCCTGAAAGACACGGCATGAGAACCTCCTACGCCATCAGGAGACCACTGTACCACCTTCAACCTCCGGTAAGAGTCTGGCTTAGAATCTTTGATAGAGTCATCACCCCAATCCTTCTTTATGGCAGTGAAGATTGAGGGTCTTCTCACCTACCCAGACCAATCCAAATGGTACTTCAGCCCGTCAGAAATATTCCATCTAGAATTCTGCAAGCACCTCCTCCAAGTCCACCAGAGCACCTCCAACAGTGCTTGCTGGTCAGAGTTGGGCAGAGTTCCTTTGCTTCTCGCAGTACAGCAGAGGGCGCTATCATATGGGGGCCATCTACAAAACAGCAGTCCTAACTCGTACCACCATAAGGCCCTACTGACCAATAAGGACCAGTCAAAGCCATGGGGCCTGCCACAACTCGCCTTGTCCTCCCCAAACACCCAACAAGCGGCCTGACAAAATCTCAAATAAAAACATAATGAAGGATTCCCCAAAAATGATGTTGAGGAATGAAGAATTGAAAGAGCCAACTCCAAGAAATGGTTTACCAGTCACTACAGAGGGTCTACAAACTGACCCTGTACCTGGAGGTGCTACAAGACCCCAAAGACAGACAGACCCTGAGCCGGTAGAGTGCCCACAGCCTGAAAATCCAATCAGGACGGCACAGACAGACCTACAAGTCCAGGGAGAGTAGACTGTGCCAGCAATGTCACTAGGGGGTCCTGGAGGATGAGGAGCTCTTCTTGCTAAAATGTGACCAGGGGGGTCTTGGAAGATGAGGACCACTTCTTGCTAAAATGGGACCAGGGGGTCCTGGAGAATGAGGACCACTTCCTGCTGCAGTGTGACCAGGGGGTTCTGGAGGACAAGGACCACTTCCAGCTACAATGCGAATAGGGGGTCCTGGAGGACAAGGACCACTTCCTGCTGCAATGTGACCAGGGTGTCATGGAAGATAAGGACCACTTCCTGCTACAATGTGACCGGGTGTCATGGAGGAGGAGGACCACTTCCTGCTACAATGTGAGTAGGGGTTCCTGGAGGACGAGGACTACTTCCTGCTACAATGTGAATAGGGGGTCCTGGAGGACGAGGACCACTTCCTGCTATAATGTGACCAGGGCGTTCTGGAGGATGAGGACCGCTTCCTGCTATAATGTGACCAGGGCGTTCTGGAGGACGAGGACCGCTTCCTGCTATAATGTGACCAGGGCGTTCTGGAGGACGAGGACCGCTTCCTGCTACAATGTGACCAGGGCGTTCTGGAGGACGAGGACCGCTTCCTGCTACAATGTGACCAGGGTAATCTGAAGGACGAGGACCGCTTCCTGCTACAATGTGACCAGGGGGTTCTGGAGGATGAGGACCGCTTCCTGCTACAATGTGACCAGGGGGTTCTGGAGGATGAGGAACGCTTCCTGCTACAATGTGACCAGGGTGACCTGGAGGATGAGGACCGCTTCCAACTACAATTTGACCAGGGTGGCCTGCAGCACGAGGACCACTTCCTGCTACAATGTGACCAGGGTGACCTGGAGGACTAGGACCACTTCCTGCTACAATGTGACCAGGGTGACCTGGAGGATGAGGACCGCTTCCAACTACAATTTGACCAGGGTGACCTGGAGGACGAGGACCACTTCCTGCTACAAATGTGACCAGGGTGACCTGGAGGACGAGGACCACTTCCTGCTACAATGTGACCAGGATGACCTGGAGGATGAGGACCACTTCCTGCTACAATGTGACCAGGGAATTCTGGAGGATGAGGAACACTTTCCTGCTACAATGTGACCAGGGTGACCTGGAGGACGAGGAACACTTCCTGCTACAATGTGACCAGGGTGACCTGGAGGACGAGGACCACTTCCTGCTACAATGTGACAAGGGTGACCTGGAGGATGAGGAACACTTCCTGCTACAATGTGACCAGGGTAACCTGGAGGATGAGGAACACTTCCTGCTACAGTGCCCCAAGTACTCATCAGTGAGTGACACTCACTTCCAGAGACTCTCCGCTCTCATCCCGGATAGAAGAGAGGAGGAAACTTCAAATTCTACCGGGAGAAGAGAAGCCAATGGTGGAAATAGCTGCACAATATGTGACAGCATGCCACAAACTGAGAGGGACTCAAAACGAAGGACTCAACTCAACATGTCCTACAACTGATTGAGGAGGCATTATTGAGAGATACACACCATGTGATTTAGGTTATAACAACATCTACTGAACTATGCAAATACATTGTGTTTTGGGAATTTGGGTTTTCAGCCACTTCAATAATGCAAGACCACAGAGAGAACGTCACCATGTAGGATCCACACATTGTCTGGCATGGCTGAGTCCCTTTCATGGCCTAGATCCTTCATCAAACCAACCTTGTAATTGTGTGTATAGTTGTGGCCTTCCTGTGTGGAAGACCGGGAATACAGAGGACATCTCTCTGGTGGGCTTGATAGCTTCATCATGGTGTCCTCATAGAGATCCTTATGTTCTTCAGAACACTCCTCCATCACTCTATACTCCTCATCCTCCTCTTTATACTTTTCTTTAACATCAAAATTATCATCCCCGAGGATTCCACTCTGAATATAAAATAAAACATTCATTGTAACAAACATGCTGTGTATAAATCACAACTATCAACAATTGTTCCTCATCTACCTGATGATAATGAGGGATGGTGTGACCTTCCTGTGTGGAATCCCGGGAATACAGAGGACGAGGACATCTCTCTGGTGGGTTCCCATGACTGGATCCATCTACCTGATGATGGTGACGGATGGTGTGACCTTCCTGTGTGGAAACCCGGGAATACAGAGGACGGGGACATCTCTCTGGTGGGTTGCTGGTATTAGGTGGCTCCATCATATCCTTGTGTCCTTCTGAAAACTCCTCCATCACTCCATACTCCTCATCCTCCTCTTCTTTAACATCAATATTATCATCCCCGAGGTTTCCACTCTAAACATTCAAAAAGAAATTCAATGTAACAAACACCCTTGAGGAACAATCACTAATAGTTGTGATTTATACACATCTACCTGTTGATGGTGAGGGATGGTGTGACCTTCCTGTGTGGAATCCCGGGAATACAGAGGATGGGGACATCTCTCTGGTGGGTTCCCATGACTGGATCTATCTACCTGATGATGGTGAGGGATGATGTGACCTTCCTGTGTGGAATCCTGGGAATACAGGGGACGGGGACATCTCTCTGGTGGGTTCCTGTAGCTGGATGACTCCTCCATAGTGTCCTGGAACAGATCTTTGTGTCCTTCTGAAAACTCCAACTCCTCCATCACCCCATCCTCATCCTCCTCCTCTTTCATCTCTTCTTTAACCTCAACTGTAGAATCTCTCAGGTTTCCACTCTGAATATATAATAAAATGACATCAATGGTAACAATGCAGATAATGTACAGATCCTAATGATACTATCAGTGATTGTTCCTCATCTACCTGATGATGGTGGGGGATGGTGTGACCTTCCTGTGTGGAATCTCGGGAATACAGAGGACAGGGACATCTCTCTGGTGGGTTCCCATGACTGGATCCATCTACCTGATGGTGAGGGATGGTGCGACCTTCCTGTGTGGAATCCCAGGAATACAGAGGACGGGAACATCTCTCTGGTAGGTTCCCATGACTGGGTCCATCTACCTGATGGTGAGGAATGGTGTGACCTTCCTGTGCTGAATCCCGGGAATACAGAGGACGGGGACATCTCTCTGGTGGGTTCCCATGACTGGATCCACCTACCTGATGATGGTGAGGGATGTGTGACCTTCCTGTGTTGAATCCCGGGAATACAGAGGACATGGACATCTCTCTGGTGGGTTCCCATGACTGGATCCACCTACCTGATGATGGTGAGGGATGTTGTGACCTTCCTGTGTGGAATACCGGGAATACAGAGGAAGGGGACATCTCTCTGGTGGGTTCCCAAGACTGGATCCATCTGTAGGAAACACACACACTGACTGAATCCATTGTTTCTATGTATTTATCAGATGATGGGGGATCTAGGTGGAGCCTCCGTACTGCTCTCTCCTTTCCAATAAAATCTCCTCTTACCCAGTAATGTGAGGGGCAGCTGATTGTCCATCATGACGTCCTTGTAGAGGTCCTTGTGTCCTTCTAAATACTCACACTCCTCCATGGAGAAATAGACAGTGACACCCTGACACCTTATAGGAACCTGACACACACAATGATACAGTCACCATTCAGACACATCCCTTGGATTCAACCTTCACAGACATCAGGAATAGTTATTTCCTCCTCATTATTACTACATAAAATATATAAAAGAAAAAAGTTTGTATTTTAAAGCCACCTCTAATTAAAACCCTCATCCCGTAATATCATGGAGTCAGTCAGTATAGACTGAGGAGGTGAGAAGGTGATTGGTGGGAAAGGTGACATCTCCACAATGAGGAGAATGTTCCGGCCCCGGAAATGAGGGAATGTTCTGGCCCTGAAAGGGTTAATCTGGGTTCCCACACTATATATGTGTGTATCATCATCTGCTGGAGATAAAAGACGTCACAGTGATGATGGAGGAAGAGGACGGACGCGACGGTGGAGGGAGAGGACGGACGCGGCGGTGGAGGGAGAGGACGGACGTGACGGTGGAGGGAGAGGACGAGCGTGACGGTGGAGGAAGAGGACGAGTGTGACTATGGGAGAAGAGGACGGACGTGACTGTGGAAGAAGAGGACGGACGCAAAGGTGGAGGAAGAGGATGGGCGCGACGGTGGAGGAAGAGGACGGGCGCGACGGTGGAGGAAGAGGACGGGCGCGACGGTGGAGGAAAAGGACGGGCGCAACGGTGGAGGAAGAGGACGGACATGACGGGGGGTTACTGGGAGTAAATAGAAAATACGATGTTTTCACCTCCTCTGCTACCACTTCCACCAATATCTCCTCTCTACTTTCTCCCAACCTACCTCTCTCCGAAGCTTCCTATTTATACCTGACATCACTTCCTGTCTGTCCCTGACATCACTTCCTGTCTTCCATAGAGACTTCCTGTCTGGGTAGAAGTGAGATCACCACCTTGTGGAGCTCAGAGGAACTGCAGCCCAGAGAACCGTCTGGTAGTGTGACCCCGGCCTTGTGTTGGGTGTGTATGGACTGTATGTCCTCATAGAGGGGTCACCTCCACTCCCACCAAGGGGGACAGAAATATATGACTGCCTAGTCCAGCCTTTCTCAGCCAGGGTTCCTCCAAAGGGTTTTAGGGGTTCCTCCAAAGGGTTCTAGGGGTTCCTTCAGCAATGAACAATTTCTGTCTCTCAGTAACAACTGACATCAATGATCTGTAAGGGGGGCAGTCTTCCCACTGATGACCATGTAAGAATGTCCTTCCCCCACTGACCACTGATATAAGGGGGTCCTTCTCCCATTGGTCACCAATGTAAAGGGCCACTACACTGACCACTGATATAAGGGGGTCCTTCTCCCATTGGTGACTAATGTAAGGGACCACTGCACTGAGCACTGATATAAGGGGGTCCTTCTCCCATTGGTCACAAATGTAAGGGACCACTGCACTGACCACTGATATAATGGGGCCTTCTCCCATCGGTCACCAATGTAAGGGACCACTGCACTGACCACTGATATAAGGGGGTCCTTCTCCCATCAGTCACCAATGTAAGGGACCACTACACTGACCACTGATATAAGGGGGTCCTTCTCCTATCAGTCACCAATGTAAGGGACCACTGCACTGACCACTGATATAAGGGGGTCCTTCTCCCATTGCTCACCAATGTAAGGGACCACTACACTGACCACTGATATAAGGGGGTCCTTCTCCCATTGGTCACAAATGTAAGGGACCACTGCACTGACCACTGATATAAGGGGGTCCTTCTCCCATCGGTCACCAATGTAAGGGACCACTACACTGATCACTGATATAAGGGGGTCCTTCTCCCATCGGTCACCAATGTAAGGGACCACTACACTGATCACTGATATAAGGGGGACAGAAATATATGACTGCCTAGTCCAGCCTTTCTCAGCCAGGGTTCCTCCAAAGGGTTTGAGGGGTTCCTCCAAAGGGTTCTAGGGGTTCCTTCAGCAATGAACAATTTCTGTCTCTCAGTAACAATTGACATCAATGATCTGTAAGGGGGGCAGTCTTCCCACTGATGACCATGTAAGAATGTCCTTCCCCCACTGACCACTGATATAAGGGGGTCCTTCTCCTATCAGTCACCAATGTAAGGGACCACTGCACTGACCACTGATATAAGGGGGTCTTTCTCCCATTGCTCACCAATGTAAGGGACCACTACACTGACCACTGATATAAGGGGGTCCTTCTCCCATTGGTCACAAATGTAAGGGACCACTGCACTGACCACTGATATAAGGGGGTCCTTCTCCCATCGGTCACCAATGTAAGGGGCCACTACACTGATCACTGATATAAGGGGATCCTTCTCCCATCGGTCACCAATGTAAGGGACCACTACACTGATCACTGATATAAGGGGGACAGAAATATATGACTGCCTAGTCCAGCCTTTCTCAGCCAGGGTTCCTCCAAAGGGTTTGAGGGGTTCCTCCAAAGGGTTCTAGGGGTTCCTTCAGCAATGAACAATTTCTGTCTCTCAGTAACAACTGACATCAATGATCTGTAAGGGGGGCAGTCTTCCCACTGATGACCATGTAAGAATGTCCTTCCCCCACTGACCACTGATATAAGGGGGTCCTTCTCCTATCAGTCACCAATGTAAGGGACCACTGCACTGACCACTGATATAAGGGGGTCTTTCTCCCATTGCTCACCAATGTAAGGGACCACTACACTGACCACTGATACAAGGGGGTCCTTCTCCCATTGGTCACAAATGTAAGGGACCACTGCACTGACCACTGATATAAGGGGGTCCTTCTCCCATCGGTCACCAATGTAAGGGACCACTACACTGACCACTGATATAAGGGGGTCCTTCTCCCATCGATCACTAATGTAAGGGACCACTACACTGACCACTGATATAAGTGGGTCCTTCTCCTTCTGGTCACAACCCCGCCCCATGTTTCCCATATACGTTACATTGTTATAACAAAGTATTGTAGAGAAGATCCCAACATAGAAAATGGTGGAGAAATTTGTGTATATGCCTTCACAATTCCCACCAGTTTATCTCCAGGGCTTCTTCCTTCAGAATATATACATTCGGGGGTCAATCTTCAGGCCCAAAATGTTCATTTTCCCATGTGCGCAAAACAAAATGCAAAACCAGCTCTGGCAGTGAAAGGATTAATGTGAGCTAGATGGGATCACTCTGCTGGGGTCACCCTCTACATTAGGGGTAGGCAAATCAGAAAGAGGCGGAGATCTACCTGAACAACATGGGAGGAGTCAGAGATCACCGGGCGCAGTGCCGCCTCCTCACACCTGATTTAAACCTCTAATTGCCGTACTACCGTGTCACAGTCACATGGATTCCACTGGCTTCTAGAATTTTCTGGAAGACTCCAGAACCAGGAGGGGCTGCTAAAGACTTGACCTGTAGAACCCTCCAGCCTGGCCTAAAGTAACCCAATCAGACATGCTCACTTCACCACTGTCAGCCAAGCTAAATTTAACTCTCTAGCACCCAGAGAGGGCGCTACATTATTATGACCAGTTTATTGCTTCACAAAGACTTGTAGATCTCTTCTTTCCTGCTGCTTGCACCCCTCTGGAGTCTGCTAGCAGGAACAAGAGGTGAAGTTGGTATCACTCCGCATGGGAAAGGAGGCATCCGGACAAGAAGTGGAGCGAAGCTGGTATCACTCCGCATGGGACAGTAGGCATCGGGACAAGAGGTGGAGTGAAGCTGGTATCACTCCGCATGGGACAGTAGGCATCGGGACAAGAGGTGGAGTGAAGCTGGTATCACTCCGCATGGGACAGTAGGCATCGGGACAAGAGGTGGAGTGAAGCTGGTATCACTCCGCATGGGACAGTAGGCATCGGGACAAGAGGTGGAGTGAAGCTGGTATCACTCCGCATGGGACAGGAGGCATCTGGACAAGAGGTGGAGTGAAGCTGGTATCACTCCGCATGGGACAGGAAGCATCGGGACAAGAGGGGGAGTGCAGTTGGTATCACCCCGCAGGGGACAGGAGGAATCGGGACAAGAGGTGAAGTTGGTATCACTCCGCATGGGACAGGAGGTATCGGGAAAAGAGGTGTAGTGAGGTTGGTATCACTCTGTATTGGACAGGAGGCATCGGGACAAGAGGGGGAGTGATGTTGGTATAACTCCGCATGGGACAGGAGGCATCGGGACAAGAGGTGGAGTGAAGCTGGTATCACTCCGCATGGGCCAGGAGGCATCGAGACAAGAGGTGGAGTGAAGTTGGTATCACTCCGCATGCGACTGGAGGCATCTGGACAAGAAGTGGAGTGAAGTTGGTATCTGTTAGGGACCAACCAGCGGTAACCTCTAGCTCCCCACAGACCAGAATTCCCCAGGGCGCAGAATCTAAGCTCTGACCTGCTTGTTCACCAGAGCCCCTGATGGTGGGGATGGACTTGGAGCAGGACGAAACCAGGTTGCGGCCCCTGGGTACAATCAGCTGTGGTAGAGATACCTGCCAGTGGTACATAGCAGGTAAGAGCCTGATGTGAAGAGGTGGAGGGAAGCGAAGTTAGCCAAGCCAGGTCAGTAACAGTGTAGGTGTAACAGTACAAAATCAGCAGGCAAAGGGATAAATGGGTCACAAGCCAGGTTCGGTAACAGGATGTCAAAACGTATAGGAGCAGACAGAAGAATGGTCGGACGAGCCAGGGATCAGAGCAGGAGACGGTCAAAAGAATCAGGGTCAGGCAGGGTCGGCAACAATGCAATCTCACAGGATACAACAGGAACAGCAGGAAAGACCATAAGGCAATTTGGACATTGCACTGGCCAGTTTAAATAGCCCGCCCGGATCCGACCGGCGTGTCTGGGTCCCAGTGCCTGCCTGGCACCGTCATTGGAGACAAGCACGCCTGGGTCCTAGTGCCCACCTGCCTGTAGGTCTTGTCGGGATCCTACGCACTCGCAGATTCGTGCATCTAGGTAAACCGCGCGTGCACAGACCCACGCGCCGTGGCCAACCTCGGTATTCCTGACATTGCCCCCCCCCCTTTCGGGTAGCCTCCGGATGCCCAACTGATTTAACCTTTGTGGGTGATTGCGGAAGAAATCCTGAATCAATCTAGGAGCATGGACATTTTGAGCAGGTTCCCACGAATTCTCCTCTGGCCCATAGTCTTTCCACTTGATGAGGTATTGCGTCTGACCACCCCTCCTCCTGCAGTCAATAATCGCTTCTACCTCGAATTCCTCCTCTCCGTCAATGTCTGTGGCCTCTGGGGGCCTAGATCTATGATTTGAAAAAGGATCTGGTGCTACAGGTTTCAACAAAGACACATAAAAAACAGGGTGTATCTTAAAAGATTCGGGAAGTGCCAGCTTCTACGCAACCTCATTGATTTTACGTTCTACTCGGAATGGGCCCACGAATTTGGGTGCCAATTTCCTAGATGGACAAGCCAGTTTTAGATTGGTCGTTGCCAACCAAACTTGATCCCCTGGGTGCACAACCAATTCCCCTCTTCTTCTCCTAGCAAACATTTTCTTACTATCCTCCTAGGCCCTTGCTATGGTCTCCTGTAACAATTTGTTATTGGTCGTAAAGAAATTTAGAGTCTCTTGAGCCGCTGGGACCAGATCAGGCAGAAAAGTGGGATGGAACCCATAGTTCGCGAAGAATGGGGACTGCTTAGTGGCAGAATGGCACGCATTGTTGTAAGCAAATTCTGCTAGGGGCAGGAGTGCCAGCCAGTTATCTTGGAGGAACGATGTGTAACACCTAAGGTACTGTTCTAGCGCTTGATTGGTTCGCTCAGTCCATTCGTATGCGGGTGATATGCTGAAGGACAGTTTGATTTCCAAACCTTCGCACAAGGCCCTCCAAAATCTTGAAGTGAACTGGACTCCCCGATCCGACGCAATATTCTTCGGTACTCCATGCAGTCTTACGATTACCTTAATGAATACTTGTGCTTTCTTGGAAGCAGAAGGTGTACCTTTTAATGGAAGGAAATGAGCCATCTTAGAAAGATAGGTCCACCACCACAAAAATCGCAGTATGACTCTGCGATGGCGGTAGTTCCACAATGAAATCTATAGATATCATGCTCCAGGGTCTGTCGGGCACCGGCAACGGTCGCAACAGACCCCAAGCCTTGTCCCTGGTGGGCTTATTCCTGCTGCAGACGGCACAGGATTTCACGTACATTTCACAGTCTTTGACCATACTTGGCCACCAAAACGTACATCGGAACAACTCCAATGTCTTGTGTACTCCAAAATGACCCGCTAATGGATGGTCGTGGCAGTAACTCAAAACCAGAGCTCGAGCCTCTTTAGGTACCAGAATCTGCTCCCCCCTCCACAAGAGACCTTCTCTGCTCTGTAGAGAGACTCCAGGTAGGTTAGGGGCCCCTGTGGATGCAGCATGTAATTTGGACAGGAGTTCAGACTGTAACAGTAAGAAACTACCTGCCGGCAAGATGGTATCTGGTTTGACCGTCTCTTCAGGGTCTTCAAACATCTGGGAGAGAGCATCGGGCTTGGTATTTTTAGACCCAGGTCGATAGGTGATATGCAGGGAAAATCTTAAAAAAAATAACGCCCATCTGGCCTGACGTGGTCTGAGGCGTTTAGCCTTCCTTAGGTATTCCAAGTTTTTATGGTCTGTGTAGACCAGAATGGGATGCAAAGCTCCCTCCAACAAGTATCTCCACTCCTCCAATGCAGTCTTAATTGCTAACAACTCCCGATCCCCGATATCATAATTCCTTTCTGACGGGGTGAGTTTTCTAGAGAAGAAGGCTACTGGGTGCATCAGCTCCTTTACACCTACCCTCTGAGACAGTATTGCTCCTACTGCATTCTCTGACGCATCTACTTCTAAAATGTAGGGCAGAGATGCGTCGGGGTGGCTTAGAATGGGAGCTGCCGTAAACAGCTTCTTCAAGGACTCAAAGGCGGCCTGTGCCTCTGGTGTCCACTGGAAGCATACCCCTAACTTTGTAAGTTGGGTGATGGGAGATACCAGGCCCGAGAAATTCTTGATGAATTTCTTATAGAAATTGGCGAAGCCAATAAACCGTTGAACCCCTTTCTTATGCGTGGGGACTAGCCATTCTAAGATCGCAGAGATCTTCTGGGGGTCCATAGCAATTCCATTGGTAGAAATGATTAGCCCCAGAAATGGGATACTGCGCTGTTCAAAGCTGCACTTCTCAGCTTTGGCATAAAGCCCGTGCTCGCGAAGTCGCTCCAGAACACTCCTGACATGACCCCTATGAGCCTCCAGAGACGGGGAAAAAATCAAAATGTCGTCTAAGTACACGATCACAAAGATATCCAAGAAATCTCTAAAAATATAATTTACAAAATGTTGGAAAGTGGCTGGTGCATTACATAGTCCAAACGGCATAACCAAGTATTCAAAGTGCCCGAACCGAGTGCGGAAGGCGGTTTTTCACTCATCCCCTTCGCGTATGCAGACCAGATTATAAGCACCCCTGAAATCTAACTTAGTAAAAACAGAAGCTGTCTTTAGCCTTTGAAACAATTCAGGGACTAAGGGAAGGGGATACCAGTTTTTTACTGTGATCTTATTCAGATCCCTATAGTCAACACAGGGCCTCAGGGACTGGTCCTTTTTCTCCACAAAAAAGATTCCAGCCCCAGCCGGCGATGTGGAAGGACGGATGAATCCCTTCCGCAGACTTTCATCAATATATTCTTTCAATGCACTCAACTCTCGCTCAGAGGGAAGATTCGGCCAAAGGGAATCTCAGATCCCGGGAGAAGGTCAATGGGACAGTCATAAGTCCGATGCGGAGGGAGAATGTCTGCTCCTCGTGGGCTGAAAACGTCAAGGTAATGATGATAGACAGGAGGCACAGTCTGAGCTAGTTCAGTATCAGTATTTACACATAACAGAGTCAGAGGGTCTAGTGATGACCTTAGGAGACAGTGCTCCTGGCAATAGGGTGAATTAAACTGGACAGACCCGGATCTCCAGTCAATTTGGGGATTGTGTGCTCGTAGCCATGGGAGCCCCAAAATGACTGGAAATAAAGGGGACGCAATGGCGTCCAAACGGAGGAGTTCTTGATGATAGCCAGCCACTGTGGTACATACAGGAGGGGTCTCCCGATCTACCAACCCTGATTTAATTCGAGAACCATCAGCCAGGAAGATGTTCAGGCCTCGCTCCTTGGACAGTAACGGAATCTGCTGTTGGGCTGCAAAGCTAAGGTCTATAAAACAGCTACAGGCCCCTGAGTCAATAATGGCCGTCACCTGTATGGTTTTTCCTGGGAGCTGAAAAGAGATTGGTACAGCTAAGTGAGTTTGGTTGTCTAGGCAAGCAGGAGACATAGCAAAAATAGAAGGAGAACACTTACTTAATTTCTCCGGACATGAGCGCACCATATGACCCTGTTCTGTCCTCCTTATGTGTGAAGGTACATAGCTTGACAGACAGCTAAACCTTTCTCGGCAATGAGTTGACAAAGAAGCAACGTCCAACTTTGTCTTTATTGCAAAGATATAAGAGGTGAAACTGAGGTACAGAAAATAAGGCGCTTAGTAACACTGTCTGCCATGTGACAAAGCATATTATACATTACAGTAAGGCAATGCACATATAAACACATGTAAGACATGTAGGTTACATAAAACACAGATGCATAAGATATAGACATGTGTGTAGACGTACCGACGATGCTATTGTGAGCCTGAATGTGAGGGTTGGATCCTACCAGCAGCGTGGTTACCACAGGAATGGAGTCTGTGATGAGGAAATGGCTGCTATGAGCAGGGCTGATGATGTAATCAGAGTTCATAGGCTACAAGCTATGGAAGCTGAAATGGGTCAAACTTCTACTGTGAAAAGATGCAGTGTATACAAACAGCCACTAGATGGAGCAGTTACACAATGAACAGAGAATTACAAACTGATAAGGCATACTAATAATGCCTAATTAACAAAGAACAAATTGCTAAAGGCATGACACTCCCCGTCTGGTATCTAAAGGATACCACATTAAATCACCCCTGGAGAGAGCAACAAAACCAGTTCAGTAACGGGTCTGAGGAAGAGTTTGGGCTCCTGTTGTCTGCAGACCTTGACCTCCACTTTTCTGACTTTCCCATCTTCACTTGGGAACACCTTGGTTATCAGTCCCAAAGGCCAGTCATTTCTTCTTGACTGAGAGTCTTTGACAAGAACAACATTACCAACTTCCATGTTGGGTTTGCTGGTTTGCCATTTATTCTGGACATGTAGAGTAGAGATGTATTGTTTTCTCCATTTATCCCAGAAGGTATCTGCTAGAGTTTGCACTCGTCTCCACTGACACTTGTACAAGTCTTTAGCACTAAATTCGCCAGGAGGAGCCGATGCTGTACCGACTTTTTGGGTGAGAAGAGTGGAAGGGGTGAGCAAGAAGGGATCTTCTGGATCACTGGATATTGAAGTCAAAGGTCTGGCGTTCATGATCGCCACTACTTCGGCCATGAAGGTTGAGAGGGTTTCATGGGTGAGCCTCGAAGTTCCCAGCTGTAGAAAGACAGAATCAAGGATCCGGCGAGCTATGCCAATCATACGCTCCCAAGAGCCTCCCATGTGAGACGCATGTGGGGGGTTGAATGTCCATTTACAGTCTTGGGCGGCAAGATATCTCTCTACATGGTCACTGTCAATGTTTGAGGGGATATGCAGCTCTTTGCAGGCCCCAACGAAGTTGGTACCTCTATCAGAGCGGATTAGTTTAACTGGGCCTCTGATGGAGATGAAACGTCTGAGAGCATTTATAAAGCTGGATGTGTCTAAAGACTCGATAACTTCTATATGCACAGCCCTGATACTCATGCATGTAAATATGACTGCCCAGCGTTTGCTGTTTGCCTGGCCTCCTCTAGTGTGCCGTGTGGTGACAGACCAGGGACCAAACACGTCAAGACCAACATTAGTAAAGGGAGGTTCTATACTGAGTCGGTCCGCAGGGAGGTTAGCCATCTTCTGTGACTGAAACATACCACGTAGTTTTTTGCAAGTGACACATTTGAAAATAAGACAACTCACAAGTCTTTTCGCTCCCACTACCCAAAATCCAGCTGTACGTAAAGCTCCTTCAGTGAACAAACGTCCCTGATGTTTAGTCTTCTCATGATAGTGTTGCACAAGTAAAGATGCAATGTGATTGCTTGGAAGTATTATGGGATTACATTCTTTACTCTCGAACTTTGCATTTGAAATACGTCCCCCAACTCTCAACAGTCCATTAGCATCTATGAAGGGGTCAAGCCTCTTGAGGGAACTGTCTTTAGGAACACTCTTTTGATTTTGGATGAGTTCAAATTCTTGAGTATAAACCTCTTGTTGGATACAACGGATGATAACGTCTCTGGCCTGTGTGAGCTCATCCACTGTATGGGCCTTGTGACAGTAATGCCAACCTTTGCAGTGATCTGATCCTGTAGGTGTGGCTCTAAAGGATCTGGCTATGTGGATCAAGCCGGCTATAGCTCTGTTCAGTGATTTCCACGTAGAAAACTTGTTGAATCGTTTGGATCCAAGCTCTTTGTGAGAAACTCTTGTGGTGAGTACAGAAATATGAGGACGAATCTCTGCATCAGCATTTGGTTCTAATAGCTGAAATGAGTATTTCTCCAGGGTGTCAAGTACAGGTTTGTAGAGGACTGGTGGCCCTGTGAACCACGTAGTATCTTTAAGGTGAGCTGCTGGAACAGCTCTTGTAGCATGGTCTGCTGGGTTGAGGTCAGTTGGTACATAGCACCACTGGGTAGGCTGTGTTGACCTCCTAATTCTTTGAACTCTGTTATGAACATAGACATAGAATCTCCTAGTCTCATTGTAAATGTAGCCCAATACTACTTTGCTGTCTGTATGAAACATTGTACTGACAAGTTTTATATCTATTTCTGACACAATGAGATCTGCCAGCTCTACTGCCAGAACAGCGGCACAAAGTTCCAGTCTTGGTATGGTAATCTCAGGGCTTGGTGCCAGTTTTGCCTTGCCCATTACAAAGCCAATTTGGACTTGACCTTTAATGTTTATAGTTTTAAGGTAAGCGACTGCAGCGATTGCTTTTACCGAAGCATCACAAAATATGCACAGCTGCCTAGACTGAACTTCTGCAGGGGAGAAGTGGGCATATGGCCTATAGATATGTAAGTTAGATAATGCCTGTAGAGAGTTTCTCCATGCTATCCATAGTGCTTCTTTCTCTGAGGGAAGTGGCAAATCCCAATCACACGTATCTGTGGTTAACTCTCTGAGCAGAGTCTTACCTTGGATGATCACAGGAGCTGCAAATCCAAGTGGATCATATAGACTGTTAATGGTAGATAACACTCCACGTCGTGTGAAAGGCTTTTGCTCTTGGTCGACCTGAAAGGTAAAGGTGTCAGATTTGAGGTCCCAGCTGAGCCCTAGGCTGCGCTGCATGGGTATCGGGTCTGTCGCTAAGTCTAGATCTTTCAAATCACTGGCATGATCTTGAGTAGAGAAGGCTTCCATAACAACTTTGCTGTTTGAAGCTACCTTATGAAGTCTGAGGTTTGAACAGGAAAGCATACTCTGGGTCCTTTTGAGTAGACTGATTGCAGCCTCTGGTGAGGGAAGCGACTTTAAGCCATCATCTACATAGAAGTCTCTTTCAACAAACTTCTTAACGTCTTTCCCATAGTCTTTTTCACCTTCTTGAGCAGAGAGTCTGAGTCCATAAATAGCGACAGCTGGAGATGGGCTGTTGCCAAAAACATGCACCTTCATGCGATATTCTATGATGTCTTGAGTAGGGTCATTGTCCTTGAACCAAAGAAATCTCAAGAAGTTCCTGTGCTCTTCTTTTACTAGGAAACAATAGAACATTTGTTGTATGTCGGCAACTATAGCGATGGGTTCTTTACGGAATCTGATGAGGACACCGAGAAGTGTGTTATTGAGGTCTGGTCCTGTCAAAAGGACATCATTGAGAGAGACTCCCTCATACTGTGAACTGGAGTCAAATACCACTCGGATTCGTCCTGGCTTCTTAGGGTGGTAAACGCCGAAGATTGGTAGATACCAGCATTCTTCTTTTTCTTTTAGGGGTGCAGCTACTTCTGCATGATTGTTCTCAAACATCTTTTTCATGAATAAGAAGAAATGTTCCATCATCTCTGGTCTTTTCTGAAAGTTGCGTCTAAGTGAACAGAAGCGTTTTAAGGCCTGATACCTGTTGTTGGGAAGATGACGTCTCTGCGTTTTGAAAGGTAGTGGTGCAACCCAGGTGTTTGTTTTATCCTTGAAGAATCCTTGTTCCATTATGCCCAAGAAGGCCTCATCTTCAATAGAGGGAGCTATCTTGTGGTCTTCCTTTGTCCTCTGGAACACCGTGCACCCCAAGTGATCTTGGTCTTCACTGCAAGAGTGGTTCTCGGTTTCTGTAAAGTCAGGATATAGCACACTTGCCGGCTTCTCTCTTAGAAGGAATCTGTTAGGACAAGGCTGAAAGAGGGATGGACGTCCATTCTCCAAGGTATTTGTGTAAAGAGAATTCACTGTGGTTGGCTTGTGAACATTTCCTAGGCAAACATCACCTATGATGACCCACCCCAGGTCAAGCTTCTGAGCATATGGAGAACTATGAGGACCATTTATTTGTTTTCTTACCTTGTGGACTCTTATGATATCTCTCCCAAGGAGAAGTACTATTTGGGCCTTTGGGTCGAGTGCAGGTATGAGATGCGCTATGGTCTTTAAATGTTCATGATGTAATGCTGCCTCAGGTGTAGGAATCTCTTCTCTATTGTTTGGGATCTGATTGCATTCAATCAAGGTAGGTAGTTGCAGGGATGCTTCACTATTTATGGATTCGACTTGGAAACCAGTAGCTCTTCTGCCTTTTTCTTCACTCACACCAGCGCAAGTTTTAAGTGAATATGAAGAGCAGTGTCCTTTAATACTGAAGATATCAAAGAAGGCTGAATTTGCAAGAGATCTATTGCTTTGGTCATCAAGGATGGCATACAACCTTACCGCTTTCTCTTTATGACCGATGGGGTAAACTGTAACAAGACAAATCTTGGAGCAAGATTTGTTACTAAGACCTTCTCCACAGACTTGGGTGCAACTGGGGTGTCACTTCAGGAGGTACTGTGTCTCCCTCCTCCCCGCCGTGCTCTACAGCCTGGTCTGGGGGTGTGAGAGTCCATGGGGCTGGCCCAGGGTGTAAAGCTGTATTGTGCGCTTCACTGTTGCATTCCGAGCATCTGATGTTCGCTGTGCAGTCCTTTGCAAGATGAGAGGTTGAGGCACAACACCTGTAGCAAATGTGGTTTTCCTTGAGGAAAGTTCTGCGATCCCTGAGAAGTTTTCCTCTAAATCCTCTGCATTTCAACAATGAGTGTGGTTTCTTATGTAGAGGACATTCTCTGCATGGGTCCTTTGTGGAGATCGTCTCAGACTCTGTAGTACTGTAGGTTTTGTTTGAGGAGTCTTTAAGAGACACACTGGTTTTGTGTACTGCAACCGGTGTACCTTTCATGTTACGAAGTGAGATAGGTTTACCTGATTTGGGGTAAGCGGTGTCAAACATCGAGAAGTTAAAGCTGGGATCATTCCTAGTTTTTGCTTGTTGGTGCACGAAGTCCATAAAGAAAGAGAATGGAGGGAACGAGACATCGTACTGTTGCTTGTACCTGGAGCCTTGAGCAATCCACTTCTCTTGCAGGTTGTACGGTAATTTTTGTACTATGGGGTTTACACTACACGTGCAGTATCTAAGAATGCCAGACCTTGTAAGTCTCCTTCAGTTTTGGCAACTTGTAGCTCTGTTAACAGATCACTCAGTTCTCTTAGCTTCTGGGAATCTTTGTTTTGGATCTTAGGGAAATCCTCAATTCTTTTGAAAAGTGCGTTCTCTATCACTTCTGGAGAGCCATAACACTCCTCAAGTCTCTCCCATATCATGTTTAACCCTCTGATTGGGTAGTTAATATTAATGTCTCTAATCCGCCTTGCATGCTCTGTCGACTCATTTCCTAGCCACTTGACAAGAAGATCTACTTCTTCACATGCAGACAGATCCAGATCTCTGATATTATTCCTGAATGATGATCGCCATGACCTATAGCTTTCAGGTCTGTCATTAAACTTGGAGAGTCCCTTGGTTATTAACTCACGTCGGGCAAAGAATTTTAGAAAATCTGACATACCTGTATCTCTGTTTGACAGATTGTTGCTGTAATAGGCACCATCTACTTGTTCTTCCTTAAAGGGTTTGACCATACTGCGATCATTTGTGGGTTTGAATGCAGGTTGCATTGAGGGTTGATGTCCTATGGAACCGTCAACTTGTTCCATGCAGGGTCTTTGGTTAACTGAGGTCGCTTGTATGACTGGAGTCTGTTGGAGCTCCTTAGCAGGGGTTGATGTCGCTCTTGGACCTGGATTTAGGCCGTCTTCTGACTTAGCATGTTGCAGTACGTAATCTGAAGTGCGTTGCGAGTTATTGTGAAGACTGGGTTCGGGCCTACTTATGTAGCTGAGTCTATCGCTTGTGAAGTTTGCTGCTTCCTCTAAAGCCTCTGCTTCTGCTACAGCAGCTGCAGCTTCTTTTTCCACAGTTAGCTTTTCTAGAGCTGCTTCCATGCATGCTTTCTCTATTTTTAATTGTCTTTCTTGTTCAGCAAATGTCGCGCGGGTTTTGGCGGCCTCGGCCTTCGCGCAGGCAATGGCGACGGTGGAGCTGCTCAAAGATCTCCCTGAGCCTCTGGAGTTAACTGAGATGCGAGACTTTGTCTCGAACTGTCCGGATTCCCTTGCTGACATGATGATGCTGTGAACGGGTTAGCACACTTGCAACCGCTGCGGGTGGCGATGCTGCGTAGTTCCTCCTATCCAGCTTGTGAGAAGCCACCGTTTCGCTGCAGTCAGGACTTCAGGAGTCGCAGTCCTCGTATCCAGCTTGTAAGAAGCCGTCGTTTCACTGCAGTCAGGACTTCAGGAGTCGCAGTCCTCATATCCAGCTTGTAAGAAGCCGTCGTTTCACTGCAGTCAGGACTTCAGGAGTCGCAGTCCTCGTATCCAGCTTGTAAGAAGCCGTCGTTTCACTGCAGTCAGGACTTCAGGAGTCGCAGTCCTCGTATCCAGCTTGTAAGAAGCCGTCGTTTCACTGTTCTGTCCTCCTTATGTGTGAAGGTACATAGCTTGACAGACAGCTAAACCTTTCTCGGCAATGAGTTGACAAAGAAGCAACGTCCAACTTTGTCTTTATTGCAAAGATATAAGAGGTGAAACTGAGGAACAGAAAATAAGGCGCTTAGTAACACTGTCTGCCATGTGACAGAGCATATTATACATTACAGTAAGGCAATGCACATTTAAACACATGTAAGACATGTAGGTTACATAAAACACAGATGCATAAGATATAGACATGTGTGTAGACGTACCGACGATGCTATTGTGAGCCTGAATGTGAGGGTTGGATCCTACCAGCAGCGTGGTTACCACAGGAATGGAGTCTGTGATGAGGAAATGGCTGCTATGAGCAGGGCTGATGATGTAATCAGAGTTCATAGGCTACAAGCTATGGTAGCTGAAATGGGTCAAACTTCTACTGTGAAAAGATGCAGTGTATACAAACAGCCACTAGATGGAGCAGTTACACAATGAACAGAGAATTACAAACTGATAAGGCATACTAATAATGCCTAATTAACAAAGAACAAATTGCTAAAGGCATGACAGACCCACTGCTCCGCAGTAAAGACACAGATTATTTACCCGGCGTCTCTGTCGTTCTTCAATCATGAGAGAAGGCCGCATCAGTCCAAGCTGCATAGGTTCTGTTCCATCTGATGACTCTGGATTCTGATTACTGGTTGCGGGATTCGGTAGGACCGGCACCTGTGGCAGCATCCATGTTGGCCTTAGCCCCTGACCGGACCTCTTGTCTCCATTCCCACAATCTGCGGTCAATCTGGATAGCCAGAGTGATTAAATCTTCCAAGGTGTCAGGAATTCCCACTCTCGCCAACTCATCTTTGAGAGGGTCAGACAACCCTAGGCGGAACTGATGGCGCAGAGCTGCATCATTCCACTGTGTGTCTCCGCTCCAATGCCTAAATTCAGAGGCGTAATCTTCTGCTGCCCAATGTCCTTGCTGCAGGGAATGTAGAGCTTCCTCAGCCGAAGCAGCTCGTTGCAGGTCGTCATATAGCTGTGCCATCGTTTTGAAAAATTCAGAAATGGAGTTTAAGTGTGGATGGCGAACCTCCAATAGACTGTGTGCCCAGCGCTGGGGTTCATCCTGTAGTAGGGATATAATGAACCCTACTTTCACAGATTCAGAAGCGAACGTCCGAGGTTGCAGGTCAAAATAAAGCTGACAGGAGTTCTGGAAGGCCCTGAACTTCCTACGATCCCCATTGAAACATTCCGGTGTGGGAACACGGGGTTCCGGTGGAGGTATGGTGACTATTGTTCCCGCGGGTGTGTCAATAGTTCTATGGGCTGGAGTTGCAGCTTCCGGGCCTGCGGGTGGAGTTACTGGCAGGGTGAGAGTCTGGAGGCATCCCTCCAGATGCGTATACCCCTCTTGAAGGGTCTTGACAGCTTGAGTGAGAGCCGCCAGGTGCTAACATGTGCTGTCCAGCGGAGAGGGGCCTCTTCCAGGCTCACACATGGCCTTAAGGTTATGTTAGGGACCAACCGGCAATAACCTCTAGCACCCCACAGACCAGAATTCCCCAGGGCGCGGAATCTAAGCTACGACCTGCTTGTTCACCAGAGCCCCTGATGGTGGGGATGGACTTGGAGCAAGACGAAACCAGGTCGCAGCCCCTGGGTACAAGCAGCTGTGGTAGAGGTACCTGCCAGTGGTACGTAGCAGGTAAGAGCCTGATGTGAAGAGGTGGAGGGAAGCAAAGTCAGCCAAGCCAGGTCGGTAACAGTGGAGGCGTAACAGTACAAAATCAGCAGGCAAAGGGATAAATGGGTCACAAGCCGGGTTTGGTAACAGGATGTCAAAACGTATAGGAGCAGACAGAAGAATGGTCAGACGAGCCAGGGATCAGAGCAGGAGACGGTCAACAGAATCAGGGTCAGGTAGGGTCAGCAACAAAGCAATCTCACAGGATACAACAGGAACAGCAGGAGAGACCATAAGGCAATTTGGACATTGCACTGGCCAGTTTAAATAGCCCGCCCGGATCCGACAGGCGTGTCTGGGTCCTAGTGCCTGCCTGGCGCCGTCATTGGTGACAGGCGCGCCTGGGTCCTAGTGCCCGGCTGCCTATAGGTCTTGTCGGAATCCTACGCACTCGCAGATCCGTGCGTCTAGGCAAACTGCGCGTGCGCAGACCCGCGCGCCGTGGCGAACCTCAGGATTCCTGACAGTATCACTCAGCATTGGACAGGAGGCATCGGGACGAGAGGTGGAGTGAAGTTGGTATCACTCCGGATGGGACAGGAGGCATCCGGACAAGAGGTGGAGTGAAGATGGTATCACTCTGGATGGGACAGGAGGCGTTGGGACAAGAGGTGGAGTGCAACTGGTATCACTCCGCATGGGACAGGAGGCGTTGGGATAAGAGGGGGAGTGAAGTTGGTATCACTCTGCGTGGGACAGGAGGCATCGGGACAAGAGGTATAGTGAAGCTGGTATCACTCCGGGTGGGACAGAAGGCATCAGGATAAGAGGTGGAATGCAGCTGGCATCACTCCGCATGGGACAGGAGGCGTCAGGATAAGAGGGGGAGTGAAGTTGGTATCACTCCGCGTGGGACAGGAGGCGTCAGGACAAGAGGTGGAATGAAGTTGGTATCACTCCGCATGGGCCAGGAGGCGTCGGGACAAGAGGGGGAGTGAAATTGGTATCACTCCGCATGGGACAGGAGGCGTCGGGATAAGAGGGGGAGTGAAGCTGGTATCACTCCGCATGGGACAGGAGGCGTCGGGATAAGAGGGGGAGTGAAGCTGGTATCACTCCGCATGGGACAGGAGACATGGGGACAAAAGGTGGAGTGAAGTTGGTATCACTCCGCATTGGACAGGAGGCATCGGGGCAAGAGGGGGAGTGAGGTTGGTATCACTCAGCATGGGACAGGAGGCGTCAGGACAAGAGGTGGAGTGAAGTTGGTATCACTAAGCATGGGACAGGAGGCATCGGGACAAAAGGTGGAGTGAAGTTGGCATCACTCTGCATGGGACAGGAGGCATCGGGACAAGAGGTGGAGTGACATTGTTATCACTCCGCATGGGACAGGAGACATCGGGACAAGAGGTGGAGTGAAGTTGTTATCACTCCGCATGGGACAGGAGGCATCGGGACAAGAGGTGGAGTGAAGTTGGTATCACTCCGCATGGGACAGGAGGCGTCTGGATAAGAGGGGGAGTGAAGCTGGTATCACTCTGCATTGGACAGGAGGCATCGGGATAAGAGGTGGAGTGAAGCTGGTATCACTTCGCATTGGAAAGAAGGCATCGGGATAAGAGGGGGAGTGAAGTTGGTATCACTCCTCAATGGACAGGAGGCATTGGGACAAGAGGTGGAGTGAAGTTGGTATCACTCAGCATGGGACAGGAGACATAGGGACAAGAGGGGGATTGAAGTTGGCATCACTCCGCATGGGGTAGGAGGCATCGGGATAAGAGGTGGACTGAAGTTGGTATCACTCCACATGGGACAGGAGGCATCGGGACAAGAGGTGGAGTGAAGCTGGTATCACTCCGCATGGGACAAGAGGGGTCTCTTCATAAAATAATATGCATACAATTCGCCGGGTGAAAGTGCGTGTACATTCCTTCTCTGTGAATGGGGGGAAAGGTGAATGTCATTTGGATTTTTGCCAGTTGAATGTTTTCCATTGATTTAGAAAGGAAAATACCACATTTGACCAGTAGATGATGCTATCTCCTATGATACTTAGCACCATCTCATGGCCAAATTCAGTATTTTCTGTTTTAAATCAATGGTCGGCTTATTATGGTTGGTTTAATTGATTCATTTAGAAGACATTTCCCGCACTCACGGCACTAATACACCTCGAGGGTTTTGCGGGACCCGATGTCCAGGAAGAGAGAACTTCAGTGAGGAACAATTCCCTCCCTCCGTGTAAGATCTCTGATGTCTGTAGAAATTGTTTTTGAAAAACATTTCCCGCAGTCAGGACAGCAATACGGCTTCTAACCCGTGTGCAAACTCTGATGTGTAGAAAGAGAGGACCTTGCTGAAAAACATTTCCCGCACTCAGGATAGCAATACGGCTTCTCAACTGTGTGCAAACTCTGATGTGTAGAAAGAGAGGACTTTCTGACAAACATTTCCGGCACTCAGGGCAGGAAAATGGCTTTATCCCCCATGTGAGATCTCTGATGTGAGACAAGCTCTGATCTCGGTGTAGCACTACCCCCTTTGGAGTCCCGAGATTTGGGTCCCCCTATGGCCCTGGCACAGCCAGGCAACACGCATCTTCACACAAGCTTGCATCCAGAGTCAGAGATCAGTCCTTGAGCTTTGGTTTGGTTGTTTATTGAAGGGACTTGAACTGGGATGGGGTTAGGGGGGTACAGGATGCCCAGGGAACTGATGAACTGAGGACAACTTCATAGAACTAATTACAAGCCTTCACTGAAGCACGATTCTCTGTTGGAGAGACCCTAGATGTCTCCTCAATGTACCACCCCAGACCCTAGATGTCTCCTCAATGTACCACCCCAGACTCTAGATGTCTCCTCAATGCACCACCCCAGACTCTAGATGTCTTCTCAATGTACCACCCGACTCTAGATGTCTTCTCAATGTACCACCCGACTCTAGATGTCTTCTCAATGTACCACCCTAGATGTCTCCTCAATGTACCGCCCCGGACCCTAGATGTCAACTCAATGTACCGCCCCAGACCCTAGGTGTCTCCTCAATGTACCACCCCAGACCCTAGGTGTCTCCTCAATGTACCACCCCTGACCCGTGTCTCCTCAATGTACCACCCAAGACCCTAGATGTCTCCTCAATGTACCGCCCCAGACTCTAGATGTCTCCTCGATATACCACCCCAGACCCTAGGTGTCTCTGATGAACCCCCTCCCTCCTAGATTGTAAGCTCGAAAGAGTAGGGCCCTCTAACCCCTCGTGTGCTGTTTGTAGTTGCTGTATTGTTTCATGTATTGTTCCCCCCTCTATTGTACAGCGCTGAGCAAACCCTTTGGCGCTATATAAACTTGATGTAATGTAATGTAATGTCTCCTCGATGTACCACCCCAGACTCTATATGGCTCCTCAATGTACCACCCCAGACCCTAGATGGACTTCTCACTCAGCAATCTGGAGGTATCCCTGAACAGGGGATCTGGTTCCTTTTACTTTAAAAGTGGACAATCCCAAATAGGCAGCGAATCTGGTTTCCCACCAGAGTGCTCCTTCCCCTATCTGCCCAGGGGGGTGCAGGGGTACTCACTCAGATTCTCTCCTGTACCGCTGGTGGCTGCTTCTAGGCTTTCTTAGCTAGGCCGCTCCTTCCCTGACATACAGGTGGTCCTCACTCTGGGGACAAGTGAAATTTTAAGCTTCTCCCTTTCCAGCTCCAGACCTGCAGGTAGGCCCTATCCCCCTGGGCCTTCTTGCAGCCTCGGGCCTTCAGCCTGACATCTTCCTCACTGTCTTCCACCAAACTCTCCTGCAACTGAGCAGGTTCCAACACTTAAGGGTGTCCTGGCCCCTTTCCAACCCCCCTGTTGGGGATTGGCCCAGATCCCTCAAGTGTACAAGCCAGCCACTCCTCAGATCCACCTACTGCTTCTAGGGCCTTCCTCCTAAGCCCTAGAACAGGGGGAATTTTCGAGGGGCTGGCAGTAGAGCCTTTCAGCTCCTGACCACAATTTGAACTTTTGGCTATTACACGTAGGCGGCTACTCAGCCTTCCTCACTGTCAATCAGGACTCTAGCTCCCCCTACCTAAACTAGGAAGGTGCTATTTTTGCACAAAACATTTCCCGCACTCAAGGCACTAATACACCTCCAGGGTTGTGTGGGACGCCTGATGTCCAGGAAGACAGGAATTCAGTGAGGAACAATTCCCTCAGTCAGACCAGGAAAGTTCGTTCTCCTCCGTGTCCAATCTCAGATGACTGTAAGCAGAGGACTTCTGGGGGTTACACTTCCACCAATCAGAACAGGGAAGCGCATCTGCCTCCGTTTGCAATCTCACATGTGCGTCAAGATCGGACTTAGTTTGAAAACATTTATCACATTTAGGACAGGAATACGGCTTCTTCCCTCTGTGAGATCTCTGATGTTCGGAAAGAGAGCCCCTGTGTGAAAAACATTTTCCGCACTCACGACAAGAATACGGCTTCTCCCCCGTGTGAGATCTCTGATGATCGGAAAGAGAGGCCCTCTCTGAAAAACATTTCCCGCACTCAGGACAGGAATACGGCTTCTCCCCTGTGTGAGATCTCTGATGTTTGTAAAGATTGGACTTCTGTGAAAAACATTTCCCGCACTCAGGACAAGAATACGGCTTCTCTCCAGTGTGTAACCTCTGATGTGTGGTAAGATTGGACTTCATTGAAAAACATTTCCCGCACTCAGCACAGGAATACGGCTTCTCCCCCGTGTGAGTTGTCTGATGTTTGTAAAGACTGATCTTCTGTGAAAAACATTTCCCGCACTCGGGACAGGAATACGGCTTCTCCCCCGTGTGCAATCTCTGATGTAAGTAAAGACTGGACTTGTCTAAAAAACATTTCCCGCACTCTGAGCAGGAATGTGGCTTTTTCCCCGTGTGAGACCATTGGTGTCTGCTGAGAGTGGATTTCTTTGAAAAAGGTTTCCCGCACTCAGAACAAGAAAACGGTGTTTCCCCTGTGTGGGATCTCTGGTGTTTGACAAGGTCTGATTTTTGTACAAAACATTTCCCGCAGTCAGAACAGGAATGAAGCTTCTCCCTTGTGTGAGATCGCTGATGAGTGTATAGATTGGACTTATCTGAAAAACATTTCCCACACTCAGGACAGGAAAACGGCTTCTCTCCAGTGTGACATCTCTGATGTATGGAAAGTTTCCACTTATATGAAAAACATTTCCCACACACCGGACAGGAATGCGGCTTCTCACCTGTGTGAGATGTCTGATGTCGAGAAAGACTGGATTTTTTTGAAAAACATTTCCAGCACTCAGGACAGGCATGTGGCTTCTCTCCCGTGTGAGATCTTTTATGTTCATTAAGATTGAATTTAGAATGGAAACATTTCCCGCACTCAGTACAGGGAAACCTTCTAATTGTTGGAAGGCCGGCCCGGTCCCGCACAGTCTGAGGTTCCTCAGGATACAAGGAATCCGATGGTCCATCTACACTGGGTGGTGCCGGATGGACATTGGATGGAGCCGGGTTTTCTCCTGGACTATACTGTGTGATGTCCTCATCTTCTACTTTCCAGTCTGGAGACAAAGTGAGACAATCCTCTGAGGTTTTCCTCATCTCCAGGCCATGGACTAAAAGACAAAGAGGATTACTAGACAGGAGCTGATTGGTTCCCCCAAACCAGAAAGACAGAGAAAGATCCAATGAGAACTTTATCATCTGGACCAATCAGTGAGAAGTATGGGTGGAGGAATGGATTTAGTGTTCCTGACCCACCTGTGCTGATCTCTGTAGGAGTGTCCTCCTCTATAAATGTCCCCGTTCTTCCATCCTCCTCCATAGACTGCTGATCATCCCTCACATATGCCTCTTCTTCTGATTTCACCTCAAATTCTATATCGATTGGATCTCCACTCTACATCAAGAGAAGGAGAGGAAATATAACATTGAAAGTGGCTGTAAACCTGCAAAAATCAAACAAAAATAGAACATAAAATCTAATAAAGAAGAAGAGCACAAGCCATTTGTGAGAAGTGTGGCTGGTAGAAGAGCAGCCTGCCATCAGCAATCCTCTCCGCAATATTGAGAAGAAAAAAAAAAGAAAAAGAAAAAAAAAGGGTGACGCCATGCCCCTTGATTGACAGCCTGTATAATGAGATATATACAGGAGGAGGTAAGAAGGAGGCATGTCTGCTGCTGCTGCTCTGCAACTCCCGGAGAGAGAGAGGGGAGAGAGAGAGGGCGGAGGGAGAGAGAGAGAGGGGGGAGGGAGAGAGAGAGAGAGAGGGGGGGAGGGAGAGAGAGAGGGGGGGGGAGGGAGAGAGAGGGGGGAGAGAGGGGGAGGGGGGAGAGAGAGGGGGGAGAGGGGGGATAGGGAAGACAGAAAAGGGGGAGAGGGGGAGAGAGAAAGGGGAGAGAGGGGGGAGGGGAGAGAGAGAGGGGGGAGGGGAGAGAGAAAGGGGAGAGGGGGGGAGGGGGAGAGAGAAAGGGGAGAGGGGGGGAGGGGGAGAGAGAAAGGGGAGAGAGGGGGGAGGGGGAGAGAAAGGGGAGAGAGGTGGGGGGAGAAAAGGGGAGAGGGGGGGGAGAAAAGGGGAGAGAGGGGGGAGGGGAGAGAGGGGGGAGGGGAGAAAAGGAGAGAGAGGGGGAGGGGAGAGATTGGGAAGGAGATAGAGGGGGGAGGGAGAGATTGGGGAGAGAGGGGGGGTGAGATTGGGGGGAGGGAGAGATTGGGGAGAGAGAGCGGCAGGGGGGGAGAGAGCGGGGAAGAGAGAGAGGGTGAGAGAGATGGGGGGAAAGAGAGGGAGAGAGAGAGGAGAGGGGAGAGATGGGGGGAGAGAGCGGGGAAGAGAGAGAGGGTGAGAAAGATGGGGGAGAGAGAGAGGAGAGGGGAGAGATGGGGAGAGAGAGAGGGGGAAGAGAGGGGGGAAGAGAGAGAGGGAGGGAGAGGAGAGGGGGGAGAGAGAGGGGGCGAGAGAAAGAGAGGGGGAGAGAGAGGGGCCGAGAGAGAGAAGAGAGAGGGAGGGGGTGAGAGAGAGAAGAGAGGGGAGGGGGTGAGAGAGAGAAGAGAGGGGGGGAAGAGAAGGGGAGAGGGAGAGAGAGGGGGGGGAGAGGGGGAGGGAGGGAAAGATGGGAGAGAGGGGAAGAGAGGGAGAGAGAGGGGGGGGGGAGAAGAGGGGAGAAAAGAGAGGGGGCAGGGGGGAGAGAGGGAGGGGGGAGAGAAAGAAAGGGGAGAAAGAGTGGGGAGAGAGGAGAGAGAGAGAAAGAGGAGGGGGGGAGGGGAGAGAGGGGGGAAAGAGAGAGGGAGGGTGAGAGAGAGGGGGAGGGGGAGAGAGAGGGGGGGAGAAAGAGGGAGGGAAAGAGAGGGAGGGGGAGAGAGAGAAAGAGAGGGGGGGAGGAGAGAGAGGGGGGAGGAGAGAGAGGGAGTAGACTGTGCCAGCAATGTCACTAGGGGGTCCTGGAGGATGAGGACCTCTTCTTGCTAAAATGTGACCAGGGGGTCTTGGAAGATGAGGACCACTTCTTGCTAAAATGTGACCAGGGGGTCCTGGAGGATGAGGACCACTTCCTGCTGCAGTGTGACCAGGGGGTTCTGGAGGACAAGGACCACTTCCAGCTGTAATGCAAATAGGGGGTCCTGGAGGACAAGGACCACTTCCTGCTACAATGTGACCGGGATGTCATGGAGGATGAGGACCACTTCCTGCTGCAATGTGACCAGGGTGTCATGGAGGATGAGGACCACTTCCTGCTACAATGTGAGTAGGGGGTCCTGGAGGACGAGGACTACTTCCTGCTACAATGTGAATAGGGGGTCCTGGAGGACGAGGACCACTTCCTGCTACAATGCGACCAGGGCGTTCTGGAGGTTGAGCACCGCTTCCTGCTACAATGTGACCAGGGCAATCTGGAGGATGAGGACCGCTTCCTGCTACAATGTGACCAGGGTAACCTGGAGGATGAGGAACACTTCCTGCTACAGTGCCCCAAGTACTCATCAGTGAGGGACACTCACTTCCAGAGACAACTCCGCTCTCATCCCGGACTTCACATCTATAGAAGAGAGGACTCAACTCAACATGGCCTACAACTAATTGAGGAGGCATTATTGAGAGATACACACCATGTGATTTAGGTTATAACTATATTATCTACTAAACTAAGCAAAAAAATTGTGTTTTGGGAATTTGGGTTTTCAGCCACTTCAATAATGCAAGACCACAGAGAGAACGTCATCATGTAGGATCCACACATTGTCTGGCATGGCTGAGTCCCTTTCATGGCCTAGATCCTTCATCAAACCAACCTTGTAATTGTGTGCATAGTTGTGGCCTTCCTGTGTTGAAGACCGGGAATACAGAGGACATCTCTCTGGTGGGCTTGATGGCTTCATCATGGTGTCCTCATAGAGATCCTTGTGCTCTTCAGAACACTCCTCCATCACTCCATACTCCTCTTTATACTCTTCTTTAACATCAATATTATCATCCCTGAGGATTCCACCCTAAACATTCAAAAAGAAATTCAATGTAACAAACACCCTTGAGGAACAATCACTAATAGTTGTGATTTATACACATCTACCTGATGATGGTAAGGGATGGTGTGAACTTCCTGTGTGGAATCCTGGGCATACAGAGGACGGGGACATCTCTCTGGTGGGTTCCTGTAGCTTGATGACTCCTCCATAGTGTCCTGGAACAGATCTTTGTGTCCTTCTGAAAACTCTAACTCCTCCATCACCCCATCCTCATCCTCCTCCTCTATTATCTCTTCTTTAACCTCAACTGTAGAATCTCTCAGGTTTCCACTCTGAATATATAATAAAATGACATCAATGGTAACAATGCAGATAATGTACAGATCCTAATGATACTATCAGTGATTGTTCCTCATCTATCTGATGATGGTGAGGGATGGTTAGACCGTCCTGTGTGGAATCCCGGGAATACAGAGGACGGGGACATCTCTCTGGTGTGTTCCCATGACTGGATCCATCTACCTGATGATGGTGAGGGAGGGTGTGACCTTCCTGTGTTGAATCCCAGGAATACAGAAGACGGGGACATCTCTCTGGTGGGCGCCCATGACTGGATCCATCTGTAGGAAACACACACACTGACTGAATCCATTGTTTCTATGTGTTTATCAGATAATGGGGGATGTAGGTGGATCCTCCGTACTGCTCTCTCCTTTCTAATAAAGTCTCCTCTTACCCGGTGATGTGAGGGGCGGCTGATTGTCCATCATGACATTCTTGTAGAGGTCCTTGTGGACTCCTCCATGGAGAAATAGACAGTGACACCCTGACACCTTATAGGAACCTGACACACACAATGATACAGTCACCATACAGAAACATCCCTTGGATTCAACCTTCACAGACATCAGAAATAGTTATTTCCTCCTCATTATTACTACATAAAATATATAAAAGAAAAAAGTTTGTATTTTAAAGCCACCTCTAATTAAAACCCTCATCCCGTAATATCATCTAGTCAGTCAGTATAGACTGAGGAGGTGAGAAGGTGATTGGTGGGAAAGGTGACATCTCCACAATGAGGAGAATGTTCTGGCCCTGGAAGTGGGGGAATGTTCTGCCCCTGAAGGCTAATCTGGGTTCCCACACTATATATGTGTGTATCATCATCTGCTGGAGATAAAAGACGTCACAGTGACTATGGAGGAAGAGGACGGGGGTGACTGTGGAGGAAGAGGACGGGGGTGACTGTGGAGGAAGAGGACGGGGGTGACGGTGGAGGAAGAGGACGGGCGCGACGATGGAGGAAGAGGACGGTCGTGACGGTGGAAGAAGAGGACGGACGCGACGGTGGAGGAAGAGGACGGACGCGACGGTGGGTTACTGGGTGTAAATAGAAAATAAGATGTTTTCACCTCCTCTGCTGCCACTTCCGCAAATATCTCCTCTCCACTTTCTCCCGACTTACCTCTCTCGGACCTTACTATTTATCCCTGACATCACTTCCTGTCTTTCATAGGGACTTCCTGTCTGCGTAGAAGTGAGATCCCCACCTTGTGGAGCTCAGAGGAACTGCAGCCCCAAGAACCGTCTGATAGTGTGACCCCGGCCTTGTGCAGGGTGTGTATGGACTGTATGTCCTCATAGAGGGGTCACCTCCACTCCCACCAAGAGGGACAGGAATATATGACTGCCTAGTCAAGCCTTTCTCAGTCAGGGGTCCTCCAAAGGGTTCTAGGGGTTCCTCCAAAGGGTTCTAGGGGTTTCTTCAGCAATGAACAATTTCTTTCTCTCAGTAACAACTGACATCAATGATCTGTAAGGGGGGCAGTCTTCCCACTGATGACCATGTGAGAATGTCCTTCTCCCACTGACCACTGATATAAAGGGGTCTTTCTCCCATCGGTCACCAATGTAAGGGACCACTACACTGACTTCTGATATAAGGGGGTCCTTCTCCCATCGGTCATCAATGTAAGGGACCACTACAGTGACCACTGATATAAGGGGGTCCTTCTCCCATCGGTCACCAATGTAAGGGACCACTACACTGACCACTGATATAAGGGGGTCTTTCTCCCATCGTTCACCAGTGTAAGGGACCTCTACACTGACCACTGATATAAGGGGGTCCTTCTCCCATCGGTCACCTTTGTAAGGGACCACTACACTGACCACTGATATAAGGGGGTCCTTCTCCCATCGATCACCAATGTAAGGGACCACTACACTAACTACACTGACTACTGATATAAGTGGGTCCTTCTCCTTCTGGTCACAACCCCGCCCCATGTTTCCCATATATGTTACATGTGTTCCAATATTGTAATAAAGTATTGTAGAGAAGATCCCAACATAGAAAATGGTGGAGAACGAGAAAATAAACCCGGATATTAGGGAGAAATTTGTGTATGAGGAACACCTTCACAATTCCCACCAATTTATTCTCCAGGGCTTCTTCCTTCAGAATACATACATTCGGGGGTCAATCTTCAGGCCCAAAATGTTCATTTTCCCATATGCGCAAAAAAAAATGCAAAACCAGCTCTGGCAGTGAAAGGGTTAATGTGAGCTAGATGGGATCCCTCTGCTGGGGTCACCCTCTACATCAGGGGTAGGCAATGAGAAAGAGGCGGAGATCTACCTGAACAATATGGGAGGAGTCAGAGATCACCGGGCGCAGTGCCGCCTCCTCACACCTGATTTAAACCTCTACTTGCCGTACTACCGTGTCGCAGTCACATGGATTCCTGAACCAGTGGGAGCTGCCAGAGACTTGACCTGTAGAGCCCTCCAGCCTGGACTAAAGTAACCCAATCAGACATGCTCACTTCACTACTGTGAGCCAAGCTAAAGTTAACTCTCTAGCACCCGTAGAGGTCGCTACATTATTATAACCAGTTTGTTGCTTCACACAGACTTGAAGATCTCTTCTTTCCTGCTGCTTTCACCCATCTGGAGTCTGCTAGCCAGGACAAGAGGGGGAGTGAAGTTGGTATCACTCTGCATGGGACAGGAGGCATCGGGACAAGAGGGGGAGTGAAGTTGGTATCACTCCGCATGGGACAGGAGGCATCGGGACAAGAGGTGGAGTGAAGTTGGCATCACTCCGCATGGGACAGGAGGCATCGGGATAAGAAGTGGAGTGAAGTTGGCATCATTCCGCATGGGACAGGAGGCATCGGGATAAGAGGGGGAGTGAAGTTGGCATCAGTCCGCATTGGACAGGAGGCATCGGGATAAGAATTGGAGTGAAGTTGGTATCACTCCGCATGGGACAGGAGGCATCGGGATAAGAGGGGGAGTGAAGTTGGAATCACTGCGCATGGTACAGGAGGCATCGGGACAAGAGGTGGAGTGAAGTTGGCATCACTCCGCATGGGACAGAAGGCATCGGGATAAGAGGGGGAGTGAATTGGTATCAGTCCGCATTGGATAGGAGGCATCGGGATAAGAGGGGGAGTGAAGTTGGCATCACTCCGCATGGGACAGGAGGCATCGGGATAAGAGGGGGAGTGAAGTTGGCATCACTCCGCATGGGACAGGAGGCATCGGGATAAGAATTGGAGTGAAGTTGGTATCACTCCGCATGGGACAGGAGGCATCAGGATAAGAGGGGGAGTGAAGTTGGAATCACTGTGCATGGTACAGGAGGCATCGGGACAAGAGATGGAGTGAAGTTGGTATCACTGCGCATGGGACAGGAGGCATCGGGACAAGAGAAGGAGTGAAGTTGGCATCACTCCGCATGGGACAGGAGGCATCGGGATAAGAGGGGGAGTGAAGTTGGTATCAGTCCGCATTGGATAGGAGGCATCGGGATAAGAGGGGGAGTGAAGTTGGTATCACTCTGCATGGTACAGGAGGCATCGGGACAAAAGATATAGGGAAGTTGGTATCATTGCGCATGGGACAGGAGGCATTGGGACAAGTGATGGAGTGAAGTTCGTATCACTGCACATGGGACAGGAGGCATCGGGACGAGAGGTGGAGTGAAGTTGGCATCACTCCGCATGGGACAGGAGGCATCGAGATAAGAAGTTGAGTGAAGTTGGCATCACTCCGCATGGGACAGGAGGCATCGGGATAAGAGGGGGAGTGAAGTTGGCATCAGTACGCATTGGACAGGAGGCATCGGGATAAGAATTGGAGTGAAGTTGGTATCACTCCGCATGGGACAGGAGGCATCAGGATAAGAGGGGGAGTGAAGTTGGAATCACTGTGCATGGTACAGGAGGCATCGGGACAAGAGATGGAGTGAAGTTGGTATCACTGCGCATGGGACAGGAGGCATCGGGACAAGAGATGGAGTGAAGTTGGCATCACTCCGCATGGGACAGGAGGCATCGGGATAAGAGGGGGAGTGAAGTTGGTATCAGTGCGCATTGGACAGGAGGCATCGGGATAAGAGGGGGAGTGAAGTTGGTATCACTCCGCATCGTACTGGAGGCATCGGGAAAAAAGATGGAGTGAAGTTGGTATCATTGCGCATGGGACAGGAGGCATCGAGACAAGAGATGAAGTGAAGTTCGTATCACTGCACATGGGACAGGAGGCATTGGGATAAGAGGGGGAGTGAAGTTGGTATCACTCTGCATGGGACAGGAGGCATCGGGACAAGAGGGGGAGTGAAGTTGGTATCACTCTGCATGGGACAGGAGGCATCGGGACAAGAGTGGGAGTGAAGTTGGTATCACTCCACATGGGACAGGAGGCATCGGGAAAAGAGGTGGAGTGAAGTTGGCTTCACTCTGCATGGGATAGAAGCCATCGGGACAAGAGGGGGAGTGAAGCTGGTATCACTTCGCATGGGACAGGAGACATCAGGAAAAGAGGTGGAGTGAAGTTGGTATCACTCTGCATGGGACAGGATACATCAGGACAAGAGGGGGAGTGAAGTTGGTATCACTTCACATGGGACAGGAGGCATCAGGATAAGAGGTGGAGTGAGGAAGGCATCACTCCGCATGGGACAAGAGGCATCGGGATAAGAGGTGGAGAGAAGTTGGTATCACTCTGCATGGGACAGGAGGCATCGGGATAAGAGGTGGAGTGAAGCTGGTATCACTCCGCATGGGACAGGAGGCGTCAGTATAAGAGGGGGAGTGAAGCTGGTATCACTCCGCATGGGACAGGAGGTGTCGGGATAAGGGGGAGTGAAGCTGGTATCACTCCGCATGGGACAGGAGGCATCGAGATTAGAGGGGGAGTGAAGTTGGTATCAATCCGCATGGGACAGGAGGCATCGGGACAAGAGGTGGAGTGAAGTTGGTATCACTCCGCATGGGACAGGAGACATGGGGACAAGAGGGGGATTGAAGTTGGCATCACTCCGCATGGGACAGGAGGCATCGGGACAAGAGGTGAAGTTGGTATCAACCTGCATGGGACAGGAGGCATCGGGACAAGAGATGGAGTGAAATTGGTATCACTCCACATGGGACCGGAGGCATCGGGACAAAAGGTGGAGTGAAGTTGGCATCACTCCGCATGGGACAGGAGGCATCAGGGCAAGAGGTCGAGTGAAGATGGTATCATTCCACATGGGACTGTCGGCATCGGGACAAGAAGTGGAGTGAAGTTGGTATCACTCCGCATGGGCCAGGAGGCATCGGAACAAGAGGTGGACTGAAGTTGGTATCATTCCACATGGGACAGGAGGCATCGGGACAAGAAGTGGAGTGAAGTTGGTATCACTCTGCATGGGCCAGGAGGCATCGGAACAAGAGGTGGACTGAAGTTGGTATCATTCCACATGGGGCAGGAGGCATCGGGACAAGAAGTGGAGTGAAGTTGATATCACTCCACATGGGACAGGAGGCATCGGGACAAGAGGTGAAGTTGGTATCACTCCGCATTAGACAGGAAGCGTCAGGATAAGAGGGGGAGTAAATTTGGTATCACTCCGCATGGGACAGGAGGCGTCGGGATAAGAGGGGGAGTGAAGTTGGTATCACTCCGCATGGGCCAGGAGGCATCGGAACAAGAGGTGGACTGAAGTTGGTATCATTCCACATGGGACAGGAGGCATCGGGACAAGAGGTGGAGTGAAGTTGATATCACTACACATGGGACAGGAGGCATCGGGACAAGAGGTGAAGTTGGTATCACTCCGCATTAGACAGGAAGCGTCAGGATAAGAGGGGGAGTAAATTTGGTATCATTCCACATGGGACTGTCGGCATCGGGACAAGAAGTGGAGTGAAGTTGGTATCACTCCGCATGGGCCAGGAGGCATCGGAACAAGAGGTGGACTGAAGTTGGTATCATTCCACATGGGACAGGAGGCATCGGGACAAGAGGTGGAGTGAAGTTGATATCACTACACATGGGACAGGAGGCATCGGGACAAGAGGTGGAGTGAAGCTGGTATCACTCCGCATTGGACAGGAGGCGTCGGGATTAGAGGGGGAGTGAAGTTGGTATCACTCCGCATGGGCCAGGAGGCATCGGGATAAGAGGGGGAGTGAAGTTGGTATCACTCAGCATTAGACAGGAAGCGTCAGGATAAGAGGGGGAGTAAATTTGGTATCACTCCGCATGGGACAGGAGGCGTCGGGATAAGAGGGGGAGTGAAGCTGGTATCACTCTGCATTGGACAGGAGGCATTGGGATAAGAGGTGGAGTGAAGCTGGTATCACTCCGCATTGGAAAGGAGGCATCGGGACAAGAGGTGGAGTGAAGTTGGTATCACTCCGCATAGGACAGGAGGCATTGGGAGAAGAGGTGGAGTGAAGTTTGTATCACTCCGCATGGAACAGGAGGTGGAGTTAAGTTGGTATCACTCTGCATGGGACAGGAGGCGTCAGGTCAAGAGGTAGAGTGAAATTGGTATCACTCCACATGGGACAGGAGGCGTCAGGACAAGAGGTGGAGTGAAGTTGGTTTCACTCCACATGGGACAGGAGGCATCGGGACAAGAGGGGTCTCTTCATAAAATAATATGCGTACAATTCGCCGGGTGAAAGTACGTGTACATTCCTTCTCTGTGAATGGGGGGAAAGGTGAATGTTATTTGGATTTTTGGCGGTTGAATGTTTTCCATTGATTTAGAAAGAAAAATACCACATTTGACCAGTAGATGATCCTATCTCCTATGATACTTGGCGCCATCTCATGGCCAAATTCAGTATTTTCTGTTTTACATCAATGGTCGGCTTATTATGGTTGGTTTAAGTGACTCATCTAGAAGACATTTCCCGCACTCACGGCACTAATACACCTCGAGGGTTTTGCGGGACCCGATGTCCAGGAAGAGAGAACTTCAGTGAGGAACAATTCCCTCCCTCCGTGTGAGATCTCTGATGTCTGTAGAAATTGTTTTTGAAAAATATTTCCCGCACTCAGGACAGCAATACGGCTTCTCACCCGTGTGCAAACTCTGATGTGTAGAAAGAGAGGACTTTTCTGAAAAACATTTCCAGCACTCAGGGCAGGAAAAGGGCTTATCCACCGTGTGAGATCTCTGATGTGAGACAAGCTCTGATCTCTGTGTAGCACTACCCCCTTTGGAATCCCTAGATTTGGGTCCCCCTAAACACGCATCTTCACACAAGCTTGCATCCAGAGTCAGAGATCAGTCCTTGAGCTTTGGTTTGGTTGTTTATTGAAGGGACTTGAACTGGGATGGGGTTAGGGGGGGTACAGAATGCCCAGGGAACTGATGAACTGAGGACAACTTCATGGAACTATTTACAGGCCTTCACTGCAGCACGATCTCTGTTAGAGAGACCCTAGATGTTTCCTCAATGTGTCACCCCACACTCTAGATGTCTCCTCAATGTACCACCCCAGACCCTAGATGTCTCCTCAATGCACCACCCCAGACTCTAGATGTCTCCTCACTGCACCACCCCAGACTCTAGATGTCTCCTCACTGCACCACCCCAGACTCTAGATGTCTCCTCACTGCACCACCCCAGACTCTAGATGTCTCCTCACTGCACCACCCGACTCTAGATGTCTCCTCACTGCACCACCCCAGACCCTAGGTGTCTCCTCAATGTACCACCCCAGACTCTAGCTGTCTCCACAATGTACCACCCCAGACCCTAGATGGACTTCTCACTCAGCAATCTGGAGGTATCCCTGAACAGGGGATCTGGTTTCTGTTACTTTAAAAGTGAACAATCCTAAATAGGCAGCGAATCTGGTTCCCCACCAGAGTGCTCTTTCCCTATCCGCCCAGGGGGGGTGCATGGGTACTCACTCAGATTCTATCCTGTACCACTGGTGGCTGCTAGGCCACTCCTTCCCTGACATACAGGTGGTCCTCGCTCTGGGGACAAGTGAAATTCTGAGCTTCTCCCTTTCCAGCTCCAGACCTGCAGGTAGGCCCCATCCCCCTGGGCCTTCTTGCTGCCTCGGGCCTTCAGCCTGACATCTTCCTCACTGTCTTCCACCAAACTCTCCTGCAACTGAGCAGGTTCCAAAACTTAAGGGTGTCCTGGCCCCTTTCCAACCCAGTTGGGTATTGGCTCAGATCCTTCAAGTGTACAAGCCAGCCACTCCTCAGATCCACCCACTGGCTCTAGGGCCTTTTTCCTAAGCCCTAGAGCAGGGGGAATTTTCAAGGGGCTGGCAGAGCCTTTCAGCTCCTGACCACAATTTGAACTTCTGGCTATTACACTCAGCCTTCCTCACTGTCAATCAGGACTCTAGCTCCCCCTCCCTAAACTAGATAGGTGCTACTTTTGCACAAAACATTTCCCGCACTCAAGGCACTAATACACCTCCAGGGTTGTGTGGGACCCCTGATGTCCAGGAAGACAGGAATTCAGTGAGGAACATTTCCCTCAGTCAGACCAGGAAAGTTCGTTCTCCTCCATGCCTAATCGCAGATGGCTGTAAGCAGAGGACTTCTGGGGGTTACACTTCCACCAATCAGAACAGGGAAGCGCATCTGCCTCCGTTTGCAATCTCACATGTGCGTCAAGATCGGACTTAGTTTGAAAACATTTATCACATTTAGGACAGGAATACAGCTTCTTCCCTCTGTGAGATCTCTGATGATAGGAAAGAGAGCCCCTGTGTGAAAAACATTTCCCACACTCACGACAGCAATATGGCTTCTCCCCCCTGTGAAATCTCTGATGATCGGAAAGAGAGGCCCTCTCTGAAAAACATTTCCCACACTCAGGACAGGAATACGGCTTCTCCCCCGTGTGAGATCTCTGATGTTTGTAAAGATTGGACTTCTGTGAAAAACATTTCCCACACTCAGAACAAAAATACGGCTTCTCCCCAGTGTGTAACCTCTGATGTGTGGTAAGATTGGACTTCATTGAAAAACATTTCCTGCACTCAGCACAGGAATACGGCTTCTCCCCCGTGTGAGTTGTCTGATGTATGTAAAGACTGATCTTCTGTGAAAAACATTTTCCGCACTCGGGACAGGAATACGGCTTCTCCCCTGTGTGCAATCTCTGATGTACGTAAAGACTGGACTTGTGTAAAAAACAATTCCCGCACTCTGAGCAGGAATGTGGCTTTTGCCCCGTGTGAGACCATTGGTGTCTGCTGAGAGTGGATTTCTTTGAAACAGTCTGAGGTTCCTCAGGATACGAGGAATCCGATGGTCCATCTACACTGGGTGGTGCCGGATGGACATTGGAGGGAGCCGGGTTTTCTCCTGGACTATACTGTGTGATGTCCTCATCTTCTACTTTCCAGTCTGGAGACAAAGTGAGACAATCCCCTGAGGTTTTTCTCATCTCCCAGCCATGGACTAAAATACAAAGACAAAGAGGATTACTAGACAGGAGCTAATTGGTTCCCCCAAACCAGAAAGACAGAGAGAGATCCAATGAGAACTTTATCATCTGGACCAATCATTGAGCAGTATGGGTGGAGGAATGGATTTAGTGTTCATGACTCACCTGTGCTGATCTCTGTAGGAGTGTCCTCCTCTATAAATGTCCCCGTTATTCCATCCTCCTCCATAGACTGCTGATCATCCCTCACATACGCCTCTTCTTCTGATTTCACCTCAAATTCTATATCGATTGGATCTCCACTCTACATCAAGAGAAGGAGAGGAAACATAAGATTGAAAGTGGCTGTAAACCTGCAAAAATCAAACAAAAATAGAACATAAAATCTAATAAAGAAGAAGAGCACAAGCCATTTGTGAGAAGTGTGGCTGGTAGAAGAGCAGCCTGCCATTAGCAATCCTCTCCGCAATATTGAAAAAAAAAAAAAAAAAAAAAAAGGGTGACGCCACGCCCCTTGATTGACAGCCTGTATAATGAGATATATACAGGAGGAGGTAAGAAGGAGGAATGTCTGCTGCTGCTCTGCACCTCCCTGAGAGGGAGAGGGGGGGGAAGTGAGAGAGAGAGAGGGGGGAAGCGAGAGAGAGAGGGGGAGCGAGAGAGACGGGGGGGGGGGGGGCGAGAGACAGGGGGAAGCGAGAGAGAAGGTGAGAGAGAGAGAGAGAGGGGGGGGAGAGAGAGAGGGGGAGAGGGGAGAGAGAGAGGGGGAGAGAGAGGGGGGAGAGAGGGGGAAGAGAGAGGGGAGAGAGAAAGGAGGAGGAGAGAGGGGGAGAGAGAGAGAGGAGGAGAGAGGGGGGGAGAGAGAGAGGAGGAGGAGAGAGGGGGGGAGAGACACACAGAGTTTCAAGCCAGCCATTGAGTCCCTGAAAGACACGGCATGAGAACCTCCTACGCCATCAGGAGACCACTGTACCACCTTCAACCTCCGGTAAGAGTCTGGCTTAGAATCTTTGATAGAGTCATCACCCCAATCCTTCTTTATGGCAGTGAAGATTGAGGGTCTTCTCACCTACCCAGACCAATCCAAATGGTACTTCAGCCCGTCAGAAATATTCCATCTAGAATTCTGCAAGCACCTCCTCCAAGTCCACCAGAGCACCTCCAACAGTGCTTGCTGGTCAGAGTTGGGCAGAGTTCCTTTGCTTCTCGCAGTACAGCAGAGGGCGCTATCATATGGGGGCCATCTACAAAACAGCAGTCCTAACTCGTACCACCATAAGGCCCTACTGACCAATAAGGACCAGTCAAAGCCATGGGGCCTGCCACAACTCGCCTTGTCCTCCCCAAACACCCAACAAGCGGCCTGACAAAATCTCAAATAAAAACATAATGAAGGATTCCCCAAAAATTATGTTGAGGAATGAAGAATTGAAAGAGCCAACTCCAAGAAATGGTTTACCAGTCACTACAGAGGGTCTACAAACTGACCCTGTACCTGGAGGTGCTACAAGACCCCAAAGACAGACAGACCCTGAGCCGGTAGAGTGCCCACAGCCTGAAAATCCAATCAGGACGGCACAGACAGACCTACAAGTCCAGGGAGAGTAGACTGTGCCAGCAATGTCACTAGGGGGTCCTGGAGGATGAGGAGCTCTTCTTGCTAAAATGTGACCAGGGGGGTCTTGGAAGATGAGGACCACTTCTTGTTAAAATGGGACCAGGGGGTCCTGGAGAATGAGGACCACTTCCTGCTGCAGTGTGACCAGGGGGTTCTGGAGGACAAGGACCACTTCCAGCTACAATGCGAATAGGGGGTCCTGGAGGACAAGGACCACTTCCTGCTGCAATGTGACCAGGGTGTCATGGAAGATAAGGACCACTTCCTGCTACAATGTGACCGGGTGTCATGGAGGACGAGGACCACTTCCTGCTACAATGTGAGTAGGGGGTCCTGGAGGACGAGGACTACTTCCTGCTACAATGTGAATATGGGGTCCTGGAGGACGAGGACCACTTCCTGCTATAATGTGAATATGGGGTCCTGGAGGACGAGGACCACTTCCTGCTACAATGTGACCAGGGTGTCATGGAAGATGAGGACCACTTCCTGCTACAATGTGACCGGGTGTCATGGAGGAGGAGGACCACTTCCTGCTACAATGTGAGTAGGGGTTCCTGGAGGACGAGGACTACTTCCTGCTACAATGTGAATAGGGGGTCCTGGAGGACGAGGACCACTTCCTGCTATAATGTGACCAGGGCGTTCTGGAGGATGAGGACCGCTTCCTGCTATAATGTGACCAGGGCGTTCTGGAGGACGAGGACCGCTTCCTGCTATAATGTGACCAGGGCGTTCTGGAGGACGAGGACCGCTTCCTGCTACAATGTGACCAGGGCGTTCTGGAGGACGAGGACCGCTTCCTGCTACAATGTGACCAGGGTAATCTGAAGGACGAGGACCGCTTCCTGCTACAATGTGACCAGGGGGTTCTGGAGGATGAGGACCGCTTCCTGCTACAATGTGACCAGGGGGTTCTGGAGGATGAGGAACGCTTCCTGCTACAATGTGACCAGGGTGACCTGGAGGATGAGGACCGCTTCCAACTACAATTTGACCAGGGTGGCCTGCAGCACGAGGACCACTTCCTGCTACAATGTGACCAGGGTGACCTGGAGGACTAGGACCACTTCCTGCTACAATGTGACCAGGGTGACCTGGAGGATGAGGACCGCTTCCAACTACAATTTGACCAGGGTGACCTGGAGGACGAGGACCACTTCCTGCTACAAATGTGACCAGGGTGACCTGGAGGACGAGGACCACTTCCTGCTACAATGTGACCAGGATGACCTGGAGGACGAGGACCACTTCCTGCTACAATGTGACCAGGGAATTCTGGAGGATGAGGAACACTTTCCTGCTACAATGTGACCAGGGTGACCTGGAGGACGAGGAACACTTCCTGCTACAATGTGACCAGGGTGACCTGGAGGACGAGGACCACTTCCTGCTACAATGTGACAAGGGTGACCTGGAGGATGAGGAACACTTCCTGCTACAATGTGACCAGGGTAACCTGGAGGATGAGGAACACTTCCTGCTACAGTGCCCCAAGTACTCATCAGTGAGTGACACTCACTTCCAGAGACTCTCCGCTCTCATCCCGGATAGAAGAGAGGAGGAAACTTCAAATTCTACCGGGAGAAGAGAAGCCAATGGTGGAAATAGCTGCACAATATGTGACAGCATGCCACAAACTGAGAGGGACTCAAAACGAAGGACTCAACTCAACATGTCCTACAACTGATTGAGGAGGCATTATTGAGAGATACACACCATGTGATTTAGGTTATAACAACATCTACTGAACTATGCAAATACATTGTGTTTTGGGAATTTGGGTTTTCAGCCACTTCAATAATGCAAGACCACAGAGAGAACGTCACCATGTAGGATCCACACATTGTCTGGCATGGCTGAGTCCCTTTCATGGCCTAGATCCTTCATCAAACCAACCTTGTAATTGTGTGTATAGTTGTGGCCTTCCTGTGTGGAAGACCGGGAATACAGAGGACATCTCTCTGGTGGGCTTGATAGCTTCATCATGGTGTCCTCATAGAGATCCTTATGTTCTTCAGAACACTCCTCCATCACTCTATACTCCTCATCCTCCTCTTTATACTTTTCTTTAACATCAAAATTATCATCCCCGAGGATTCCACTCTGAATATAAAATAAAACATTCATTGTAACAAACATGCTGTGTATAAATCACAACTATCAACAATTGTTCCTCATCTACCTGATGATAATGAGGGATGGTGTGACCTTCCTGTGTGGAATCCCGGGAATACAGAGGACGAGGACATCTCTCTGGTGGGTTCCCATGACTGGATCCATCTACCTGATGATGGTGACGGATGGTGTGACCTTCCTGTGTGGAAACCCGGGAATACAGAGGACGGGGACATCTCTCTGGTGGGTTGCTGGTATTAGGTGGCTCCATCATATCCTTGTGTCCTTCTGAAAACTCCTCCATCACTCCATACTCCTCATCCTCCTCTTCTTTAACATCAATATTATCATCCCCGAGGTTTCCACTCTAAACATTCAAAAAGAAATTCAATGTAACAAACACCCTTGAGGAACAATCACTAATAGTTGTGATTTATACACATCTACCTGTTGATGGTGAGGGATGGTGTGACCTTCCTGTGTGGAATCCCGGGAATACAGAGGATGGGGACATCTCTCTGGTGGGTTCCCATGACTGGATCCATCTACCTGATGATGGTGAGGGATGATGTGACCTTCCTGTGTGGAATCCTGGGAATACAGGGGACGGGGACATCTCTCTGGTGGGTTCCTGTAGCTGGATGACTCCTCCATAGTGTCCTGGAACAGATCTTTGTGTCCTTCTGAAAACTCCAACTCCTCCATCACCCCATCCTCATCCTCCTCCTCTTTCATCTCTTCTTTAACCTCAACTGTAGAATCTCTCAGGTTTCCACTCTGAATATATAATAAAATGACATCAATGGTAACAATGCAGATAATGTACAGATCCTAATGATACTATCAGTGATTGTTCCTCATCTACCTGATGATGGTGGGGGATGGTGTGACCTTCCTGTGTGGAATCTCGGGAATACAGAGGACAGGGACATCTCTCTGGTGGGTTCCCATGACTGGATCCATCTACCTGATGGTGAGGGATGGTGCGACCTTCCTGTGTGGAATCCCAGGAATACAGAGGACGGGAACATCTCTCTGGTAGGTTCCCATGACTGGGTCCATCTACCTGATGGTGAGGAATGGTGTGACCTTCCTGTGCTGAATCCCGGGAATACAGAGGACGGGGACATCTCTCTGGTGGGTTCCCATGACTGGATCCACCTACCTGATGATGGTGAGGGATGGTGTGACCTTCCTGTGTGGAATTCCGGGAATACAGAGGACGGGGACATCTCTCTGGTGGGTTCCCATGACTGGATCCACCTACCTGATGATGGTGAGGGATGTGTGACCTTCCTGTGTTGAATCCCGGGAATACAGAGGACATGGACATCTCTCTGGTGGGTTCCCATGACTGGATCCACCTACCTGATGATGGTGAGGGATGTTGTGACCTTCCTGTGTGGAATACCGGGAATACAGAGGAAGGGGACATCTCTCTGGTGGGTTCCCAAGACTGGATCCATCTGTAGGAAACACACACACTGACTGAATCCATTGTTTCTATGTATTTATCAGATGATGGGGGATCTAGGTGGAGCCTCCGTACTGCTCTCTCCTTTCCAATAAAATCTCCTCTTACCCAGTAATGTGAGGGGCAGCTGATTGTCCATCATGACGTCCTTGTAGAGGTCCTTGTGTCCTTCTAAATACTCACACTCCTCCATGGAGAAATAGACAGTGACACCCTGACACCTTATAGGAACCTGACACACACAATGATACAGTCACCATTCAGACACATCCCTTGGATTCAACCTTCACAGACATCAGGAATAGTTATTTCCTCCTCATTATTACTACATAAAATATATAAAAGAAAAAAGTTTGTATTTTAAAGCCACCTCTAATTAAAACCCTCATCCCGTAATATCATGGAGTCAGTCAGTATAGACTGAGGAGGTGAGAAGGTGATTGGTGGGAAAGGTGACATCTCCACAATGAGGAGAATGTTCCGGCCCCGGAAATGAGGGAATGTTCTGGCCCTGAAAGGGTTAATCTGGGTTCCCACACTATATATGTGTGTATCATCATCTGCTGGAGATAAAAGACGTCACAGTGATGATGGAGGAAGAGGACGGACGCGACGGTGGAGGGAGAGGACGGACGCGGCGGTGGAGGGAGAGGACGGACGTGACGGTGGAGGGAGAGGACGAGCGTGACGGTGGAGGAAGAGGACGAGTGTGACTATGGGAGAAGAGGACGGACGTGACTGTGGAAGAAGAGGACGGACGCAAAGGTGGAGGAAGAGGATGGGCGCGACGGTGGAGGAAGAGGACGGGCGCGACGGTGGAGGAAGAGGACGGGCGCGACGGTGGAGGAAAAGGACGGGCGCAACGGTGGAGGAAGAGGACGGACATGACGGGGGGTTACTGGGAGTAAATAGAAAATACGATGTTTTCACCTCCTCTGCTACCACTTCCACCAATATCTCCTCTCTACTTTCTCCCAACCTACCTCTCTCCGAAGCTTCCTATTTATACCTGACATCACTTCCTGTCTGTCCCTGACATCACTTCCTGTCTTCCATAGAGACTTCCTGTCTGGGTAGAAGTGAGATCACCACCTTGTGGAGCTCAGAGGAACTGCAGCCCAGAGAACCGTCTGGTAGTGTGACCCCGGCCTTGTGTTGGGTGTGTATGGACTGTATGTCCTCATAGAGGGGTCACCTCCACTCCCACCAAGGGGGACAGAAATATATGACTGCCTAGTCCAGCCTTTCTCAGCCAGGGTTCCTCCAAAGGGTTTTAGGGGTTCCTCCAAAGGGTTCTAGGGGTTCCTTCAGCAATGAACAATTTCTGTCTCTCAGTAACAACTGACATCAATGATCTGTAAGGGGGGCAGTCTTCCCACTGATGACCATGTAAGAATGTCCTTCCCCCACTGACCACTGATATAAGGGGGTCCTTCTCCCATTGGTCACCAATGTAAAGGGCCACTACACTGACCACTGATATAAGGGGGTCCTTCTCCCATTGGTGACTAATGTAAGGGACCACTGCACTGAGCACTGATATAAGGGGGTCCTTCTCCCATTGGTCACAAATGTAAGGGACCACTGCACTGACCACTGATATAATGGGGCCTTCTCCCATCGGTCACCAATGTAAGGGACCACTGCACTGACCACTGATATAAGGGGGTCCTTCTCCCATCAGTCACCAATGTAAGGGACCACTACACTGACCACTGATATAAGGGGGTCCTTCTCCTATCAGTCACCAATGTAAGGGACCACTGCACTGACCACTGATATAAGGGGGTCCTTCTCCCATTGCTCACCAATGTAAGGGACCACTACACTGACCACTGATATAAGGGGGTCCTTCTCCCATTGGTCACAAATGTAAGGGACCACTGCACTGACCACTGATATAAGGGGGTCCTTCTCCCATCGGTCACCAATGTAAGGGACCACTACACTGATCACTGATATAAGGGGGTCCTTCTCCCATCGGTCACCAATGTAAGGGACCACTACACTGATCACTGATATAAGGGGGACAGAAATATATGACTGCCTAGTCCAGCCTTTCTCAGCCAGGGTTCCTCCAAAGGGTTTGAGGGGTTCCTCCAAAGGGTTCTAGGGGTTCCTTCAGCAATGAACAATTTCTGTCTCTCAGTAACAATTGACATCAATGATCTGTAAGGGGGGCAGTCTTCCCACTGATGACCATGTAAGAATGTCCTTCCCCCACTGACCACTGATATAAGGGGGTCCTTCTCCTATCAGTCACCAATGTAAGGGACCACTGCACTGACCACTGATATAAGGGGGTCTTTCTCCCATTGCTCACCAATGTAAGGGACCACTACACTGACCACTGATATAAGGGGGTCCTTCTCCCATTGGTCACAAATGTAAGGGACCACTGCACTGACCACTGATATAAGGGGGTCCTTCTCCCATCGGTCACCAATGTAAGGGACCACTACACTGATCACTGATATAAGGGGATCCTTCTCCCATCGGTCACCAATGTAAGGGACCACTACACTGATCACTGATATAAGGGGGACAGAAATATATGACTGCCTAGTCCAGCCTTTCTCAGCCAGGGTTCCTCCAAAGGGTTTGAGGGGTTCCTCCAAAGGGTTCTAGGGGTTCCTTCAGCAATGAACAATTTCTGTCTCTCAGTAACAACTGACATCAATGATCTGTAAGGGGGGCAGTCTTCCCACTGATGACCATGTAAGAATGTCCTTCCCCCACTGACCACTGATATAAGGGGGTCCTTCTCCTATCAGTCACCAATGTAAGGGACCACTGCACTGACCACTGATATAAGGGGGTCTTTCTCCCATTGCTCACCAATGTAAGGGACCACTACACTGACCACTGATACAAGGGGGTCCTTCTCCCATTGGTCACAAATGTAAGGGACCACTGCACTGACCACTGATATAAGGGGGTCCTTCTCCCATCGGTCACCAATGTAAGGGACCACTACACTGACCACTGATATAAGGGGGTCCTTCTCCCATCGATCACTAATGTAAGGGACCACTACACTGACCACTGATATAAGTGGGTCCTTCTCCTTCTGGTCACAACCCCGCCCCATGTTTCCCATATACGTTACATTGTTATAACAAAGTATTGTAGAGAAGATCCCAACATAGAAAATGGTGGAGAAATTTGTGTATATGCCTTCACAATTCCCACCAGTTTATCTCCAGGGCTTCTTCCTTCAGAATATATACATTCGGGGGTCAATCTTCAGGCCCAAAATGTTCATTTTCCCATGTGCGCAAAACAAAATGCAAAACCAGCTCTGGCAGTGAAAGGATTAATGTGAGCTAGATGGGATCACTCTGCTGGGGTCACCCTCTACATTAGGGGTAGGCAAATCAGAAAGAGGCGGAGATCTACCTGAACAACATGGGAGGAGTCAGAGATCACCGGGCGCAGTGCCGCCTCCTCACACCTGATTTAAACCTCTAATTGCCGTACTACCGTGTCACAGTCACATGGATTCCACTGGCTTCTAGAATTTTCTGGAAGACTCCAGAACCAGGAGGGGCTGCTAAAGACTTGACCTGTAGAACCCTCCAGCCTGGCCTAAAGTAACCCAATCAGACATGCTCACTTCACCACTGTCAGCCAAGCTAAATTTAACTCTATAGCACCCAGAGAGGGCGCTACATTATTATGACCAGTTTATTGCTTCACACAGACTTGTAGATCTCTTCTTTCCTGCTGCTTGCACCCCTCTGGAGTCTGCTAGCAGGAACAAGAGGTGAAGTTGGTATCACTCCGCATGGGAAAGGAGGCATCGGGACAAGAAGTGGAGCGAAGCTGGTATCACTCCGCATGGGACAGTAGGCATCGGGACAAGAGGTGGAGTGAAGCTGGTATCACTCCGCATGGGACAGTAGGCATCGGGACAAGAGGTGGAGTGAAGCTGGTATCACTCCGCATGGGACAGTAGGCATCGGGACAAGAGGTGGAGTGAAGCTGGTATCACTCCGCATGGGACAGTAGGCATCGGGACAAGAGGTGGAGTGAAGCTGGTATCACTCCGCATGGGACAGGAGGCATCTGGACAAGAGGTGGAGTGAAGCTGGTATCACTCCGCATGGGACAGGAAGCATCGGGACAAGAGGGGGAGTGCAGTTGGTATCACCCCGCAGGGGACAGGAGGAATCGGGACAAGAGGTGAAGTTGGTATCACTCCGCATGGGACAGGAGGTATCGGGAAAAGAGGTGTAGTGAGGTTGGTATCACTCTGTATTGGACAGGAGGCATCGGGACAAGAGGGGGAGTGATGTTGGTATAACTCCGCATGGGACAGGAGGCATCGGGACAAGAGGTGGAGTGAAGCTGGTATCACTCCGCATGGGCCAGGAGGCATCGAGACAAGAGGTGGAGTGAAGTTGGTATCACTCCGCATGCGACTGGAGGCATCTGGACAAGAAGTGGAGTGAAGTTGGTATCTGTTAGGGACCAACCAGCGGTAACCTCTAGCTCCCCACAGACCAGAATTCCCCAGGGCGCAGAATCTAAGCTCTGACCTGCTTGTTCACCAGAGCCCCTGATGGTGGGGATGGACTTGGAGCAGGACGAAACCAGGTTGCGGCCCCTGGGTACAATCAGCTGTGGTAGAGATACCTGCCAGTGGTACATAGCAGGTAAGAGCCTGATGTGAAGAGGTGGAGGGAAGCGAAGTTAGCCAAGCCAGGTCAGTAACAGTGTAGGTGTAACAGTACAAAATCAGCAGGCAAAGGGATAAATGGGTCACAAGCCAGGTTCGGTAACAGGATGTCAAAACGTATAGGAGCAGACAGAAGAATGGTCGGACGAGCCAGGGATCAGAGCAGGAGACGGTCAAAAGAATCAGGGTCAGGCAGGGTCGGCAACAATGCAATCTCACAGGATACAACAGGAACAGCAGGAAAGACCATAAGGCAATTTGGACATTGCACTGGCCAGTTTAAATAGCCCGCCCGGATCCGACCGGCGTGTCTGGGTCCCAGTGCCTGCCTGGCACCGTCATTGGTGACAAGCACGCCTGGGTCCTAGTGCCCACCTGCCTGTAGGTCTTGTCGGGATCCTACGCACTCGCAGATTCGTGCATCTAGGTAAACCGCGCGTGCACAGACCCACGCGCCGTGGCCAACCTCGGTATTCCTGACATTGCCCCCCCCCCTTTCGGGTAGCCTCCGGATGCCCAACTGATTTTTCCTTTGTGGGTGATTGCGGAAGAAATCCTGAATCAATCTAGGAGCATGGACATTTTGAGCAGGTTCCCACGAATTCTCCTCTGGCCCATAGTCTTTCCACTTGATGAGGTATTGCGTCTGACCACCCCTCCTCCTGCAGTCAATAATCGCTTCTACCTCGAATTCCTCCTCTCCGTCAATGTCTGTGGCCTCTGGGGGCCTAGATCTATGATTTGAAAAAGGATCTGGTGCTACAGGTTTCAACAAAGACACATAAAAAACAGGGTGTATCTTAAAAGATTCGGGAAGTGCCAGCTTCTACGCAACCTCATTGATTTTACGTTCTACTCGGAATGGGCCCACGAATTTGGGTGCCAATTTCCTAGATGGACAAGCCAGTTTTAGATTGGTCGTTGCCAACCAAACTTGATCCCCTGGGTGCACAACCAATTCCCCTCTTCTTCTCCTAGCAAACATTTTCTTACTATCCTCCTAGGCCCTTGCTATGGTCTCCTGTAACAATTTGTTATTGGTCGTAAAGAAATTTAGAGTCTCTTGAGCCGCTGGGACCAGATCAGGCAGAAAAGTGGGATGGAACCCATAGTTCGCGAAGAATGGGGACTGCTTAGTGGCAGAATGGCACGCATTGTTGTAAGCAAATTCTGCTAGGGGCAGGAGTGCCAGCCAGTTATCTTGGAGGAACGATGTGTAACACCTAAGGTACTGTTCTAGCGCTTGATTGGTTCGCTCAGTCCATTCGTATGCGGGTGATATGCTGAAGGACAGTTTGATTTCCAAACCTTCGCACAAGGCCCTCCAAAATCTTGAAGTGAACTGGACTCCCCGATCCGACGCAATATTCTTCGGTACTCCATGCAGTCTTACGATTACCTTAATGAATACTTGTGCTTTCTTGGAAGCAGAAGGTGTACCTTTTAATGGAAGGAAATGAGCCATCTTAGAAAGATAGGTCCACCACCACAAAAATCGCAGTATGACTCTGCGATGGCGGTAGTTCCACAATGAAATCTATAGATATCATGCTCCAGGGTCTGTCGGGCACCGGCAACGGTCGCAACAGACCCCAAGCCTTGTCCCTGGTGGGCTTATTCCTGCTGCAGACGGCACAGGATTTCACGTACATTTCACAGTCTTTGACCATACTTGGCCACCAAAACGTACATCGGAACAACTCCAATGTCTTGTGTACTCCAAAATGACCCGCTAATGGATGGTCGTGGCAGTAACTCAAAACCAGAGCTCGAGCCTCTTTAGGTACCAGAATCTGCTCCCCCCTCCACAAGAGACCTTCTCTGCTCTGTAGAGAGACTCCAGGTAGGTTAGGGGCCCCTGTGGATGCAGCATGTAATTTGGACAGGAGTTCAGACTGTAACAGTAAGAAACTACCTGCCGGCAAGATGGTATCTGGTTTGACCGTCTCTTCAGGGTCTTCAAACATCTGGGAGAGAGCATCGGGCTTAGTATTTTTAGACCCAGGTCGATAGGTGATATGCAGGGAAAATCTTAAAAAAAATAACGCCCATCTGGCCTGACGTGGTCTGAGGCGTTTAGCCGTCCTTAGGTATTCCAAGTTTTTATGGTCTGTGTAGACCAGAATGGGATGCAAAGCTCCCTCCAACAAGTATCTCCACTCCTCCAATGCAGTCTTAATTGCTAACAACTCCCGATCCCCGATATCATAATTCCTTTCTGACGGGGTGAGTTTTCTAGAGAAGAAGGCTACTGGGTGCATCAGCTCCTTTACACCTACCCTCTGAGACAGTATTGCTCCTACTGCATTCTCTGACGCATCTACTTCTAAAATGTAGGGCAGAGATGCGTCGGGGTGGCTTAGAATGGGAGCTGCCGTAAACAGCTTCTTCAAGGACTCAAAGGCGGCCTGTGCCTCTGGTGTCCACTGGAAGCATACCCCTAACTTTGTAAGTTGGGTGATGGGAGATACCAGGCCCGAGAAATTCTTGATGAATTTCTTATAGAAATTGGCGAAGCCAATAAACCGTTGAACCCCTTTCTTATGCGTGGGGACTAGCCATTCTAAGATCGCAGAGATCTTCTGGGGGTCCATAGCAATTCCATTGGTAGAAATGATTAGCCCCAGAAATGGGATACTGCGCTGTTCAAAGCTGCACTTCTCAGCTTTGGCATAAAGCCCGTGCTCGCGAAGTCGCTCCAGAACACTCCTAACATGACCCCTATGAGCCTCCAGAGACGGGGAAAAAATCAAAATGTCGTCTAAGTACACGATCACAAAGATATCCAAGAAATCTCTAAAAATATAATTTACAAAATGTTGGAAAGTGGCTGGTGCATTACATAGTCCAAACGGCATAACCAAGTATTCAAAGTGCCCGAACCGAGTGCGGAAGGCGGTTTTTCACTCATCCCCTTCGCGTATGCAGACCAGATTATAAGCACCCCTGAAATCTAACTTAGTAAAAACAGAAGCTGTCTTTAGCCTTTGAAACAATTCAGGGACTAAGGGAAGGGGATACCAGTTTTTTACTGTGATCTTATTCAGATCCCTATAGTCAACACAGGGCCTCAGGGACTGGTCCTTTTTCTCCACAAAAAAGATTCCAGCCCCAGCCGGCGATGTGGAAGGACGGATGAATCCCTTCCGCAGACTTTCATCAATATATTCTTTCAATGCACTCAACTCTCGCTCAGAGGGAAGATTCGGCCAAAGGGAATCTCAGATCCCGGGAGAAGGTCAATGGGACAGTCATAAGTCCGATGCGGAGGGAGAATGTCTGCTCCTCGTGGGCTGAAAACGTCAAGGTAATGATGATAGACAGGAGGCACAGTCTGAGCTAGTTCAGTATCAGTATTTACACATAACAGAGTCAGAGGGTCTAGTGATGACCTTAGGAGACAGTGCTCCTGGCAATAGGGTGAATTAAACTGGACAGACCCGGATCTCCAGTCAATTTGGGGATCGTGTGCTCGTAGCCATGGGAGCCCCAAAATGACTGGAAATAAAGGGGACGCAATGGCGTCCAAACGGAGGAGTTCTTGATGATAGCCAGCCACTGTGGTACATACAGGAGGGGTCTCCCGATCTACCAACCCTGATTTAATTCGAGAACCATCAGCCAGGAAGATGTTCAGGCCTCGCTCCTTGGACAGTAACGGAATCTGCTGTTGGGCTGCAAAGCTAAGGTCTATAAAACAGCTACAGGCCCCTGAGTCAATAATGGCCGTCACCTGTATGGTTTTTCCTGGGAGCTGAAAAGAGATTGGTACAGCTAAGTGAGTTTGGTTGTCTAGGCAAGCAGGAGACATAGCAAAAATAGAAGGAGAACACTTACTTAATTTCTCCGGACATGAGCGCACCATATGACCCTGTTCTGTCCTCCTTATGTGTGAAGGTACATAGCTTGACAGACAGCTAAACCTTTCTCGGCAATGAGTTGACAAAGAAGCAACGTCCAACTTTGTCTTTATTGCAAAGATATAAGAGGTGAAACTGAGGTACAGAAAATAAGGCGCTTAGTAACACTGTCTGCCATGTGACAAAGCATATTATACATTACAGTAAGGCAATGCACATATAAACACATGTAAGACATGTAGGTTACATAAAACACAGATGCATAAGATATAGACATGTGTGTAGACGTACCGACGATGCTATTGTGAGCCTGAATGTGAGGGTTGGATCCTACCAGCAGCGTGGTTACCACAGGAATGGAGTCTGTGATGAGGAAATGGCTGCTATGAGCAGGGCTGATGATGTAATCAGAGTTCATAGGCTACAAGCTATGGAAGCTGAAATGGGTCAAACTTCTACTGTGAAAAGATGCAGTGTATACAAACAGCCACTAGATGGAGCAGTTACACAATGAACAGAGAATTACAAACTGATAAGGCATACTAATAATGCCTAATTAACAAAGAACAAATTGCTAAAGGCATGACACTCCCCGTCTGGTATCTAAAGGATACCACATTAAATCACCCCTGGAGAGAGCAACAAAACCAGTTCAGTAACGGGTCTGAGGAAGAGTTTGGGCTCCTGTTGTCTGCAGACCTTGACCTCCACTTTTCTGACTTTCCCATCTTCACTTGGGAACACCTTGGTTATCAGTCCCAAAGGCCAGTCATTTCTTCTTGACTGAGAGTCTTTGACAAGAACAACATTACCAACTTCCATGTTGGGTTTGCTGGTTTGCCATTTATTCTGGACATGTAGAGTAGAGATGTATTGTTTTCTCCATTTATCCCAGAAGGTATCTGCTAGAGTTTGCACTCGTCTCCACTGACACTTGTACAAGTCTTTAGCACTAAATTCGCCAGGAGGAGCCGATGCTGTACCGACTTTTTGGGTGAGAAGAGTGGAAGGGGTGAGCAAGAAGGGATCTTCTGGATCACTGGATATTGAAGTCAAAGGTCTGGCGTTCATGATCGCCACTACTTCGGCCATGAAGGTTGAGAGGGTTTCATGGGTGAGCCTCGAAGTTCCCAGCTGTAGAAAGACAGAATCAAGGATCCGGCGAGCTATGCCAATCATACGCTCCCAAGAGCCTCCCATGTGAGACGCATGTGGGGGGTTGAATGTCCATTTACAGTCTTGGGCGGCAAGATATCTCTCTACATGGTCACTGTCAATGTTTGAGGGGATATGCAGCTCTTTGCAGACCCCAACGAAGTTGGTACCTCTATCAGAGCGGATTAGTTTAACTGGGCCTCTGATGGAGATGAAACGTCTGAGAGCATTTATAAAGCTGGATGTGTCTAAAGACTCGATAACTTCTATATGCACAGCCCTGATACTCATGCATGTAAATATGACTGCCCAGCGTTTGCTGTTTGCCTGGCCTCCTCTAGTGTGCCGTGTGGTGACAGACCAGGGACCAAACACGTCAAGACCAACATTAGTAAAGGGAGGTTCTATACTGAGTCGGTCCGCAGGGAGGTTAGCCATCTTCTGTGACTGAAACATACCACGTAGTTTTTTGCAAGTGACACATTTGAAAATAAGACAACTCACAAGTCTTTTCGCTCCCACTACCCAAAATCCAGCTGTACGTAAAGCTCCTTCAGTGAACAAACGTCCCTGATGTTTAGTCTTCTCATGATAGTGTTGCACAAGTAAAGATGCAATGTGATTGCTTGGAAGTATTATGGGATTACATTCTTTACTCTCGAACTTTGCATTTGAAATACGTCCCCCAACTCTCAACAGTCCATTAGCATCTATGAAGGGGTCAAGCCTCTTGAGGGAACTGTCTTTAGGAACACTCTTTTGATTTTGGATGAGTTCAAATTCTTGAGTATAAACCTCTTGTTGGATACAACGGATGATAACGTCTCTGGCCTGTGTGAGCTCATCCACTGTATGGGCCTTGTGACAGTAATGCCAACCTTTGCAGTGATCTGATCCTGTAGGTGTGGCTCTAAAGGATCTGGCTATGTGGATCAAGCCGGCTATAGCTCTGTTCAGTGATTTCCACGTAGAAAACTTGTTGAATCGTTTGGATCCAAGCTCTTTGTGAGAAACTCTTGTGGTGAGTACAGAAATATGAGGACGAATCTCTGCATCAGCATTTGGTTCTAATAGCTGAAATGAGTATTTCTCCAGGGTGTCAAGTACAGGTTTGTAGAGGACTGGTGGCCCTGTGAACCACGTAGTATCTTTAAGGTGAGCTGCTGGAACAGCTCTTGTAGCATGGTCTGCTGGGTTGAGGTCAGTTGGTACATAGCACCACTGGGTAGGCTGTGTTGACCTCCTAATTCTTTGAACTCTGTTATGAACATAGACATAGAATCTCCTAGTCTCATTGTAAATGTAGCCCAATACTACTTTGCTGTCTGTATGAAACATTGTACTGACAAGTTTTATATCTATTTCTGACACAATGAGATCTGCCAGCTCTACTGCCAGAACAGCGGCACAAAGTTCCAGTCTTGGTATGGTAATCTCAGGGCTTGGTGCCAGTTTTGCCTTGCCCATTACAAAGCCAATTTGGACTTGACCTTTAATGTTTATAGTTTTAAGGTAAGCGACTGCAGCGATTGCTTTTACCGAAGCATCACAAAATATGCACAGCTGCCTAGACTGAACTTCTGCAGGGGAGAAGTGGGCATATGGCCTATAGATATGTAAGTTAGATAATGCCTGTAGAGAGTTTCTCCATGCTATCCATAGTGCTTCTTTCTCTGAGGGAAGTGGCAAATCCCAATCACACGTATCTGTGGTTAACTCTCTGAGCAGAGTCTTACCTTGGATGATCACAGGAGCTGCAAATCCAAGTGGATCATATAGACTGTTAATGGTAGATAACACTCCACGTCGTGTGAAAGGCTTTTGCTCTTGGTCGACCTGAAAGGTAAAGGTGTCAGATTTGAGGTCCCAGCTGAGCCCTAGGCTGCGCTGCATGGGTATCGGGTCTGTCGCTAAGTCTAGATCTTTCAAATCACTGGCATGATCTTGAGTAGAGAAGGCTTCCATAACAACTTTGCTGTTTGAAGCTACCTTATGAAGTCTGAGGTTTGAACAGGAAAGCATACTCTGGGTCCTTTTGAGTAGACTGATTGCAGCCTCTGGTGAGGGAAGCGACTTTAAGCCATCATCTACATAGAAGTCTCTTTCAACAAACTTCTTAACGTCTTTCCCATAGTCTTTTTCACCTTCTTGAGCAGAGAGTCTGAGTCCATAAATAGCGACAGCTGGAGATGGGCTGTTGCCAAAAACATGCACCTTCATGCGATATTCTATGATGTCTTGAGTAGGGTCATTGTCCTTGAACCAAAGAAATCTCAAGAAGTTCCTGTGCTCTTCTTTTACTAGGAAACAATAGAACATTTGTTGTATGTCGGCAACTATAGCGATGGGTTCTTTACGGAATCTGATGAGGACACCGAGAAGTGTGTTATTGAGGTCTGGTCCTGTCAAAAGGACATCATTGAGAGAGACTCCCTCATACTGTGAACTGGAGTCAAATACCACTCGGATTCGTCCTGGCTTCTTAGGGTGGTAAACGCCGAAGATTGGTAGATACCAGCATTCTTCTTTTTCTTTTAGGGGTGCAGCTACTTCTGCATGATTGTTCTCAAACATCTTTTTCATGAATAAGAAGAAATGTTCCATCATCTCTGGTCTTTTCTGAAAGTTGCGTCTAAGTGAACAGAAGCGTTTTAAGGCCTGATACCTGTTGTTGGGAAGATGACGTCTCTGCGTTTTGAAAGGTAGTGGTGCAACCCAGGTGTTTGTTTTATCCTTGAAGAATCCTTGTTCCATTATGCCCAAGAAGGCCTCATCTTCAATAGAGGGAGCTATCTTGTGGTCTTCCTTTGTCCTCTGGAACACCGTGCACCCCAAGTGATCTTGGTCTTCACTGCAAGAGTGGTTCTCGGTTTCTGTAAAGTCAGGATATAGCACACTTGCCGGCTTCTCTCTTAGAAGGAATCTGTTAGGACAAGGCTGAAAGAGGGATGGACGTCCATTCTCCAAGGTATTTGTGTAAAGAGAATTCACTGTGGTTGGCTTGTGAACATTTCCTAGGCAAACATCACCTATGATGACCCACCCCAGGTCAAGCTTCTGAGCATATGGAGAACTATGAGGACCATTTATTTGTTTTCTTACCTTGTGGACTCTTATGATATCTCTCCCAAGGAGAAGTACTATTTGGGCCTTTGGGTCGAGTGCAGGTATGAGATGCGCTATGGTCTTTAAATGTTCATGATGTAATGCTGCCTCAGGTGTAGGAATCTCTTCTCTATTGTTTGGGATCTGATTGCATTCAATCAAGGTAGGTAGTTGCAGGGATGCTTCACTATTTATGGATTCGACTTGGAAACCAGTAGCTCTTCTGCCTTTTTCTTCACTCACACCAGCGCAAGTTTTAAGTGAATATGAAGAGCAGTGTCCTTTAATACTGAAGATATCAAAGAAGGCTGAATTTGCAAGAGATCTATTGCTTTGGTCATCAAGGATGGCATACAACCTTACCGCTTTCTCTTTATGACCGATGGGGTAAACTGTAACAAGACAAATCTTGGAGCAAGATTTGTTACTAAGACCTTCTCCACAGACTTGGGTGCAACTGGGGTGTCACTTCAGGAGGTACTGTGTCTCCCTCCTCCCCGCCGTGCTCTACAGCCTGGTCTGGGGGTGTGAGAGTCCATGGGGCTGGCCCAGGGTGTAAAGCTGTATTGTGCGCTTCACTGTTGCATTCCGAGCATCTGATGTTCGCTGTGCAGTCCTTTGCAAGATGAGAGGTTGAGGCACAACACCTGTAGCAAATGTGGTTTTCCTTGAGGAAAGTTCTGCGATCCCTGAGAAGTTTTCCTCTAAATCCTCTGCATTTCAACAATGAGTGTGGTTTCTTATGTAGAGGACATTCTCTGCATGGGTCCTTTGTGGAGATCGTCTCAGACTCTGTAGTACTGTAGGTTTTGTTTGAGGAGTCTTTAAGAGACACACTGGTTTTGTGTACTGCAACCGGTGTACCTTTCATGTTACGAAGTGAGATAGGTTTACCTGATTTGGGGTAAGCGGTGTCAAACATCGAGAAGTTAAAGCTGGGATCATTCCTAGTTTTTGCTTGTTGGTGCACGAAGTCCATAAAGAAAGAGAATGGAGGGAACGAGACATCGTACTGTTGCTTGTACCTGGAGCCTTGAGCAATCCACTTCTCTTGCAGGTTGTACGGTAATTTTTGTACTATGGGGTTTACACTACACGTGCAGTATCTAAGAATGCCAGACCTTGTAAGTCTCCTTCAGTTTTGGCAAGTTGTAGCTCTGTTAACAGATCACTCAGTTCTCTTAGCTTCTGGGAATCTTTGTTTTGGATCTTAGGGAAATCCTCAATTCTTTTGAAAAGTGCGTTCTCTATCACTTCTGGAGAGCCATAACACTCCTCAAGTCTCTCCCATATCATGTTTAACCCTCTGATTGGGTAGTTAATATTAATGTCTCTAATCCGCCTTGCATGCTCTGTCGACTCATTTCCTAGCCACTTGACAAGAAGATCTACTTCTTCACATGCAGACAGATCCAGATCTCTGATATTATTCCTGAATGATGATCGCCATGACCTATAGCTTTCAGGTCTGTCATTAAACTTGGAGAGTCCCTTGGTTATTAACTCACGTCGGGCAAAGAATTTTAGAAAATCTGACATACCTGTATCTCTGTTTGACAGATTGTTGCTGTAATAGGCACCATCTACTTGTTCTTCCTTAAAGGGTTTGACCATACTGCGATCATTTGTGGGTTTGAATGCAGGTTGCATTGAGGGTTGATGTCCTATGGAACCGTCAACTTGTTCCATGCAGGGTCTTTGGTTAACTGAGGTCGCTTGTATGACTGGAGTCTGTTGGAGCTCCTTAGCAGGGGTTGATGTCGCTCTTGGACCTGGATTTAGGCCGTCTTCTGACTTAGCATGTTGCAGTACGTAATCTGAAGTGCGTTGCGAGTTATTGTGAAGACTGGGTTCGGGCCTACTTATGTAGCTGAGTCTATCGCTTGTGAAGTTTGCTGCTTCCTCTAAAGCCTCTGCTTCTGCTACAGCAGCTGCAGCTTCTTTTTCCACAGTTAGCTTTTCTAGAGCTGCTTCCATGCATGCTTTCTCTATTTTTAATTGTCTTTCTTGTTCAGCAAATGTCGCGCGGGTTTTGGCGGCCTCGGCCTTCGCGCAGGCAATGGCGACGGTGGAGCTGCTCAAAGATCTCCCTGAGCCTCTGGAGTTAACTGAGATGCGAGACTTTGTCTCGAACTGTCCGGATTCCCTTGCTGACATGATGATGCTGTGAACGGGTTAGCACACTTGCAACCGCTGCGGGTGGCGATGCTGCGTAGTTCCTCCTATCCAGCTTGTGAGAAGCCACCGTTTCGCTGCAGTCAGGACTTCAGGAGTCGCAGTCCTCGTATCCAGCTTGTAAGAAGCCGTCGTTTCACTGCAGTCAGGACTTCAGGAGTCGCAGTCCTCATATCCAGCTTGTAAGAAGCCGTCGTTTCACTGCAGTCAGGACTTCAGGAGTTGCAGTCCTCGTATCCAGCTTGTAAGAAGCCGTCGTTTCACTGCAGTCAGGACTTCAGGAGTCGCAGTCCTCGTATCCAGCTTGTAAGAAGCCGTCGTTTCACTGTTCTGTCCTCCTTATGTGTGAAGGTACATAGCTTGACAGACAGCTAAACCTTTCTCGGCAATGAGTTGACAAAGAAGCAACGTCCAACTTTGTCTTTATTGCAAAGATATAAGAGGTGAAACTGAGGAACAGAAAATAAGGCGCTTAGTAACACTGTCTGCCATGTGACAGAGCATATTATACATTACAGTAAGGCAATGCACATTTAAACACATGTAAGACATGTAGGTTACATAAAACACAGATGCATAAGATATAGACATGTGTGTAGACGTACCGACGATGCTATTGTGAGCCTGAATGTGAGGGTTGGATCCTACCAGCAGCGTGGTTACCACAGGAATGGAGTCTGTGATGAGGAAATGGCTGCTATGAGCAGGGCTGATGATGTAATCAGAGTTCATAGGCTACAAGCTATGGTAGCTGAAATGGGTCAAACTTCTACTGTGAAAAGATGCAGTGTATACAAACAGCCACTAGATGGAGCAGTTACACAATGAACAGAGAATTACAAACTGATAAGGCATACTAATAATGCCTAATTAACAAAGAACAAATTGCTAAAGGCATGACAGACCCACTGCTCCGCAGTAAAGACACAGATTATTTACCCGGCGTCTCTGTCGTTCTTCAATCATGAGAGAAGGCCGCATCAGTCCAAGCTGCATAGGTTCTGTTCCATCTGATGACTCTGGATTCTGATTACTGGTTGCGGGATTCGGTAGGACCGGCACCTGTGGCAGCATCCATGTTGGCCTTAGCCCCTGACCGGACCTCTTGTCTCCATTCCCACAATCTGCGGTCAATCTGGATAGCCAGAGTGATTAAATCTTCCAAGGTGTCAGGAATTCCCACTCTCGCCAACTCATCTTTGAGAGGGTCAGACAACCCTAGGCGGAACTGATGGCGCAGAGCTGCATCATTCCACTGTGTGTCTCCGCTCCAATGCCTAAATTCAGAGGCGTAATCTTCTGCTGCCCAATGTCCTTGCTGCAGGGAATGTAGAGCTTCCTCAGCCGAAGCAGCTCGTTGCAGGTCGTCATATAGCTGTGCCATCGTTTTGAAAAATTCAGAAATGGAGTTTAAGTGTGGATGGCGAACCTCCAATAGACTGTGTGCCCAGCGCTGGGGTTCATCCTGTAGTAGGGATATAATGAACCCTACTTTCACAGATTCAGAAGCGAACGTCCGAGGTTGCAGGTCAAAATAAAGCTGACAGGAGTTCTGGAAGGCCCTGAACTTCCTACGATCCCCATTGAAACATTCCGGTGTGGGAACACGGGGTTCCGGTGGAGGTATGGTGACTATTGTTCCCGCGGGTGTGTCAATAGTTCTATGGGCTGGAGTTGCAGCTTCCGGGCCTGCGGGTGGAGTTACTGGCAGGGTGAGAGTCTGGAGGCATCCCTCCAGATGCGTATACCCCTCTTGAAGGGTCTTGACAGCTTGAGTGAGAGCCGCCAGGTGCTAACATGTGCTGTCCAGCGGAGAGGGGCCTCTTCCAGGCTCACACATGGCCTTAAGGTTATGTTAGGGACCAACCGGCAATAACCTCTAGCACCCCACAGACCAGAATTCCCCAGGGCGCGGAATCTAAGCTACGACCTGCTTGTTCACCAGAGCCCCTGATGGTGGGGATGGACTTGGAGCAGGACGAAACCAGGTCGCAGCCCCTGGGTACAAGCAGCTGTGGTAGAGGTACCTGCCAGTGGTACGTAGCAGGTAAGAGCCTGATGTGAAGAGGTGGAGGGAAGCAAAGTCAGCCAAGCCAGGTCGGTAACAGTGGAGGCGTAACAGTACAAAATCAGCAGGCAAAGGGATAAATGGGTCACAAGCCGGGTTTGGTAACAGGATGTCAAAACGTATAGGAGCAGACAGAAGAATGGTCAGACGAGCCAGGGATCAGAGCAGGAGACGGTCAACAGAATCAGGGTCAGGTAGGGTCAGCAACAAAGCAATCTCACAGGATACAACAGGAACAGCAGGAGAGACCATAAGGCAATTTGGACATTGCACTGGCCAGTTTAAATAGCCCGCCCGGATCCGACAGGCGTGTCTGGGTCCTAGTGCCTGCCTGGCGCCGTCATTGGTGACAGGCGCGCCTGGGTCCTAGTGCCCGGCTGCCTATAGGTCTTGTCGGAATCCTACGCACTCGCAGATCCGTGCGTCTAGGCAAACTGCGCGTGCGCAGACCCGCGCGCCGTGGCGAACCTCAGGATTCCTGACAGTATCACTCAGCATTGGACAGGAGGCATCGGGACGAGAGGTGGAGTGAAGTTGGTATCACTCCGGATGGGACAGGAGGCATCCGGACAAGAGGTGGAGTGAAGATGGTATCACTCTGGATGGGACAGGAGGCGTTGGGACAAGAGGTGGAGTGCAACTGGTATCACTCCGCATGGGACAGGAGGCGTTGGGATAAGAGGGGGAGTGAAGTTGGTATCACTCTGCGTGGGACAGGAGGCATCGGGACAAGAGGTATAGTGAAGCTGGTATCACTCCGGGTGGGACAGAAGGCATCAGGATAAGAGGTGGAATGCAGCTGGCATCACTCCGCATGGGACAGGAGGCGTCAGGATAAGAGGGGGAGTGAAGTTGGTATCACTCCGCGTGGGCCAGGAGGCGTCAGGACAAGAGGTGGAATGAAGTTGGTATCACTCCGCATGGGCCAGGAGGCGTCGGGACAAGAGGGGGAGTGAAATTGGTATCACTCCGCATGGGACAGGAGGCGTCGGGATAAGAGGGGGAGTGAAGCTGGTATCACTCCGCATGGGACAGGAGGCGTCGGGATAAGAGGGGGAGTGAAGCTGGTATCACTCCGCATGGGACAGGAGACATGGGGACAAAAGGTGGAGTGAAGTTGGTATCACTCCGCATTGGACAGGAGGCATCGGGGCAAGAGGGGGAGTGAGGTTGGTATCACTCAGCATGGGACAGGAGGCGTCAGGACAAGAGGTGGAGTGAAGTTGGTATCACTAAGCATGGGACAGGAGGCATCGGGACAAAAGGTGGAGTGAAGTTGGCATCACTCTGCATGGGACAGGAGGCATCGGGACAAGAGGTGGAGTGACATTGTTATCACTCCGCATGGGACAGGAGACATCGGGACAAGAGGTGGAGTGAAGTTGTTATCACTCCGCATGGGACAGGAGGCATCGGGACAAGAGGTGGAGTGAAGTTGGTATCACTCCGCATGGGACAGGAGGCGTCTGGATAAGAGGGGGAGTGAAGCTGGTATCACTCTGCATTGGACAGGAGGCATCGGGATAAGAGGTGGAGTGAAGCTGGTATCACTTCGCATTGGAAAGAAGGCATCGGGATAAGAGGGGGAGTGAAGTTGGTATCACTCCTCAATGGACAGGAGGCATTGGGACAAGAGGTGGAGTGAAGTTGGTATCACTCAGCATGGGACAGGAGACATAGGGACAAGAGGGGGATTGAAGTTGGCATCACTCCGCATGGGGTAGGAGGCATCGGGATAAGAGGTGGACTGAAGTTGGTATCACTCCACATGGGACAGGAGGCATCGGGACAAGAGGTGGAGTGAAGCTGGTATCACTCCGCATGGGACAAGAGGGGTCTCTTCATAAAATAATATGCATACAATTCGCCGGGTGAAAGTGCGTGTACATTCCTTCTCTGTGAATGGGGGGAAAGGTGAATGTCATTTGGATTTTTGCCAGTTGAATGTTTTCCATTGATTTAGAAAGGAAAATACCACATTTGACCAGTAGATGATGCTATCTCCTATGATACTTAGCACCATCTCATGGCCAAATTCAGTATTTTCTGTTTTAAATCAATGGTCGGCTTATTATGGTTGGTTTAATTGATTCATTTAGAAGACATTTCCCGCACTCACGGCACTAATACACCTCGAGGGTTTTGCGGGACCCGATGTCCAGGAAGAGAGAACTTCAGTGAGGAACAATTCCCTCCCTCCGTGTAAGATCTCTGATGTCTGTAGAAATTGTTTTTGAAAAACATTTCCCGCAGTCAGGACAGCAATACGGCTTCTAACCCGTGTGCAAACTCTGATGTGTAGAAAGAGAGGACTTTCTGACAAACATTTCCGGCACTCAGGGCAGGAAAATGGCTTTATCCCCCATGTGAGATCTCTGATGTGAGACAAGCTCTGATCTCGGTGTAGCACTACCCCCTTTGGAGTCCCGAGATTTGGGTCCCCCTATGGCCCTGGCACAGCCAGGCAACACGCATCTTCACACAAGCTTGCATCCAGAGTCAGAGATCAGTCCTTGAGCTTTGGTTTGGTTGTTTATTGAAGGGACTTGAACTGGGATGGGGTTAGGGGGGTACAGGATGCCCAGGGAACTGATGAACTGAGGACAACTTCATAGAACTAATTACAAGCCTTCACTGAAGCACGATTCTCTGTTGGAGAGACCCTAGATGTCTCCTCAATGTACCACCCCAGACCCTAGATGTCTCCTCAATGTACCACCCCAGACTCTAGATGTCTCCTCAATGCACCACCCCAGACTCTAGATGTCTTCTCAATGTACCACCCGACTCTAGATGTCTTCTCAATGTACCACCCGACTCTAGATGTCTTCTCAATGTACCACCCTAGATGTCTCCTCAATGTACCGCCCCGGACCCTAGATGTCAACTCAATGTACCGCCCCAGACCCTAGGTGTCTCCTCAATGTACCACCCCAGACCCTAGGTGTCTCCTCAATGTACCACCCCTGACCCGTGTCTCCTCAATGTACCACCCAAGACCCTAGATGTCTCCTCAATGTACCGCCCCAGACTCTAGATGTCTCCTCGATATACCACCCCAGACCCTAGGTGTCTCTGATGAACCCCCTCCCTCCTAGATTGTAAGCTCGAAAGAGTAGGGCCCTCTAACCCCTCGTGTGCTGTTTGTAGTTGCTGTATTGTTTCATGTATTGTTCCCCCCTCTATTGTACAGCGCTGAGCAAACCCTTTGGCGCTATATAAACTTGATGTAATGTAATGTAATGTCTCCTCGATGTACCACCCCAGACTCTATATGGCTCCTCAATGTACCACCCCAGACCCTAGATGGACTTCTCACTCAGCAATCTGGAGGTATCCCTGAACAGGGGATCTGGTTCCTTTTACTTTAAAAGTGGACAATCCCAAATAGGCAGCGAATCTGGTTTCCCACCAGAGTGCTCCTTCCCCTATCTGCCCAGGGGGGTGCAGGGGTACTCACTCAGATTCTCTCCTGTACCGCTGGTGGCTGCTTCTAGGCTTTCTTAGCTAGGCCGCTCCTTCCCTGACATACAGGTGGTCCTCACTCTGGGGACAAGTGAAATTTTAAGCTTCTCCCTTTCCAGCTCCAGACCTGCAGGTAGGCCCTATCCCCCTGGGCCTTCTTGCAGCCTCGGGCCTTCAGCCTGACATCTTCCTCACTGTCTTCCACCAAACTCTCCTGCAACTGAGCAGGTTCCAACACTTAAGGGTGTCCTGGCCCCTTTCCAACCCCCCTGTTGGGGATTGGCCCAGATCCCTCAAGTGTACAAGCCAGCCACTCCTCAGATCCACCTACTGCTTCTAGGGCCTTCCTCCTAAGCCCTAGAACAGGGGGAATTTTCGAGGGGCTGGCAGTAGAGCCTTTCAGCTCCTGACCACAATTTGAACTTTTGGCTATTACACGTAGGCGGCTACTCAGCCTTCCTCACTGTCAATCAGGACTCTAGCTCCCCCTACCTAAACTAGGAAGGTGCTATTTTTGCACAAAACATTTCCCGCACTCAAGGCACTAATACACCTCCAGGGTTGTGTGGGACGCCTGATGTCCAGGAAGACAGGAATTCAGTGAGGAACAATTCCCTCAGTCAGACCAGGAAAGTTCGTTCTCCTCCGTGTCCAATCTCAGATGACTGTAAGCAGAGGACTTCTGGGGGTTACACTTCCACCAATCAGAACAGGGAAGCGCATCTGCCTCCGTTTGCAATCTCACATGTGCGTCAAGATCGGACTTAGTTTGAAAACATTTATCACATTTAGGACAGGAATACGGCTTCTTCCCTCTGTGAGATCTCTGATGTTCGGAAAGAGAGCCCCTGTGTGAAAAACATTTTCCGCACTCACGACAAGAATACGGCTTCTCCCCCGTGTGAGATCTCTGATGATCGGAAAGAGAGGCCCTCTCTGAAAAACATTTCCCGCACTCAGGACAGGAATACGGCTTCTCCCCTGTGTGAGATCTCTGATGTTTGTAAAGATTGGACTTCTGTGAAAAACATTTCCCGCACTCAGGACAAGAATACGGCTTCTCTCCAGTGTGTAACCTCTGATGTGTGGTAAGATTGGACTTCATTGAAAAACATTTCCCGCACTCAGCACAGGAATACGGCTTCTCCCCCGTGTGAGTTGTCTGATGTTTGTAAAGACTGATCTTCTGTGAAAAACATTTCCCGCACTCGGGACAGGAATACGGCTTCTCCCCCGTGTGCAATCTCTGATGTAAGTAAAGACTGGACTTGTCTAAAAAACATTTCCCGCACTCTGAGCAGGAATGTGGCTTTTTCCCCGTGTGAGACCATTGGTGTCTGCTGAGAGTGGATTTCTTTGAAAAAGGTTTCCCGCACTCAGAACAAGAAAACGGTGTTTCCCCTGTGTGGGATCTCTGGTGTTTGACAAGGTCTGATTTTTGTACAAAACATTTCCCGCAGTCAGAACAGGAATGAAGCTTCTCCCTTGTGTGAGATCGCTGATGAGTGTATAGATTGGACTTATCTGAAAAACATTTCCCACACTCAGGACAGGAAAACGGCTTCTCTCCAGTGTGACATCTCTGATGTATGGAAAGTTTCCACTTATATGAAAAACATTTCCCACACACCGGACAGGAATGCGGCTTCTCACCTGTGTGAGATGTCTGATGTCGAGAAAGACTGGATTTTTTTGAAAAACATTTCCAGCACTCAGGACAGGCATGTGGCTTCTCTCCCGTGTGAGATCTTTTATGTTCATTAAGATTGAATTTAGAATGGAAACATTTCCCGCACTCAGTACAGGGAAACCTTCTAATTGTTGGAAGGCCGGCCCGGTCCCGCACAGTCTGAGGTTCCTCAGGATACAAGGAATCCGATGGTCCATCTACACTGGGTGGTGCCGGATGGACATTGGATGGAGCCGGGTTTTCTCCTGGACTATACTGTGTGATGTCCTCATCTTCTACTTTCCAGTCTGGAGACAAAGTGAGACAATCCTCTGAGGTTTTCCTCATCTCCAGGCCATGGACTAAAAGACAAAGAGGATTACTAGACAGGAGCTGATTGGTTCCCCCAAACCAGAAAGACAGAGAAAGATCCAATGAGAACTTTATCATCTGGACCAATCAGTGAGAAGTATGGGTGGAGGAATGGATTTAGTGTTCATGACCCACCTGTGCTGATATCTGTAGGAGTGTCCTCCTCTATAAATGTCCCCGTTCTTCCATCCTCCTCCATAGACTGCTGATCATCCCTCACATATGCCTCTTCTTCTGATTTCACCTCAAATTCTATATCGATTGGATCTCCACTCTACATCAAGAGAAGGAGAGGAAATATAACATTGAAAGTGGCTGTAAACCTGCAAAAATCAAACAAAAATAGAACATAAAATCTAATAAAGAAGAAGAGCACAAGCCATTTGTGAGAAGTGTGGCTGGTAGAAGAGCAGCCTGCCATCAGCAATCCTCTCCGCAATATTGAGAAGAAAAAAAAAAGAAAAAGAAAAAAAAAGGGTGACGCCATGCCCCTTGATTGACAGCCTGTATAATGAGATATATACAGGAGGAGGTAAGAAGGAGGCATGTCTGCTGCTGCTGCTCTGCAACTCCCGGAGAGAGAGAGGGGAGAGAGAGAGGGCGGAGGGAGAGAGAGAGAGGGGGGAGGGAGAGAGAGAGAGAGAGAGGGGGGGAGGGAGAGAGAGAGGGGGGAGGGAGAGAGAGGGGGGAGAGAGGGGGAGGGGGGAGAGAGAGGGGGGAGAGGGGGGATAGGGAAGACAGAAAAGGGGGAGAGGGGGAGAGAGAAAGGGGAGAGAGGGGGGAGGGGAGAGAGAGAGGGGGGAGGGGAGAGAGAAAGGGGAGAGGGGGGGAGGGGGAGAGAGAAAGGGGAGAGGGGGGGAGGGGGAGAGAGAAAGGGGAGAGGGGGGGAGGGGGAGAGAGAAAGGGGAGAGAGGTGGGGGGAGAAAAGGGGAGAGGGGGGGGAGAAAAGGGGAGAGAGGGGGGAGGGGAGAGAGGGGGGAGGGGAGAAAAGGAGAGAGAGGGGGAGGGGAGAGATTGGGAAGGAGATAGAGGGGGGAGGGAGAGATTGGGGAGAGAGGGGGGGTGAGATTGGGGGGAGGGAGAGATTGGGGAGAGAGAGCGGCAGGGGGGGAGAGAGCGGGGAAGAGAGAGAGGGTGAGAGAGATGGGGGGAAAGAGAGGGAGAGAGAGAGGAGAGGGGAGAGAGCGGGGAAGAGAGAGAGGGTGAGAAAGATGGGGGAGAGAGAGAGGAGAGGGGAGAGATGGGGAGAGAGAGAGGGGGAAGAGAGGGGGGAAGAGAGAGAGGGAGGGAGAGGAGAGGGGGGAGAGAGAGGGGGCGAGAGAAAGAGAGGGGGAGAGAGAGGGGCCGAGAGAGAGAAGAGAGAGGGAGGGGGTGAGAGAGAGAAGAGAGGGGAGGGGGTGAGAGAGAGAAGAGAGGGGGGGAAGAGAAGGGGAGAGGGAGAGAGAGGGGGGGGAGAGGGGGAGGGAGGGAAAGATGGGAGAGAGGGGAAGAGAGGGAGAGAGAGGGGGGGGGGAGAAGAGGGGAGAAAAGAGAGGGGGCAGGGGGGAGAGAGGGAGGGGGGAGAGAAAGAAAGGGGAGAAAGAGTGGGGAGAGAGGAGAGAGAGAGAAAGAGGAGGGGGGGAGGGGAGAGAGGGGGGAAAGAGAGAGGGAGGGTGAGAGAGAGGGGGAGGGGGAGAGAGAGGGGGGGAGAAAGAGGGAGGGAAAGAGAGGGAGGGGGAGAGAGAGAAAGAGAGGGGGGGGGGAGGAGAGAGAGGGGGGAGGAGAGAGAGGGAGTAGACTGTGCCAGCAATGTCACTAGGGGGTCCTGGAGGATGAGGACCTCTTCTTGCTAAAATGTGACCAGGGGGTCTTGGAAGATGAGGACCACTTCTTGCTAAAATGTGACCAGGGGGTCCTGGAGGATGAGGACCACTTCCTGCTGCAGTGTGACCAGGGGGTTCTGGAGGACAAGGACCACTTCCAGCTGTAATGCAAATAGGGGGTCCTGGAGGACAAGGACCACTTCCTGCTACAATGTGACCGGGATGTCATGGAGGATGAGGACCACTTCCTGCTGCAATGTGACCAGGGTGTCATGGAGGATGAGGACCACTTCCTGCTACAATGTGAGTAGGGGGTCCTGGAGGACGAGGACTACTTCCTGCTACAATGTGAATAGGGGGTCCTGGAGGACGAGGACCACTTCCTGCTACAATGCGACCAGGGCGTTCTGGAGGTTGAGCACCGCTTCCTGCTACAATGTGACCAGGGCAATCTGGAGGATGAGGACCGCTTCCTGCTACAATGTGACCAGGGTAACCTGGAGGATGAGGAACACTTCCTGCTACAGTGCCCCAAGTACTCATCAGTGAGGGACACTCACTTCCAGAGACAACTCCGCTCTCATCCCGGACTTCACATCTATAGAAGAGAGGACTCAACTCAACATGGCCTACAACTAATTGAGGAGGCATTATTGAGAGATACACACCATGTGATTTAGGTTATAACTATATTATCTACTAAACTAAGCAAAAAAATTGTGTTTTGGGAATTTGGGTTTTCAGCCACTTCAATAATGCAAGACCACAGAGAGAACGTCATCATGTAGGATCCACACATTGTCTGGCATGGCTGAGTCCCTTTCATGGCCTAGATCCTTCATCAAACCAACCTTGTAATTGTGTGCATAGTTGTGGCCTTCCTGTGTTGAAGACCGGGAATACAGAGGACATCTCTCTGGTGGGCTTGATGGCTTCATCATGGTGTCCTCATAGAGATCCTTGTGCTCTTCAGAACACTCCTCCATCACTCCATACTCCTCTTTATACTCTTCTTTAACATCAATATTATCATCCCTGAGGATTCCACCCTAAACATTCAAAAAGAAATTCAATGTAACAAACACCCTTGAGGAACAATCACTAATAGTTGTGATTTATACACATCTACCTGATGATGGTAAGGGATGGTGTGAACTTCCTGTGTGGAATCCTGGGCATACAGAGGACGGGGACATCTCTCTGGTGGGTTCCTGTAGCTTGATGACTCCTCCATAGTGTCCTGGAACAGATCTTTGTGTCCTTCTGAAAACTCTAACTCCTCCATCACCCCATCCTCATCCTCCTCCTCTATTATCTCTTCTTTAACCTCAACTGTAGAATCTCTCAGGTTTCCACTCTGAATATATAATAAAATGACATCAATGGTAACAATGCAGATAATGTACAGATCCTAATGATACTATCAGTGATTGTTCCTCATCTATCTGATGATGGTGAGGGATGGTTAGACCGTCCTGTGTGGAATCCCGGGAATACAGAGGACGGGGACATCTCTCTGGTGTGTTCCCATGACTGGATCCATCTACCTGATGATGGTGAGGGAGGGTGTGACCTTCCTGTGTTGAATCCCAGGAATACAGAAGACGGGGACATCTCTCTGGTGGGCGCCCATGACTGGATCCATCTGTAGGAAACACACACACTGACTGAATCCATTGTTTCTATGTGTTTATCAGATAATGGGGGATGTAGGTGGATCCTCCGTACTGCTCTCTCCTTTCTAATAAAGTCTCCTCTTACCCGGTGATGTGAGGGGCGGCTGATTGTCCATCATGACATTCTTGTAGAGGTCCTTGTGGACTCCTCCATGGAGAAATAGACAGTGACACCCTGACACCTTATAGGAACCTGACACACACAATGATACAGTCACCATACAGAAACATCCCTTGGATTCAACCTTCACAGACATCAGAAATAGTTATTTCCTCCTCATTATTACTACATAAAATATATAAAAGAAAAAAGTTTGTATTTTAAAGCCACCTCTAATTAAAACCCTCATCCCGTAATATCATCTAGTCAGTCAGTATAGACTGAGGAGGTGAGAAGGTGATTGGTGGGAAAGGTGACATCTCCACAATGAGGAGAATGTTCTGGCCCTGGAAGTGGGGGAATGTTCTGCCCCTGAAGGCTAATCTGGGTTCCCACACTATATATGTGTGTATCATCATCTGCTGGAGATAAAAGACGTCACAGTGACTATGGAGGAAGAGGACGGGGGTGACTGTGGAGGAAGAGGACGGGGGTGACTGTGGAGGAAGAGGACGGGGGTGACGGTGGAGGAAGAGGACGGGCGCGACGATGGAGGAAGAGGACGGTCGTGACGGTGGAAGAAGAGGACGGACGCGACGGTGGAGGAAGAGGACGGACGCGACGGTGGGTTACTGGGTGTAAATAGAAAATAAGATGTTTTCACCTCCTCTGCTGCCACTTCCGCAAATATCTCCTCTCCACTTTCTCCCGACTTACCTCTCTCGGACCTTACTATTTATCCCTGACATCACTTCCTGTCTTTCATAGGGACTTCCTGTCTGCGTAGAAGTGAGATCCCCACCTTGTGGAGCTCAGAGGAACTGCAGCCCCAAGAACCGTCTGATAGTGTGACCCCGGCCTTGTGCAGGGTGTGTATGGACTGTATGTCCTCATAGAGGGGTCACCTCCACTCCCACCAAGAGGGACAGGAATATATGACTGCCTAGTCAAGCCTTTCTCAGTCAGGGGTCCTCCAAAGGGTTCTAGGGGTTCCTCCAAAGGGTTCTAGGGGTTTCTTCAGCAATGAACAATTTCTTTCTCTCAGTAACAACTGACATCAATGATCTGTAAGGGGGGCAGTCTTCCCACTGATGACCATGTGAGAATGTCCTTCTCCCACTGACCACTGATATAAAGGGGTCTTTCTCCCATCGGTCACCAATGTAAGGGACCACTACACTGACTTCTGATATAAGGGGGTCCTTCTCCCATCGGTCATCAATGTAAGGGACCACTACAGTGACCACTGATATAAGGGGGTCCTTCTCCCATCGGTCACCAATGTAAGGGACCACTACACTGACCACTGATATAAGGGGGTCTTTCTCCCATCGTTCACCAGTGTAAGGGACCTCTACACTGACCACTGATATAAGGGGGTCCTTCTCCCATCGGTCACCTTTGTAAGGGACCACTACATTGACCACTGATATAAGGGGGTCCTTCTCCCATCGATCACCAATGTAAGGGACCACTACACTAACTACACTGACTACTGATATAAGTGGGTCCTTCTCCTTCTGGTCACAACCCCGCCCCATGTTTCCCATATATGTTACATGTGTTCCAATATTGTAATAAAGTATTGTAGAGAAGATCCCAACATAGAAAATGGTGGAGAACGAGAAAATAAACCCGGATATTAGGGAGAAATTTGTGTATGAGGAACACCTTCACAATTCCCACCAATTTATTCTCCAGGGCTTCTTCCTTCAGAATACATACATTCGGGGGTCAATCTTCAGGCCCAAAATGTTCATTTTCCCATATGCGCAAAAAAAAATGCAAAACCAGCTCTGGCAGTGAAAGGGTTAATGTGAGCTAGATGGGATCCCTCTGCTGGGGTCACCCTCTACATCAGGGGTAGGCAACGAGAAAGAGGCGGAGATCTACCTGAACAATATGGGAGGAGTCAGAGATCACCGGGCGCAGTGCCGCCTCCTCACACCTGATTTAAACCTCTACTTGCCGTACTACCGTGTCGCAGTCACATGGATTCCTGAACCAGTGGGAGCTGCCAGAGACTTGACCTGTAGAGCCCTCCAGCCTGGACTAAAGTAACCCAATCAGACATGCTCACTTCACTACTGTGAGCCAAGCTAAAGTTAACTCTCTAGCACCCGTAGAGGTCGCTACATTATTATAACCAGTTTGTTGCTTCACACAGACTTGAAGATCTCTTCTTTCCTGCTGCTTTCACCCATCTGGAGTCTGCTAGCCAGGACAAGAGGGGGAGTGAAGTTGGTATCACTCTGCATGGGACAGGAGGCATCGGGACAAGAGGGGGAGTGAAGTTGGTATCACTCCGCATGGGACAGGAGGCATCGGGACAAGAGGTGGAGTGAAGTTGGCATCACTCCGCATGGGACAGGAGGCATCGGGATAAGAAGTGGAGTGAAGTTGGCATCATTCCGCATGGGACAGGAGGCATCGGGATAAGAGGGGGAGTGAAGTTGGCATCAGTCCGCATTGGACAGGAGGCATCGGGATAAGAATTGGAGTGAAGTTGGTATCACTCCGCATGGGACAGGAGGCATCGGGATAAGAGGGGGAGTGAAGTTGGAATCACTGCGCATGGTACAGGAGGCATCGGGACAAGAGGTGGAGTGAAGTTGGCATCACTCCGCATGGGACAGAAGGCATCGGGATAAGAGGGGGAGTGAATTGGTATCAGTCCGCATTGGATAGGAGGCATCGGGATAAGAGGGGGAGTGAAGTTGGCATCACTCCGCATGGGACAGGAGGCATCGGGATAAGAGGGGGAGTGAAGTTGGCATCACTCCGCATGGGACAGGAGGCATCAGGATAAGAATTGGAGTGAAGTTGGTATCACTCCGCATGGGACAGGAGGCATCAGGATAAGAGGGGGAGTGAAGTTGGAATCACTGTGCATGGTACAGGAGGCATCGGGACAAGAGATGGAGTGAAGTTGGTATCACTGCGCATGGGACAGGAGGCATCGGGACAAGAGAAGGAGTGAAGTTGGCATCACTCCGCATGGGACAGGAGGCATCGGGATAAGAGGGGGAGTGAAGTTGGTATCAGTCCGCATTGGATAGGAGGCATCGGGATAAGAGGGGGAGTGAAGTTGGTATCACTCTGCATGGTACAGGAGGCATCGGGACAAAAGATATAGGGAAGTTGGTATCATTGCGCATGGGACAGGAGGCATTGGGACAAGTGATGGAGTGAAGTTCGTATCACTGCACATGGGACAGGAGGCATCGGGACGAGAGGTGGAGTGAAGTTGGCATCACTCCGCATGGGACAGGAGGCATCGAGATAAGAAGTTGAGTGAAGTTGGCATCACTCCGCATGGGACAGGAGGCATCGGGATAAGAGGGGGAGTGAAGTTGGCATCAGTACGCATTGGACAGGAGGCATCGGGATAAGAATTGGAGTGAAGTTGGTATCACTCCGCATGGGACAGGAGGCATCAGGATAAGAGGGGGAGTGAAGTTGGAATCACTGTGCATGGTACAGGAGGCATCGGGACAAGAGATGGAGTGAAGTTGGTATCACTGCGCATGGGACAGGAGGCATCGGGACAAGAGATGGAGTGAAGTTGGCATCACTCCGCATGGGACAGGAGGCATCGGGATAAGAGGGGGAGTGAAGTTGGTATCAGTGCGCATTGGACAGGAGGCATCGGGATAAGAGGGGGAGTGAAGTTGGTATCACTCCGCATCGTACTGGAGGCATCGGGAAAAAAGATGGAGTGAAGTTGGTATCATTGCGCATGGGACAGGAGGCATCGAGACAAGAGATGAAGTGAAGTTCGTATCACTGCACATGGGACAGGAGGCATTGGGATAAGAGGGGGAGTGAAGTTGGTATCACTCTGCATGGGACAGGAGGCATCGGGACAAGAGGGGGAGTGAAGTTGGTATCACTCTGCATGGGACAGGAGGCATCGGGACAAGAGTGGGAGTGAAGTTGGTATCACTCCACATGGGACAGGAGGCATCGGGAAAAGAGGTGGAGTGAAGTTGGCTTCACTCTGCATGGGATAGAAGCCATCGGGACAAGAGGGGGAGTGAAGCTGGTATCACTTCGCATGGGAAAGGAGACATCAGGAAAAGAGGTGGAGTGAAGTTGGTATCACTCTGCATGGGACAGGATACATCAGGACAAGAGGGGGAGTGAAGTTGGTTTCACTCCACATTGGACAGGAGCCATCGGGACAAGAGGGGGAGTGAAGTTGGTATCACTTCACATGGGACAGGAGGCATCAGGATAAGAGGTGGAGTGAGGAAGGCATCACTCCGCATGGGACAAGATGCATCGGGATAAGAGGTGGAGAGAAGTTGGTATCACTCTGCATGGGACAGGAGGCATCGGGATAAGAGGTGGAGTGAAGTTGGTATCACTCCGCATGGGACAAGAGGAAACGGGACAAGAGGGGGGAATGAAGCTTGTATAACTACGCATGGGACAGGAGGCATCGGGACAGGAGGCGGAGTGAAGTTGGTATCTCTCCGCATGGGACAGGAGGCATCAGGACAAGAGCTGGAGTGAAGTTGGCATCACTCCGCATGGGACAGGAGGCATCGGGATATGAAGTGGAGTGAAGTTGGTATCTCTCTGCATGGGACATGAGGCATCGGGACAAGAGGTGGAGTGAAGTTGGTATCTCTCCGCATGGGACAGGAGGCATCCGGACAAGAGGTGGAGTGAAGTTGGTATCACTCCGCATGGGGCAGGAGGCATTGGGACAAGAGGTGGAGTGAAGTTGGCATCACTCCACATGGGACAGGAGGCATCGGGATAAGAAGTGGAGTGAAGTTGGCATCACTCCACATGGGACAGGAGGCATCGGGATAAGAGGGGTAGTGAAGTTGGTATCAGTTTGTATTGGACAGGAGGCATCGGGATAAGAAGTGGAGTGAAGTTGGTATCACTCCGCATGGGACAGGAGGCAGCGGGATAAGAGGGGGAGTGAAGTTGGTATCACTGCGCATGGTACAGGAGGCATCGGGACAAGAGATGGAGTGAAGTTGGTATCACTGCGCATGGTACAGGTGGCATCGGGACAAGAGATGGAGTGAAGTTGGTATCACTGCGCATGGGAAAGGAGGCATCGAGATAAGAGGGGGAGTAAAGTTGGCATCACTCCGCTTGGGATAGGAGGCATCGGGATAAGAAGTGGAGTGAAGTTGGCATCATTCCGCATGGGACAGGAGGCATCGGGATAAGAGGGGGAGTGAAGTTGGCATCAGTCCGCATTGGACAGGAGGCATCGGGATAAGAATTGGAGTGAAGTTGGTATCACTCCGCATGGGACAGGAGGCATCGGGATAAGAGGGGGAGTGAAGTTGGAATCACTGCGCATGGTACAGGAGGCATCGGGACAAGAGATGGAGTGAAGTTGGTATCACTGCGCATGGGACAGGAGGCATCGGGATAAGAGGGGGAGTGAAGTTGGCATCAGTCCGCATTGGACAGGAGGCATCGGGATAAGAATTTGAGTGAAGTTGGTATCACTCCGCATGGGACAGGAGGCATCGGGATAAGAGGGGGAGTGAAGTTGAAATCACTGCGCATGGTACAGGAGGCATCGGGACAAGAGATGGTGTCAGGGATCCCCTCGGCGCTGGTCCCGGCGCAGTGCGCCGCCCTGTGCAGGGACGCGGGCACTAGGTTCTGGCGGCCGCGGCGGTCGGGTTCGCGCATGCGCAGTAGAAGCCGCGGGCGCGCGCTTGGCACCAATGACAGCACAGGGCGCGATATTTAAACGGCCCTGAGCTGTCATTCAGTGCCTTCTGGTCTCTCCTGTGTCCCTGAACCTGCGAACCTGTGCCCTGTATGTTACTGAGCCGAATTGTACCTGACCTTGCTGTATTCTCCTACTCTGACCCTTGGCTTGCCTGACCTCTCTCCTGGATGCCCCTTATTAGATCTGACCTTCTGTTGCTGACCTGGCGTGTGACCCGACTAATCTCTGCCCGCTGCTTTGTACCGCACTGTCCCCACCGTTACCGACCCGGCTTGTTTGACCTCGCATCTGCTCAGCCATCCATCCATCCCAACGGGGTCACCCGACCTCCTCATATCAGGCTCTTCCGCATGGGAGCCCCTGGCGACTACCCCTACCACTGACACGTATACTCAGTAGCCACGACCTGGTCTCAGGGTACTCCAAGTCCATCCCCACCATCAGGGGCCCTGGTGAACAAGTACTCTGGGGCTTAGATTCCGTGCTCTGGGGACGCCTGATCAGTGGAGTGCTAGTGGTACCGCCGGGCGGTCCCTTACAGATGGAGTGAAGTTGGTATCACTGCGCATGCGACAGGAGGCATCGGGGCAAGAGATGGAGTGAAGTTGGAATCACTCCGCATGGGACAGGAGGCATCGGGATAAGAGGGGGAGTGAAGTTGGTATCAGTCCGCATTGGACAGGAGGCATCGGGATAAGAGGGGGAGTGAAATTGGTATCACTCCGCATGGTACAGGAGGCATCGGGACAAAAGATGGAGTGAAGTTGGTATCATTGCGCATGGGACAGGAGGCATGGGGACAAGAGATGGAGTGAAGTTCGTATCACTGCACATGGGACAGGAGGCATCGGGATAAGAGGGGGAGTGAAGTTGGTATCACTCTGCATGGGACAGAAAGCATCGGGACAAGAGGGGGAGTGAAGTTGGTATCACTCTGCATGGGACAGGAGGAATCGGGATTAGAATTGGAGTGAAGCTGGTATCACTCGACATGGGACAGGAGGCATCGGGACAAGAGTGGGAGTGAAGTTGGTATCACTCCACATGGGACAGGAGGCATCGGGACAAGAGGGGGAGTGAAGTTGGTATCACTCCACATTGGACAGGAGGCATCGGGAAAAGAGGTGGAGTGAAGTTGGCATCACTCTGCATGGGACAGGAGCCATCGGGAGAAGAGGGGGAGTGAAGTTGGCATCACTTCACATGGGACAGGAGGCATCAGGATAAGAGGTGGAGTGAGGAAGGCATCACTCCGCATGGGACAAGAGGCATCGAAATAAGAGGTGGAGAGAAGTTGGTATCACTCTGCATGGGACAAGGGGTATCGGGATAAGAGGTGGAGTGAAGTTGGTATCACTCCGCATGGGACATGAGGAAATGGGACAAGAGGGGGGACTGAAGCTTGTATAACTACGCATGGGACAGGAGGCATCGGGACAGGAGGCGGAGTGAAGTTGGTATCTCTCCGCATGGGACAGGAGACATCATGACAAGAGCTGGAGTGAAGTTGGCATCACTCCGCATGGGACAGGAGGCATCGGGATATGAAGTGGAGTGAAGTTGGCATCACTCCGCATGAGACAGGAGGCATCGGGATAAGAGGTGGAGTGAAGTTGGTATCTCTTCGCATGGGACAGGATGCATCGGGATAAGAAGTGGAGTGAAGTTGGCATCACTCCAAATGGGACAGGAGGCATCGGAAAAGAGGGGTAGTGAAGTTGGTATCAGTTTGTATTGGACAGGAGGCATCGGGATAAGAAGTGGAGTGAAGTTGGTATCACTCCGCATGGGACAGGAGGCAGCGGGATAAGAGGGGGAGTGAAGTTGGTATCACTGCGCATGGTACAGGAGGCATCGGGACAAGAGATGGAGTGAAGTTGGTATCACTGCGCATGGGACAGGAGGCATCGGGACAAGAGATGGAGTGAAGTTGGTATCACTGCGCATGGGAAAGGAGGCATCGGGATAAGAGGGGGAGTGAAGTTGGTATTACTCCGCATGGGACAGGAGGCATCAAGATAAGAGGGGGAGTGAAGTTGGCATCACTCCGCATGGGACAGGAGGCATCGGGATAAGAAGTGGAGTGAAGTTGGCATCATTCCGCATGGGACAGGAGGCATCGGGATAAGAGGGGGAGTGAAGTTGGCATCAGTCCGCATTGGACAGGAGGCATCGGGATAAGAATTGGAGTGAAGTTGGTATCACTCCGCATGGGACAGGAGGCATCCGGACAAGAGATGGAGTGAAGTTGGTATCACTGCGCATGGGACAGGAGGCATCGGGATTAGAGACGGAGTGAAGTTGGCATCACTCCGCATGGGACAGGAGGCATCGGGATAAGAGGGGGAGTGAAGTTGGTATTACTCCGCATGGGACAGGAGGCATCGAGATAAGAGGGGGAGTGAAGTTGGCATCACTCCGCATGGGACAGGAGGCATCGGGATAAGAAGTCGAGTGAAGCTGGCATCATTCCGCATGGGACAGGAGGCATCGGGATAAGAGGGGGAGTGAAGTTGGCATCAGTCCGCATTGGACAGGAGGCATCGGGATAAGAATTGGAGTGAAGTTGGTATCACTCCGCATGGGACAGGAGGCATCCGGACAAGAGATGGAGTGAAGTTGGTATCACTGCGCATGGGACAGGAGGCATCGGGACAAGAGACGGAGTGAAGTTGGCATCACTCCGCATGGGACTGGAGGCATCGGGATAAGAGGGGGAGTGAAGTTGGTATTACTCCACATGGGACAGGAGGCATCGAGATAAGAGGGGGAGTGAAGTTGGCATCACTCCGCATGGGACAGGAGGCATCGGGATAAGAAGTCAAGTGATGTTGGCATCATTCCGCATGGGACAGGAGGCATCGGGATAAGAGGGGGAGTGAAGTTGGCATCAGTCCGCATTGGACAGGAGGCATCGGGATAAGAATTGGAGTGAAGTTGTTATCACTCCGCATGGGACAGGAGGCATCGGGATAAGAGGGGGAGTGAAGTTGGAATCACTGCGCATGGTACAGGAGGCATCGGGACAAGAGATGGTGTCAGGGATCCCCTCGGCGCTGGTCCCGGCGCAGGCGCAGTGTGCCGCCCTGTCAGGGACGCGGGCACTAGGTTCTGGCCTGCCGCGGCGTTCGAGTTCGCGCATGCGCAGTAGAAGCCGCGGACGCACCAATGAGAGCGCAGGGCGCGATATTTAAACGGCCCTGAGCTGTCATTCAGTGCCTTCTGGTCTCTCCTGTATCCCTGAACCTGTGCCCTGTAAGTTACTGACCCGGATTGTACCTGACCTTGCTGTATTCTCCTACTCTGACCCTTGGCTTGCCTGACCTCTCTCCTGGATGCCCCTTATTAGATCTGACCTTCTGTTGCTGACCTGGCGTGTGACCCGACTAATCTCTGCCCGCTGCTTTGTACCGCACTGTCCCCACCGTTACCGACCCGGCTTGTCTGACCTCGCATCTGCTCAGCCATCCATCCCAACGGGGTCACCCGACCTCCTCATATCAGACTTTTCCCCATGGGAGCCCCTGGCGACTACCCCTACCACTGACACGTATACTCAGTAGCCACGACCTTGTCTCAGGGTACTCCAAGTCCATCCCCACCATCAGGGGCCCTGGTGAACAAGTACTCTGGGGCTTAGATTCCGTGCTCTGGGGACGTCTGATCAGTGGAGTGCTAGTGGTACCGCCGGGCGGTCCCTTACAGATGGAGTGAAGTTGGTATCACTGCGCATGGGACAGGAGGCATCGGGATAAGAGGGGGAGTGAAGTTGGTATCAGTCCGCATTGGACAGGAGGCATCGGGATAAGAGGGGGAGTGAAGTTGGTATCACTCCGCATGGTACAGGAGGCATCGGGACAAAAGATGGAGTGAAGTTGGTATCATTGCGCATGGGACAGGAGGCATCGGGACAAGAGATGGAGTGAAGTTCGTATCACTGCACATGGGACAGGAGGTATCGGGACAAGAGGTGGAGTGAAGTTGGCATCACTCCGCATGGGAGAGGAGGCACCGGGATAAGAAGTGGAGTGAAGTTGGCATCACTCCGCATGGGACAGGAGGCATCGGGATAAGAGGGGGAGTGAAGTTGGCATCAGTCCGCATTGGACAGGAGGAATCGGGATTAGAATTGGAGTGAAGTTGGAATCACTCCGCATGGGACAGGAGGCATCGGGATAAGAGAGGGAGTGAAGTTGGAATCACTGCGCATGGTACAGGAGGCATCGGGACAAGAGATGGAGTGAAGTTGGTATCACTGCGCATGGGACAGGAGGCATCGGGACAAGAGATGGAGTGAAGTTGGCATCACTCCGCATGGGACAGGAGGCATCGGGATAAGAGGGGGAGTGAAGTTGGTATCACTCTGCATGGGACAGAAAGCATCGGGACAAGAGGGGGAGTGAAGTTGGTATCACTCTGCATGGGACAGGAGGCATCGGGACAAGAGGGGGAGTGAAGTTGGTATCACTCGACATGGGACAGGAGGCATCGGGACAAGAGTAAGAGTGAAGTTGGTATCACTCCACATGGGACAGGAGGCATCGGGACAAGAGGGGGAGTGAAGTTGGTATCACTCCACATTGGACAGGAGGCATCGGGAAAAGAGGTGGAGTGAAGTTGGCATCACTCTGCATGGGACAGGAGCCATCGGGAGAAGAGGGGGAGTGAAGTTGGCATCACTTCACATGGGACAGGAGGCATCAGGATAAGAGGTGGAGTGAGGAAGGCATCACTCCGCATGGGACAAGAGGCATCGAAATAAGAGGTGGAGAGAAGTTGGTATCACTCTGCATGGGACAAGAGGTATCGGGATAAGAGGTGGAGTGAAGTTGGTATCACTCCGCATGGGACATGAGGAAACGGGACAAGAGGGGGGACTGAAGCTTGTATAACTACGCATGGGACAGGAGGCATCGGGACAGGAGGCGGAGTGAAGTTGGTATGTCTCCGCATGGGACAGGAGGCATCCGGACAAGAGCTGGAGTGAAGTTGGCATCACTCCGCATGGGACAGGAGGCATCGGGATATGAAGTGGAGTGAAGTTGGCATCACTCCGATGAGACAGGAAGCATCGGGATAAGAGGTAGAGTGAAGTTGGTATCACTCTGCATGGGACATGAGGCATCGGGACAAGAGGTGGAGTGAAGTTGGTATCTCTTCGCATGGGACAGGAGGCATCGGGATAAGAAGTGGAGTGAAGTTGGCATCACTCCAAATGGGACAGGAGGCATCGGAAAAGAGGGGTAGAGAAGATGGTATCAGTTTGTATTGGACAGGAGGCATCGGGATAAGAAGTGGAGTGAAGTTGGTATCACTCCGCATGGGACAGGAGGCAGCGGGATAAGAGGGGGAGTGAAGTTGGTATCACTGCGCATGGTACAGGAGGCGTCGGGACAAGAGATGGAGTGAAGTTGGTATCACTGCGCATGGGACAGGAGGCATCGGGACAAGAGATGGAGTGAAGTTGGTATCACTGCGCATGGGAAAGGAGGCATCGGGATAAGAGGGGGAGTGAAGTTGGTATCACTCCACATTGGACAGGAGGCATCGGGAAAAGAGGTGGAGTGAAGTTGGCATCACTCTGCATGGGACAGGAGCCATCGGGAGAAGAGGGGGAGTGAAGTTGGCATCACTTCACATGGGACAGGAGGCATCAGGATAAGAGGTGGAGTGAGGAAGGCATCACTCCGCATGGGACAAGAGGCATCGAAATAAGAGGTGGAGAGAAGTTGGTATCACTCTGCATGGGACAAGAGGTATCGGGATAAGAGGTGGAGTGAAGTTGGTATCACTCCGCATGGGACATGAGGAAATGGGACAAGAGGGGGGACTGAAGCTTGTATAACTACGCATGGGACAGGAGGCATCGGGACAGGAGGCGGAGTGAAGTTGGTATCTCTCCGCATGGGACAGGAGACATCATGACAAGAGCTGGAGTGAAGTTGGCATCACTCCGCATGGGACAGGAGGCATCGGGATATGAAGTGGAGTGAAGTTGGCATCACTCCGCATGAGACAGGAGGCATCGGGATAAGAGGTGGAGTGAAGTTGGTATCTCTTCGCATGGGACAGGATGCATCGGGATAAGAAGTGGAGTGAAGTTGGCATCACTCCAAATGGGACAGGAGGCATCGGAAAAGAGGGGTAGTGAAGTTGGTATCAGTTTGTATTGGACAGGAGGCATCGGGATAAGAAGTGGAGTGAAGTTGGTATCACTCCGCATGGGACAGGAGGCAGCGGGATAAGAGGGGGAGTGAAGTTGGTATCACTGCGCATGGTACAGGAGGCATCGGGACAAGAGATGGAGTGAAGTTGGTATCACTGCGCATGGGACAGGAGGCATCGGGACAAGAGATGGAGTGAAGTTGGTATCACTGCGCATGGGAAAGGAGGCATCGGGATAAGAGGGGGAGTGAAGTTGGTATTACTCCGCATGGGACAGGAGGCATCAAGATAAGAGGGGGAGTGAAGTTGGCATCACTCCGCATGGGACAGGAGGCATCGGGATAAGAAGTGGAGTGAAGTTGGCATCATTCCGCATGGGACAGGAGGCATCGGGATAAGAGGGGGAGTGAAGTTGGGATCAGTCCGCATTGGACAGGAGGCATCGGGATAAGAATTGGAGTGAAGTTGGTATCACTCCGCATGGGACAGGAGGCATCCGGACAAGAGATGGAGTGAAGTTGGTATCACTGCGCATGGGACAGGAGGCATCGGGATTAGAGACGGAGTGAAGTTGGCATCACTCCGCATGGGACAGGAGGCATCGGGATAAGAGGGGGAGTGAAGTTGGTATTACTCCGCATGGGACAGGAGGCATCGAGATAAGAGGGGGAGTGAAGTTGGCATCACTCCGCATGGGACAGGAGGCATCGGGATAAGAAGTCGAGTGAAGCTGGCATCATTCCGCATGGGACAGGAGGCATCGGGATAAGAGGGGGAGTGAAGTTGGCATCAGTCCGCATTGGACAGGAGGCATCGGGATAAGAATTGGAGTGAAGTTGGTATCACTCCGCATGGGACAGGAGGCATCCGGACAAGAGATGGAGTGAAGTTGGTATCACTGCGCATGGGACAGGAGGCATCGGGACAAGAGACGGAGTGAAGTTGGCATCACTCCGCATGGGACTGGAGGCATCGGGATAAGAGGGGGAGTGAAGTTGGTATTACTCCACATGGGACAGGAGGCATCGAGATAAGAGGGGGAGTGAAGTTGGCATCACTCCGCATGGGACAGGAGGCATCGGGATAAGAAGTCAAGTGAAGTTGGCATCATTCCGCATGGGACAGGAGGCATCGGGATAAGAGGGGGAGTGAAGTTGGCATCAGTCCGCATTGGACAGGAGGCATCGGGATAAGAATTGGAGTGAAGTTGTTATCACTCCGCATGGGACAGGAGGCATCGGGATAAGAGGGGGAGTGAAGTTGGAATCACTGCGCATGGTACAGGAGGCATCGGGACAAGAGATGGTGTCAGGGATCCCCTCGGCGCTGGTCCCGGCGCAGGCGCAGTGTGCCGCCCTGTCAGGGACGCGGGCACTAGGTTCTGGCCTGCCGCGGCGTTCGAGTTCGCGCATGCGCAGTAGAAGCCGCGGACGCACCAATGAGAGCGCAGGGCGCGATATTTAAACGGCCCTGAGCTGTCATTCAGTGCCTTCTGGTCTCTCCTGTATCCCTGAACCTGTGCCCTGTAAGTTACTGACCCGGATTGTACCTGACCTTGCTGTATTCTCCTACTCTGACCCTTGGCTTGCCTGACCTCTCTCCTGGATGCCCCTTATTAGATCTGACCTTCTGTTGCTGACCTGGCGTGTGACCCGACTAATCTCTGCCCGCTGCTTTGTACCGCACTGTCCCCACCGTTACCGACCCGGCTTGTCTGACCTCGCATCTGCTCAGCCATCCATCCCAACGGGGTCACCCGACCTCCTCATATCAGACTTTTCCCCATGGGAGCCCCTGGCGACTACCCCTACCACTGACACGTATACTCAGTAGCCACGACCTTGTCTCAGGGTACTCCAAGTCCATCCCCACCATCAGGGGCCCTGGTGAACAAGTACTCTGGGGCTTAGATTCCGTGCTCTGGGGACGTCTGATCAGTGGAGTGCTAGTGGTACCGCCGGGCGGTCCCTTGCAGATGGAGTGAAGTTGGTATCACTACGCATGGGACAGGAAGCATCGGGATAAGAGGGGGAGTGAAGTTGGTATCAGTCCGCATTGGACAGGAGGCATCGGGATAAGAGGGGGAGTGAAGTTGGTATCACTCCGCATGGTACAGGAGGCATCGGGACAAAAGATGGAGTGAAGTTGGTATCATTGCGCATGGGACAGGAGGCATCGGGACAAGAGATGGAGTGAAGTTCGTATCACTGCACATGGGACAGGAGGTATCGGGACAAGAGGTGGAGTGAAGTTGGCATCACTCCGCATGGGAGAGGAGGCACCGGGATAAGAAGTGGAGTGAAGTTGGCATCACTCCGCATGGGACAGGAGGCATCGGGATAAGAGGGGGAGTGAAGTTGGCATCAGTCCGCATTGGACAGGAGGAATCGGGATTAGAATTGGAGTGAAGTTGGAATCACTCCGCATGGGACAGGAGGCATCGGGATAAGAGAGGGAGTGAAGTTGGAATCACTGCGCATGGTACAGGAGGCATCGGGACAAGAGATGGAGTGAAGTTGGTATCACTGCGCATGGGACAGGAGGCATCGGGACAAGAGATGGAGTGAAGTTGGCATCACTCCGCATGGGACAGGAGGCATCGGGATAAGAGGGGGAGTGAAGTTGGTATCACTCTGCATGGGACAGAAAGCATCGGGACAAGAGGGGGAGTGAAGTTGGTATCACTCTGCATGGGACAGGAGGCATCGGGACAAGAGGGGGAGTGAAGTTGGTATCACTCGACATGGGACAGGAGGCATCGGGACAAGAGTAAGAGTGAAGTTGGTATCACTCCACATGGGACAGGAGGCATCGGGACAAGAGGGGGAGTGAAGTTGGTATCACTCCACATTGGACAGGAGGCATCGGGAAAAGAGGTGGAGTGAAGTTGGCATCACTCTGCATGGGACAGGAGCCATCGGGAGAAGAGGGGGAGTGAAGTTGGCATCACTTCACATGGGACAGGAGGCATCAGGATAAGAGGTGGAGTGAGGAAGGCATCACTCCGCATGGGACAAGAGGCATCGAAATAAGAGGTGGAGAGAAGTTGGTATCACTCTGCATGGGACAAGAGGTATCGGGATAAGAGGTGGAGTGAAGTTGGTATCACTCCGCATGGGACATGAGGAAACGGGACAAGAAGGGGGACTGAAGCTTGTATAACTACGCATGGGACAGGAGGCATCGGGACAGGAGGCGGAGTGAAGTTGGTATGTCTCCGCATGGGACAGGAGGCATCCGGACAAGAGCTGGAGTGAAGTTGGCATCACTCCGCATGGGACAGGAGGCATCGGGATATGAAGTGGAGTGAAGTTGGCATCACTCCGATGAGACAGGAAGCATCGGGATAAGAGGTAGAGTGAAGTTGGTATCACTCTGCATGGGACATGAGGCATCGGGACAAGAGGTGGAGTGAAGTTGGTATCTCTTCGCATGGGACAGGAGGCATCGGGATAAGAAGTGGAGTGAAGTTGGCATCACTCCAAATGGGACAGGAGGCATCGGAAAAGAGGGGTAGAGAAGATGGTATCAGTTTGTATTGGACAGGAGGCATCGGGATAAGAAGTGGAGTGAAGTTGGTATCACTCCGCATGGGACAGGAGGCAGCGGGATAAGAGGGGGAGTGAAGTTGGTATCACTGCGCATGGTACAGGAGGCGTCGGGACAAGAGATGGAGTGAAGTTGGTATCACTGCGCATGGGACAGGAGGCATCGGGACAAGAGATGGAGTGAAGTTGGTATCACTGCGCATGGGAAAGGAGGCATCGGGATAAGAGGGGGAGTGAAGTTGGTATTACTCCGCATGGGACAGGAGGCATCAAGATAAGAGGGGGAGTGAAGTTGGCATCACTCCGCATGGGACAGGAGGCATCGGGATAAGACGTGGAGTGAAGTTGGCATCTTTCCGCATGGGACAGGAGGCATCGGGATAAGAGGGGAGTGAAGTTGGCATCAGTCCGCATTGGACAGGAGGCATCGGGATAAGAATTGGAGTGAAGTTGGTATCACTCCGCATGGGACAGGAGGCATCCGGACAAGAGATGGAGTGAAGTTGGTATCACTGCGCATGGGACAGGAGGCATCGGGACAAGAGACGGAGTGAAGTTGGCATCACTCCGCATGGGACAGGAGGCATCGGGATAAGAGGGGGAGTGAAGTTGGTATTACTCCGCATGGGACAGGAGGCATCGAGATAAGAGGGGGAGTGAAGTTGGCATCATTCCGCATGGGACAGGAGGCATCGGGATAAGAGGGGGAGTGAAGTTGGCATCAGTCCGCATTGGACAGGAGGCATCGGGATAAGAATTGGAGTGAAGTTGTTATCACTCCGCATGGGACAGGAGGCATCGGGATAAGAGGGGGAGTGAAGTTGGAATCACTGCGCATGGTACAGGAGGCATTGGGACAAGAGATGGTGTCAGGGATCCCCTCGGCGCTGGTCCCGGCGCAGGCGCAGTGTGCCGCCCTGTCAGGGACGCTGGCACTAGGTTCTGGCCTGCCGCGGCGTTCGAGTTCACGCATGCGCAGTAGAAGCCGCGGACGCACCAATGAGAGCGCAGGGCGCGATATTTAAACGGCCCTGAGCTGTCATTCAGTGCCTTCTGGTCTCTCTTGTATCCCTGAACCTGTGCCCTGTAAGTTACTGACCCGGATTGTACCTGACCTTGCTGTATTCTCCTACTCTGACCCTTGGCTTGCCTGACCTCTCTCCTGGATGCCCCTTATTAGATCTGACCTTCTGTTGCTGACCTGGCGTGTGACCCGTCTAATCTCTGCCCGCTGCTTTGTACCGCACTGTCCCCACCGTTACCGACCCGGCTTGTCTGACCTCGCATCTGCTCAGCCATCCATCCCAACGGGGTCACCCGACCTCCTCATATCAGGCTTTTCCCCATGGGAGCCCCTGGTGACTACCCCTACCACTGACACGTATACTCAGTAGCCACGACCTTGTCTCAGGGTACTCCAAGTCCATCCCCACCATCAGGGGCCCTGGTGAACAAGTACTCTGGGGCTTAGATTCCGTGCTCTGGGGACGCCTGATCAGTGGAGTGCTAGTGGTACCGCCGGGCGGTCCCTTGCAGATGGAGTGAAGTTGGTATCACTACGCATGGGACAGGAAGCATCGGGATAAGAGGGGGAGTGAAGTTGGTATCAGTCCGCATTGGACAGGAGGCATCGGGATAAGAGGGGGAGTGAAGTTGGTATCACTCCGCATGGTACAGGAGGCATCGGGAAAAAAGATGGAGTGAAGTTGGTATCATTGCGCATGGGACAGGAGGCATCGGGACAAGAGATGGAGTGAAGTTCGTATCACTGCACATGGGACAGGAGGTATCGGGACAAGAGGTGGAGTGAAGTTGGCATCACTCCACATGGGACAGGAGGCATCGGGATAAGAGGGGGAGTGACGTTGGCATCAGTCCGCATTGGACAGGAGGAATCGGGATTAGAATTGGAGTGAAGTTGGTATCACTCCGCATGGGACAGGAGGCATCAGGATAAGAGGGGGAGTGAAGTTGGAATCACTGCGCATGGTACAGGAGGCATCGGGACAAGAGATGGAGTGAAGTTGGCATCACTCCGCATGGGACAGGAGGCATCGGGATAAGAGGGGGAGTGAAGTTGGTATCACTCCGCATGGTACAGGAGGCATCGGGACAAGAGTGGGAGTGAAGTTGGTATCACTCCACATGCGACAGGAGGCATCGGGACAAGAGGGGGAGTGAAGTTGGTATCACTCCACATTGGACAGGAGGCATCGGGAAAAGAGGTGGAGTGAAGTTGGCTTCACTCTGCATGGGATACGAGCCATCGGGACAAGAGGGGGAGTGAAGTTGGTATCACTCCGCATGGGACAGGAGGCATCGGGAAAAGAGGTGGAGTGAAGTTGGCATCACTCTGCATGGGACAGGATGCATCGGGAAAAGAGGTGGAGTGAAGTTGGTATCACTCCGCATGGGACAGGAGGCGTCTGGATAAGAGGGGGAGTGAAGCTGGTTTCACTCCACATTGGACAGGAGGCATCGGGAAAAGAGGTGGAGTGAAGTTGGCATCACTCTGCATGGGACAGGAGCCAATGGGACAAGAGGGGGAGTGAAGCTGGTATCACTTCACATGGGACAGGAGGCATCAGGATAAGAGGTGGTGTGAGGAAGGCATCACTCCGCATGGGACAAGAGGCATCGGGATAAGAGGTGGAGTAAAGTTGGTATCACTCCGCATGGGACAGGAGGAAACGGGACAAGAGGGGGGAATGAAGCTTGTATAACTCCGCATGGGACAGGAGGCATCGGGACAAGAGGCGGAGTGAAGTTGGTATCTCTCTGCATGGGACAGGAGGCATCAGGACAAGAGCTGGAGTGAAGTTGGCATCACTCCGCATGGGACAGGAGGCATAGGGATATGAAGTGGAGTGAAGTTGGCATCACTCCGCATGAGACAGGAGGCATCGGGATAAGAGGTGGAGTGAAGTTGGTATCACTCTGCATGGGACAGGAGGGATCGGAACAAGAGGTGGAGTGAAGTTGGTATTTCTCCGCATGGGACAGGAGGCATCCGGACAAGAGGTGGAGTGAAGTTGGTATCACTCCGCATGGGACAGGAGGCATCGGAACAAGAGGTGGAGTGAAGTTGGCATCACTCCGTATGGGACAGGAGGCATCGGCACAAGAGGTGGAGTGAAGTTGGCATCACTCCACATGGGACAGGAGGCATCGGGATAAGAGGGGTAGTGAAGTTAGTAAAAGTCTGTATTGGACAGGAGGCATCGGGATAAGAAGTGGAGTGAAGTTGGTATCACTGCGCATGGGACAGGAGGCATCGGGACAAGAGATGGAGTGAAGTTGGTATCACTGCGCATGGGACAGGAGGCATCAGGATAAGAGGGGGAGTGAAGCGGGTATCACTCCGCATGGGACAGGAGGCATCGAGATAAGATGGGGAGTGAAGCTGGCATCACTCCGCATGGGACAGGAGGCATCGGGATAAGAGGGGGAGTGAAGTTGGTAGCAGTCCGCATTGGACAGGAGGCATCGGGATAAGAGGGGGAGTGAAGTTGGTATCACTCCGCATGGTACAGGAGGCATCGGGACAAAAGATGGAGTGAAGTTGGTATCATTGCGCATGGGACAGGAGGCATCGGGACAAGAGATGTAGTGAAGTTCGTATCACTGCACATGGGACAGGAGGTATCGGGACAAGAGGTGGAGTGAAGTTGGCATCACTCCGCATGGGAGAGGAGGCATCGGGATAAGAAGTGGAGTGAAGTTGGCATCACTCCGCATGGGACAGGAGGCATCGGGATAAGAGGGGGAGTGAAGTTGGCATCAGTCCGCATTGGACAGGAGGAATCGGGATTAGAATTGGAGTGAAGTTGGTATCACTCCGCATGGGACAGGAGGCATCGGGATAAGAGGGGGAGTGAAGTTGGAATCACTGCGCATGGTACAGGAGGCATCGGGACAAGAGATGGAGTGAAGTTGGTATCACTGCGCATGGGACAGGAGGCATCGGGACAAGAGTGGGAGTGAAGTTGGTATCACTCCACATGCGACAGGAGGCATCGGGACAAGAGGGGGAGTGAAGTTGGTATCACTCCACATTGGACAGGAGGCATCGGGAAAAGAGGTGGAGTGAAGTTGGCTTCACTCTGCATGGGATACGAGCCATCGGGACAAGAGGGGGAGTGAAGTTGGTATCACTCCGCATGGGACAGGAGGCATCGGGAAAAGAGGTGGAGTGAAGTTGGCATCACTCTGCATGGGACAGGATGCATCGGGACAAGAGGGGGAGTGAATTTGGTTTCACTCCACATTGGACAGGAGGCATCGGGAAAAGAGGTGGAGTGAAGTTGGCATCACTCTGCATGAGACAGGAGCCAATGGGACAACAGGGGGAGTGAAGCTGGTATCACTTCACATGGGACAGGAGGCATCAGGATAAGAGGTGGAGTGAGGAAGGCATCACTCCGCATGGGACAAGAGGCATCGGGATAAGAGGTGGAGTAAAGTTGGTATCACTCCGCATGGGACAGGAGGAAACGGGACAAGAGGGGGGAATGAAGCTTGTATAACTCCGCATGGGATAGGAGGCATAGGGACAAGAGGCGGAGTGAAGTTGGTATCTCTCTGCATGGGACAGGAGGCATCAGGACAAGAGCTGGAGTGAAGTTGGCATCACTCCGCATGGGACAGGAGGCATAGGGATATGAAGTGGAGTGAAGTTGGCATCACTCCGCATGAGACAGGAGGCATCGGGATAAGAGGTGGAGTGAAGTTGGTATCACTCTGCATGGGACAGGAGGCATCGGAACAAGAGGTGGAGTGAAGTTGGTATTTCTCCGCATGGGACAGGAGGCATCCGGACAAGAGGTGGAGTGAAGTTGGTATCACTCCGCATGGGACAGGAGGCATCGGGACAAGAGGTGGAGTGAAGTTGGCATCACTCCGTATGGGACAGGAGGCATCGGGATAAGAAGTGGAGTGAAGTTGGTAACAGTCTGTATTGGACAGGAGGCATCGGGATAAGAAGTGGAGTGAAGTTGGTATCACTGCGCATGGGACAGGAGGCATCGGGACAAGAGATGGAGTGAAGTTGGTATCACTGCGCATGGGACAGGAGGCATCAGGATAAGAGGGGGAGTGAAGCGGGTATCACTCCGCATGGGACAGGAGGCATCGAGATAAGATGGGGAGTGAAGCTGGCATCACTCCGCATGGGACAGGAGGCATCGGGATAAGAGGGGGAGTGAAGTTGGTAGCAGTCCGCATTGGACAGCAGGCATCGGGATAAGAAGTGGAGTGAAGTTGGTAGCAGTCCGCATTGGACAGCAGGCATCGGGATAAGAAGTGGAGTGAAGTTGGTATCAGCCCGTATTGGACAGGAGGCATCGGGATAAGAAGTGGAGTGAAGTTGGTATCACTCCACATGGGACAGGAGGCATCGGGATAACAGGGGGAGTGAAGTTGGTATCAGTCCGCATTGGACAGGAGGCATCGGGATAAGAGGGGGAGTGAAGTTGGTATCACTCCGCATGGTACAGGAGACATCGGGACAAGAGATGGAGTGAAGTTGGTATCATTGCGCATGGGACAGGAGGCATCGGGACAAGAGATGGAGTGAAGTTGGCATCACTCCACATGGGACAGGAGGTATCGGGATAAGAGGTGGAGTGAAGTTGGCATCACTCCACATGGGACAGGAGGCATCGGGATAAGAGGTGGAGTGAGGAAGGCATCACTCCGCATGGGACAAGAGGCATCGGGATAAGAGGTGGAGAGAAGCTGGTATCACTCTGCATGGGACAGGAGGCATCGGGATAAGAGGTGGAGTGAAGTTGGTATCACTCCGCATGGGACAGGAGGCATCGGGACAAAAGGTGGAATGAAGTTGGCATCACTCTGCATGAGACAAGAGGGGGAATGAAGCTGGTATAACTCCGCATGGGACAGGAGGCATCGGGACAAGAGGCGGAGTGAAGTTGGTATCACTCCGCATTAGACAGGAGGCATCGGGATAAGAGGTGAAGTTGGTATCACTCTGAATTGAACAGGAGGCATCGGGATAAGAGGGAGAGTGAAGTTAATATCACTCCGCATTGGACAGGAGGCATCAGGACAAGAGGTGGAGTGAAGTTGGTATCACTCCGCATTGGACAGGAGGCATCGGGACAAGAGGTGAAGTTGGTATCACTCCGCATGGGACAGGAGGCTTCGGGACAAGAAGTGGAGTGAAGTTGGTATCATTCCGCATTGGACAGGAGGCATCGGGATAAGAGGTGGAGTGAAGTTGGTATCACTCCGCATTGGACAGGAGGCATCGAGATAAGAGGCGGAGCGAAGTTGGTATCACTCCGCATTGGACAGGAGGCATCGGGACAAGAGGTGGAGTGAAGTTGGTATTACTCTGCATGGGACAGGAGGCATCGGGACAAGAGGTGGAGTGAAGCTGGTATCACTCCGCATGGGACAAGAGGGGTCTCTTCATAAAATAATATGCATACAATTCACCGGGTGAAAGTGCGTGTACATTCCTTCTCTGTGAATGGGGGGAAAGGTGAATGTTTGGATTTTTGCCAGTTGAATGATTTCCATTGATTTAGAAAGGAAAATACCACATTTGACCAGTAGATGATGCTATCTGCTATGATACCTATCGCCATCTCATGGCCAAATTCAGTATTTTCTGTTTTACATCAATGGTCGGCTTATTATGGTTGGTGTTAGAAGCTTTCCTTAACCTAATACCTAATATCTTCTTATTAACAGTACTAACATAAGTATGAATGAGTTGGATCTTAATAGAATAATTGAGTTATTATATTTATATTTGTTCTAGATTGGGAAAAGTAAGTGATTAGACTTCATAGTTTGTGAATTTATATATGAACATATATCTTGGGTTTCCTTTACATTCAAGCCACATATGGTAGCAATTGGTCTACCATCCTCCCCCATCTATGTAAGAGATAAAGTTACACTCAGACTTTGAGAGAAGTAGGCTGGAGGGTTTGTTATATATATATACATCTGTTTCCAATTATCTTTGTGGGACTACAAGTATATCAGCCCATTTTGAGGAAAAGGTGGGGGCTGGATTGCTCATTTAAGAGTTGAAACAAAGACTTTTTATGCTCACTTTGCTTGAAGCCTTGAGAGACACACACACACTACACACACATATACATATATACAATCTTATTATCAAGAACTTAACTATATTTTTTGGACATTATTTAACCATTTTGTATGCCAATATTTTATTTCTAATTTTATGCAACGTTATTATTAAATCATCTTTTTGAGTAATTGCAAGAAGTGGAAGGACTTTCTATTTGAACATTTCTCATCAATACAAGTTAATAAAATATCGAGACAATACGATATTTTACAGTGGCGAGCCTCCAGTTCGATTCGTTTCCGCCGATCGCTTATTTTTGACTTTTTTCTTCTTCATCTTGCTGAGAGGGAAGTTGTTTGCAAATTCAGCAAACTATGAAATCAAGCTTTCAGGAGAAGTAAAGTCTGCAACAGATGAATCGTCGGCATAATCGAGAACCTAAAAGCAGAATTGGTGAGAATTTTGCGCAATTGCAAGCAACGCTGTTCCTTGGTGATGTCATTTCCCGCCAAGAGAGAAAAGACGCGTTATGTAAAGAAAGACCTTCTTAATTAGTAAGTAATGGATTTTATTGATGAATTATCTAGAGAGAGTAAGTTAGAATTCAAGAATCTGTCTACATTTGTTAAAGATGATGAACTTTGGCGGTACATGTATAATGAGTGCTTACAGGCTAATAGTAAGATAGAAAAATCTAAGTTTTCCTTTAAGAAACTGAGCAAACAAATTAGAAATGTAATGAAGTTAGTTAATGTTTTTAACGCCATGATTTTTGATGTTCCTAAGACTGTTGATTGTGTAATGAAGCAAGATCAGAGCAGTGTATGTGCTAATTGCCAGATTTTGACTGAGCAAACAGATGATCTGCAAAGTGCAATTCAAACAAAAGACATTCAGTTATCTGACCTGCAGAATGATGTAAAAAGAATTTGTGTGAATACTAAGGCAGAGAAACAAAAATCTTTTGTACCAGAGATCCAGTCTATGGAAGGAGATCCTACCAATCAGGAAGAAATGTGTAAGAGAAAATTAAGGGATAAAGCTGCAAAACTTAATCTTAAAATCCTTGATCAGCTCATGAAAATTTTGAAGGATATGCCAGCCTATGATATGGATGCCGATGCTTTCTATAACATGGAGGTTTATGAAAATTTTTGTAATAATTTTTGTTTAAATCAGGAGCAAAGAAATTTTCTATTCTGTTTATGGCTCCCCAGTGTTATGGCATGTAGATTAATCAAAACGCCATATATTGAGGATGATGAGGAAATGCATAGCAATGCATCAGACCGACTACGTCAATTATTGAAATTTACTACTGGAGAGGAAATTCCTTCTTTGGAAATCTTAGACTCCTTAAGAGCTACGATTAATGATGATCCTTTTGAATTTAAAAATAGATTTTCTAAAGTATACAAAATGATATTTAATTTAGACAATGAGACTCCTTCTATGGTAAATGCTTTTGTTAAAAAATTCAAGTATCTTGATCCAGCATCTGTTATTATTGCTACTGGAAAAAATGATTTAGATCAAGCAGCCAAAGTTATTGATACAGTTAGGAGACAACTTAAATTAAACAATCAGAAGAAGGAAAGTTTAATTGTTCAAAATGGAGAAGAGGGAGAGACCATGTGCTTAGCCACACCCAGTTATGATGATGAATACGTCACAGGCAGGACGAGAGTCTCAGAGCAGACAGGAAATACTATTTGTTTCTATTGTAAACGATTTGGTCATTTGAAAAGAGATTGTATTCATTATAAATTAGATTTACAAAGAAAAGCTTTGGAATTAGAAGACCAAAATATAATTTCTGAACAATCTACTCCTCCATGTTCCAACAATAGTCTGTCTGAGTTGCCTTATGCCTCAGAAGTTAAAAAGATCAGTTCACTGAGAGTCAACAACAGCTTAAACAATATGGTAAACAGTGCTGTTGTCATTAACAGGAATGGTTTATTGCCATTGCCGAAATTAGGATCAGGATCAAATCGAGATTCTTCTTCTTTACTGTTGGAATATGTTGCTCCAAATTTATTGGATGAAAGTGGAAGGCCCAAATCAACATCAATTGATTCTTCCATGTACTGTAATGTTGGAAGTATTTGTACAGCAACTGCTGACATGTCTTCAGATCATAAATGGCCACATACAGGAACCAATCTTGAATTGGAACAATTGGTTACATCACATAAAGAACTTTGGAGTCAAAGCAAAAATGATGTAGGTTTGTTTAAAAATTTTGAAGTTGACATAGAAGGTAGAGACCCTAAGCCTCAACCTCAATACAAATTGCCATTAGAATCAATTAATCCAATCTCTTCCATTGTAGATGAGTTTTTACAGCAAGGAATTTTAAAGAAAGTACAATCAGTGGTGAATAATTGTATTTGGCCTATCAAAGTTGATAATTCATATTCTTTATCAGTTGATTTCAGGACATTGAACAAATGCATCACAAATAACAGATCTATTGTTCCTGATTGTAACATAATGTCACATCTGGATGCCAAGGCCAAAATATTCTCAGTACTTGAAATTGCCAATAGCCATTTGTCAGTACCCTTAGCTAAGAGTTGTCAATATAAACTTGCCTTTAGCTTCAACAAAGAAACTTATACATTCACAAGATTAGCCCCAGGCTTAGATTTAAGTGATGGGATTGTTCATGAGTATTTGGGAAAAATATTATCTAAATTCTCTAGGCCAGAATGTATTGTCCAGCATTTAGACAAGCTTCTCTTGTCTACACAAAATATAACTGAGCATATCACTCTTTTGTCTGAAATATTTACATTGTTACAAACAGCAGGATTGAAATTGAATACAGAGAAAGTTCAGTTGATGAAAAGACAGGTGGAATTCCTTCATATGCAAATTAGTCATGGACAGAGACAGTTGTTGCAAGAAAAAGTTAGAACTATTTCTGCTTATCCAATTCCAACAAATCGCAAGGCTTTGCATCAGTTTTTGAGCGAAGTAAATCATTGTAAAGATTTTATACCCAATTTTGCAGAGAAGTCTAGATCATTATTTGATCGATTGAAACAAAAAGCTGGTGTGTTTGATCAATGGAATCAAACTGAGAAAGAAGCTTTTGAACTATTGAAATGGGATTTGCAGAATGCTACTACATTAAATACTGTTGAGTTTTGTAGTAAAATTCCTTTTGTTTTAGAAACCAATGTTTCCAATAATGCAATCTCAGCAACTTTGTCACAATTAAAAGAAGATAATAAAAAAATAATAGGTTTCTTCTCAAGAACTTTGACAAATATGGAGAAAAACTTTGATGCACATATGAAAAACTTGTTAAGTGTTTTCTTTGCAGTCAAAATAACTGAATACATTGTGAGATCAAGTAAGATCATATTACAGACACCTGATTCATCACTGAAACTCCTACAGGAAGATGGTTCAACAGACAATTATCGTGAAAAGTATCCTATATGGTACAAAACACTGTCATCCAAACACATACAGATAGAAGTAACAAAAAGACCTTTTCAGGAAAACATACCAACACGTTTGTACAGCTGTAAGTGAGAAGTTTGTACCTCATGTTTTCAACATAGGAACTGAGAAAAGTTTGAAACCAGTATGTATTACTGCAGATCAGTCTTACACTACAAGAAGTAAGCCAACACAAAATACAGTTACGCATATTTCCAATTTTATAGAGATAAGATCAAAGGCATAATCCTTTGTCATCTCTGGGTTGATACAAAACCTTTCTTTGGTTCTGAAACCAAGGTTTTGAATCATGACCAATAATGGAGATGTAGCGTCCTGTTATATTTATTTTTGTTTATTTCAGGTACTTATATAGCGTCGTCAATTTTACTATTTTATATGTAGTGCTTTTTACATATATAGTACATTCACATAAGTCCCTAACCCTCAAGAGGTGTATAATCTGAGGTCCCTAACTCACAGTCATACATACACATACTAGGGCCAATTTAGATAGGAGCCAATTCTCCTACCAACATGACTTTGGAGTGTGGAAGGAAACCGGAGTACCCGAAGGAAACCCACGCAAGCACAGGGAGAACATACAAACTCCAGGCAGGTGATGCCATGGTTGGGATTTACATCAGCAACCCTAGTACTGTCAGGCAGAAGTGCTGCATTCTAAAAAGAACACTACAAGTCAATAAGAAGTGTTATAATCAAAATATGTCTTCCATGTCATAACTAGAAATGTTTGTGATTATGATATGTAATGTTAACAGATAAATGTAAGAGGATTAATCAATGTAAAATTATCAATGCCAAAATAATGATACTGCATTTCTGTTACAGGAAATGACCTAAGAGTAACTGTTAAAGGAAGAAAGTTCCAATATTTCTAAACCTTTCAGATGATAATACATTTTCCAAGAAGGAAATTTATTCTGGAAGAAGCTTTGCAACAAGAATTTCATTCATCATTGTTTTTGTTGTTCTTTTTATGTTCAATAAAGTTATTTTAACTTTACAGAGTGCTAGAAGAAGACAAGACATCTCAAGGCATCTCATAGAGGAAGAACTTATAAAACAATTGACTTTTGACTACTGATGAAATAATTCATTCATCGTCAGATATATTGGTTTTTTTTGTGTGTACATTTTATTTTGACATATGTTTACTATATCAAGATGAGATCAGTTTTCACATGAACATTTGCAATCACACACTATGTATTTTCAGAAGTGAAAGGGTTAAACTTTTGTTACAACAGAGTCACGCTAATTAGTTAGAACATCTGTTGTTAATTAAGCTAGAGATAAGTTTTATAAGGTACATATAGAAAATTTAGGCAAGCTTTACATTGTTATATGTATGTTTTAAAAAAAAAAATCATTTGATATACATGTATGGATTGAAGCTAGGGAACATATGTTATGTTTAAATGTTGATAAGGTATTTTGAAAAGATGTATGGATTATAGAACTATGTGCTACACACATTTTGGAGGGAAAATATGAAACATCTATTTTTTAAGTGACATATTTTAAAGTGTTGTACTATAATGTTACAGTTATACATTTATTAAGGGGATGAATTATTTGGTAAAATGAAAATAATAAGGGTAAAAATATTTTTATGTGATACATAACAAAAGGTTTATCAAAGAATTTGTTTTCCCATTATAGAATCAAATTAAAGATATGTTCAGATCAATTATCTTAAGATCCAAAAACGCTTGAATGGATACGAAAGTGACGAGAATGTGTATAAATGGATTAAGATAAGGAAAATGATTAAGATTCGATAAAATCGATCATTTTGAGAGGGAAATGTTAGAAGCTTTCCTTAACCTAATACCTAATATCTTCTTATTAACAGTACTAACATAAGTATGAATGAGTTGGATCTTAATAGAATAATTGAGTTATTATATTTATATTTGTTCTAGATTGGGAAAAGTAAGTGATTAGACTTCATAGTTTGTGAATTTATATATGAACATATATCTTGGGTTTCCTTTACATTCAAGCCACATATGGTAGCAATTGGTCTACCATCCTCCCCCATCTATGTAAGAGATAAAGTTACACTCAGACTTTGAGAGAAGTAGGCTGGAGGGTTTGTTATATATATATACATCTGTTTCCAATTATCTTTGTGGGACTACAAGTATATCAGCCCATTTTGAGGAAAAGGTGGGGGCTGGATTGCTCATTTAAGAGTTGAAACAAAGACTTTTTATGCTCACTTTGCTTGAAGCCTTGAGAGACACACACACACTACACACACATATACATATATACAATCTTATTATCAAGAACTTAACTATATTTTTTGGACATTATTTAACCATTTTGTATGCCAATATTTTATTTCTAATTTTATGCAACGTTATTATTAAATCATCTTTTTGAGTAATTGCAAGAAGTGGAAGGACTTTCTATTTGAACATTTCTCATCAATACAAGTTAATAAAATATCGAGACAATACGATATTTTACAGTTGGTTTAATTGATTCATTTAGAACACATTTCCCGCACTCATGGCACCAATACACCTTGAAAGTTGTCTGGGACCCGATGTCCAGGAAGAGAGAACTTCAGTGAGGAACAATTCCCTCCCTCCATGTGAGATCTCTGATGTCTGTAGAAATTGTTTTTGAAAAACATTTCTCGCACTCAGGACAGCAATACGGCTTCTCACTCGTGAGCAAACTCTGATGTGTAGAAAGAGAGGCCTTTTCTGAAAAACATTTCCCGCACTCAGGGCAGGAAAATGGCTTATCCCCCATGTGAGTTCTCTGATGTGAGACAAGCTCTGATCTCTGTGTAGCACTACCCCCTTTGGAGTCCCTAGATTTGGGTCCCCCTATAGCCCTGGCACAGCCAGGCATCACACATCTTCACACAAGCTTGCATCCAGAGTCAGAGATCAGTCCTTGAGCTTTGGTTTGGTTGTTTATTGAGGGGACTTGAACTGGGATGGGGATAGCAGGGTACAGGATGCCCAGGGAACTGATGAACTGAGGACAACTTCATAGAACTATTTACAAGCCTTTACTGCAGCACAATCTCTGTTGGAGAGCTGGCCAGTGTCTCCTCAATGTACCATCCCAGACTCTAGATGTCTCCTCGATGTACCAACCCAGACCCTAGAGGTCTCCTCGATGTATCACCCCAGACCCTAGAGGTCTCCTCGATGTACCACCCCAGACCCTAGGTGTCTCCTCGATGTACCACCCCAGACCCTAGAGGTCTCCTCGATGGAGCACCCCAGACCCTAGGTGTCTCCTCGATGTACCACCCTAGGTGTCTCCTCGATGTACCACCCCAGACCCTAGGTGACTCCTCGATGTACCACCCCAGACCCTAGATGTTTCCTCAATGTACCACCCCAGACCCTAGATGTTTCCTCAATGTACCTCCCCCGAGCCCTAGATGTCTCCTCAATGTACAACCCCAGACCCTAGATGTCTCCTCAATGTACCACCCCAGACTCTAGCTGTCTCCACAATGTACCACCCCAGACCCTAGATGGACTTCTCCTCCTCACTCAGCAATCTGGAGGTATCCCTGAACAGGGGATCTGGTTCCTGTTACTTTAAAAGTGGACAATCCCAAATAGGCAGCGAATCTGGTTTCCCACCAGAGTGCTCCTTCCCCTATCCGCCCAGGGGGGTGCAGGGGTACTCACTCAGATTCTCTCCTGTACCGCTGGTGGCTGCTTCCAGGCCTTCTTAGCTAGGCCGCTCCTTCCCTGACATACAGGTGGTCCTCGTTCTGGAGGCCAGTGAAATTCTGAGCTCCTCCCTTTCCAGCTCTAGACCTGCAATGAAGCCCCATCCCCCTGGGCCTTCTTGCAGCCTCTGGCCTTCAGCCTGACCTCTTCCTGTCTTCCACCCAACTCTCCTGCAACTGAACAGGCTCCAACACTTATGGGTGTCCTGGCCCCTTTCCAACCCCCTGTTGGGGATTGGCCAGGATTCCTCAAGAGTACAAGCCAGCCACTCCTCAGATCCACACACTGCCTCTAGGACCTTCCTCCAAAGCCCTAAAGCAGAGGGAATTTTCGAGGGGCTGGCAGCAGATCCTTTCAGCTCCTGACCACAATTTGACCTTCTGGCTATTACACCCAGGCGGCTACTCAGCCTTCCTGTCAATCAGGACTCTAGCTCCCCCTAGCTAAACTAGGAGAGTGCTACTTTTGTACAAAACATTTCCCGCACTCAAGGCACTAATACACCTCCAGGGTTGTGTGGGACCTCTGATGTCCAGGAAGACAGGACTTCAGTGAGGAACAATTCCCTCAATCAGACCAGGAAAGTTCGTTCTCCTTCGTGTCCAATCTCAGATGACTGTAAGCAGAGGACTTCTGTGGGTTACACTTCCGCCAATCAGAACAGGAAAGCGGATCTGCCTCCGTTTGCAATCTCACATGTGCGTCAAGATCGGATTTAGTTTGAAAACATTTATCACATTTAGGACAGGAATACAGCTTCTTCCCCGTGTGCAATCTCTGATGATCGGAAAGAGAGCCCCTCTGTGAAAAACATTTCCCACACTCAGGACAGGAATACGGCTTCTCCCCCGTGTGAGATCTCTGATGTTTGTAAAGAATAATCTTCTGTGAAAAACATTTCCCGCACTCGGCACAGGAATACGGCTTCTCCCCTGTGTGTAACCTCTGATGTGTGGTAAGATTGGACTTCATTGAAAAACATTTCCCGCACTCAGCACAGGAATACGGCTTCTCCCCCGTGTGAGTCCTCTGATGTTTGTAAAGACTGATCTTCTGTGAAAAACATTTCCCGCACTCGGGACAGGAATACGGCTTCTCCCCCGTGTGCAATCTCTGATGTATGTAAAGACTGGACTTGTCTAAAAAACATTTCCCGCACTCTGAGCAGGAATGTGGCTTTTGCCCCGTGTGAGACCATTGGTGTCTGCCGAGAGTGGATTTCTTTGAAAAAAGTTTCCCGCACTCAGAACAAGAAAACGGTGTTTCCCCTGTGTGGGATCTCTGGTGTTTGACAAGGTCTGATTTTTGTACAAAACATTTCCCGCAGTCAGAACAGGAATGAAGCTTCACCCTTGTGTGAGATCGCTGATGAGTGTAAAGATTGGACTTATCTGAAAAACATTTCCCGCACTCAGGACAGGAAAACGGCTTCTCTCCAGTGTGACATCTCTGATGTATGGAAAGTTTCCACTTATATGAAAAACATTTCCCACACACCGGACAGGAATGCGGCTTCTCACCTGTGTGAGATGTCTGATGTCGGGAAAGATTGGATTTTTTTGAAAAACATTTCCCACACTCAGGACAGGCATGTGGCTTCTCTCCCGTGTGAGATCTTTTGTGCTCATTAAGATTGAATTTAGAATGGAAACACTTCCCGCACTCAGTACAGGGAAACCTCCTATTTGTTGGAAGGTCGGCCCAGTCCCGCAAAGTCTGAGGTTCCTCAGGATACGAGGAATCCGATGGTCCATCTACACTGGGTGGTGCCGGATGGACATTGGAGGGAGCCGGATGGACATTGGAGGGAGCCGGGTTTTCTCCTGGACTATACTGTGTGATGTCCTCATCTTCTACTTTCCAGTCTGGAGACAAAGTGAGACAATCCTTGGAGGTTTTCCTTATCTCCCGGCCATGGACTAAAATACAAAAAAAAAGAGGATTACTAGACAGGAGCTGATTGGTTCCCCCAAACCAGAAAGACAGAGAAAGATCCAATGAGAACTTTATCATCTGGACCAATCAGTGAGCAGTATGGGTGGAGGAATGGATTTAGTGTTCATGACCCACCTGTGCTGATCTCTGTAGGAGTGTCCTCCTCTATAAATGTCCCGGTTATTCCATCCTCCTCCATAGACTGCTGATCATCCCTCACATACGCCTCTTCTTCTGATTTCACCTCAACTTTTATATCTGTCAGATCTTCACCCTAAAATAGAAAATAAAATCTTGTAAGGTCTACAGATCTTCTCCATGATTTCACTCCATGTTCTAGATTCTCCGTCCCACCAACCTTATAACAGTGAGGGATGGTGTGACCTTCCTGTGTGGAATCCCGGGAATACAGAGGACGGGGACATCTCTCTGGTGGGTTCCTGGTATTAGGTGGCTCCATCATATCCTTGTGTCCTTCTGAAAATTCCTCCATCACTCCATACTCCTCATCCTCCTCTTTATACTCTTCTTTTGCGACAATATTATCATCCCCGAGGATTCCACTCTGAATATTCAAAAGGACATTCAATGTATTGTAACTCCATAGAGAAATAGACAGTGACACCCTGACACCTTATAGGAACCTGACACACACAATGATTCTTATTCTCTTCTTTAACAACAATATTATAATCTCTGAGGTTTTCACTCTAAATATATAATAAAATGTTTATTATAACAAGAAAGCTTAAGGAACAATCACTGATTGTTGTGATTTGTACACATCTACCTGATGGTGAGGGATGGTGTGACCTTCCTGTGTGGAATCCCGGGAATACAGAGGACGGAGACATCTCTCTGGTGGGTTCCCATGACTGGATCCATCTACCTGAAGATGGTGAGGGATGGTGTGACCTTCCTTTGTGGAATCCTGGGAATAAAGAGGACGGGGACATCTCTCTGCTGGGTTCTCATGACTGGATCCATCTACCTGATGATGGTGAGGGATGGTGTGACCTTCCTGTGTGGAATCCCGGGAATACAGAGGACGGGGACATCTCTCTGCTGGGTTCTCATGACTGAATCCATCTACCGGATGATGGTGAGGAATGGTGTGACCTTCCTGTGTGGAATCCCGGGAATACAGAGGACGGGGACATCTCTCTGGTGGGTTCCCATGACTGGATCCATCTGTAGGAAACACACACACTGACTGAATCCATTGTTTCTATGTGTTTATCGGATGATGGGGGATCTAGGTGGATCCTCCGTACTGCTCTCTCCTTTCCAATAAAGTCTCCTCTTACCCGGTGATGTAAGGGGCGGCTGATTGTCCATCATGACGTCCTTGTAGAGGTCCTTGTGTCCTTCTAAATACTCCCACTCCTCCATGGAGAAATAGACAGTGACACCCTGACACCTTATAGGAACCTGACACACACAATTTTTAATTGAAAAGATACTTTTATTGCAGAAGCATCAAAAACAACATGTTACTTGTAATCGGGGTACATCTCACCCTGTACTGCGACGCAGCGCACCACATAGCAATACAGTTCCAAGCATACGATAAATACATTCAGAAATAAATACATTCGCTCAGCGGTATGATGCCTGACGTGATGTGCACGGAGGATGAATCCCCCGGACCACCACGTCATGCATGACGCCGCTTACCCCAAAAACTGTAGCATCCTAATACAATATACATTTCCTAGTCACTATGTCATGCAGAAAAACGATAAACTGAAAATCACGATCAACAATAGGCATCGGGTGTGTGGGGGGGAAGGGGAAGAAAGGGGGAAACACAGGCCCGAAGCTTTATTGAAGGGACAAAGACACGCAAGGGGGAGTAGGGGGAAGGGGAAATCTTCAGACGTCCTCTTCCTCCTTAAAGTCCAACAAGGAATAGTCTCTGAGCAGACTGAGGATCAGTCTGCGGCAGTCCTCAATGGACATCCTCTCCCGCTGGTGGATGAGGCGCTTCCTGGCGCACCATAAAGCGTCCTTAAAGCAACACAGCACCCTCCAGGCGCTGTCAATGTCCTCCAGAGAGAAAGTTCCACAGAACAGTCCATTCAACATCCCAAAGTGAGTGATGGCTGTCTGTGGTACAAAGTCTTTGAGTTCAGGTTCCAGGGCCCCCAACAGGGCCTGAGCAAATGAGCACTCCCAGAAAACGTGGTAAGACGTTTCCTCGTGGATGATGCAGAAGGGGCAGTGTCTGTATCTGCTCAGGTTCCTGGCATGCATAAATGTCCTGAGAGGCAATCCCCCCTGGATAGCCATCCATGCCAGGTCTTTATGCCTGTTGGTAAGAATGTTGGAAGAAACATTCCTCCAGACCACCTTGCAGGTGTCCGAAGGCAGGCCTGGAACCGACTCCATGATGTCGCTTGCTCTGATCAACTTGTAAATGGTCTTTGGCTTCCACAAGTCAGGCTTGACTCCCTGCAGCCCCTGCTCCCTGATGAACTTGAAGGTATCCAAGTAGAACCAAGGAGTGTCCCAGTTGTAGGGGATGGAACTATCCCAGGTGTCCCACCCCAGGGACCTCCAGAGAGGCAACAGGAAGAAGCGAGACATTGCGTTCCCGCCAGAGTCCATAATCCGTTTGGGCAAAGTTCTGCGGATGCAGTTGCAAGCAAAGAACACCCTCAGCTGTGTGGCGATGTCGGGCACGCCCTTACCGCCCTTGAGGGGTTCCTTGAACATGACTGCCCGCTTCACTCTGTCCATCTTGGAGCCCCAGATGAAGTGAAACACCGCCCTGGTGATGGCCTTACAGGTGTTGACCCGTGGGGGCCAGGCCTGGGCGAGGTACTGCAACACAGGGAGAATCTCGCTGCGGAGTACCAGTGTCTTCCCTTCGATGGAGATCCTTGTGTCCTTCTAAATACTCCCACTCCTCCATGGAGAAATAGACAGTGACACCCTGACACCTTATAGGAACCTGACACACACAATGATACAGTCACCATCCAGACACATCCCTTGTCTGTCACTGGAGAATGTCCCAGAATTCCCGGCACCGCTCACCTCTCCTGTCAGCAGATGGACCATCATGGTGGTCAGTTCCAGGATCTTTTGCTCTTTGTTCCTCTCAGGTATCGGAGAACGAGGGGGAGGCACCATGGTGGGGCTCTGGGTCCTGCTCCATCCTCCTGAGATTGGCTCCCCACTAGACTTCTTCACTACAACATAATCCTACAGATCAGGAGAAAGAGAAACCGATATCAATCATCTGACATCATCTACATGTCTACAAGAAGAACATGGTCTATTGGCCAGACTAGACCAGAGTGATGTCATGTGACCTCCCAGAATCCTCCTCACCTCTCCGGTCAGGTATGTGTTTTATTAATAAATATAAGAGTGATGTCATGTGACCTCCCAGAATCCTCCTCACCTCTCCGGTCAGGTCTGTGTGATGTCATTTGACCTCCCAGAATCCTCCTCACCTCTCCGGTCAGCTCTGTGTTTTATTAACAGAGACAAGAGTGATTTCATGTGACCTCCCAGAATCCTCCTCACCTTTCCGGTCAGGTTTGTGTGATGTCATGTGACCTCCCAGAATCCTCCTCACCTCTCAGGTCTGTGTGATGTCATGTGACCTCCCAGAATCCTCCTCACCTCTCCGGTCAGCAGGTAGATGATCTCCAGGGTGAGGTTTAGTATCCTCTCAGTCATGTGACTCTGGTCCTCCTCCATCCTCAGTCGTGCCGTCGTTTAATCTACACAGGTAAGGGTGATAATTGATAAAGAAGGTGTTTATATGAGAATGTTCTGCCCCTGAAGGGGTTAATCTGGGTTCCCACACTATATATGTGTGTATCATCATCTGCTGGAGATAAAAGACGTCACAGTGACTATGGAGGAAGAAGACGGACATGACGATGGAGGAAGAGGACGGACGTGACGGTGGAGGAAGAGGACGGACGTGACGGTGGAGGAAGAGGACGGGCGTGACGGTGGAGGAAGAGGACGGGCGTGACGGTGGAGGAAGAGGACGGGCGTGACGGTGGAGGAAGAGGACGGGCGTGACGGTGGAGGAAGAGGACAGGCGTGACGGTGGAGGAAGAGGGCGTGGAGGAAGAGGACGGACGTGACGGTGGAGGAAGAGGACGGACCTGACGGTGGAGGAAGAGGATGAACATGACGGGGGGGTTACTGGGTGTAAATATAAAATCAGATCTTATTACCTCCTCTGCTGCCACTTCCAGCAATGTCTCCTCTTGAATTGCCTCACTAAACTTCATGTCTGTCCCTGACATCACTTCCTGTCTGCCATAGAGACTTCCTGTCTGGGTAGAAGTGAGATCACCGCCTTGTGGAGCTAAGAGGAACTGCAGCCCCGAGAACCGTCTGGTAGTGTGACCCCGGCCTTGTGCTGGGTGTGTATGGACTGTATGTCCTCATAGAGGGGTCACCTCCACTCCCACCAAGGGGGACAGAAATATATGACTGCCTAGTCCAGCCTTTCTCAGCCAGGGGTCCTCCATAGGGTTCCAGGGGTTCCTCCAAAGGGTTCTAGGGGTTCCTTCAGCAATGAACAATTTCTGTCTCTCAGTAACAACTGACATCAATGATCTGTAAGGGGGGCAGTCTTCCCACTGATGACCAGCACTCCGCCGATCCAGCGGGAGCACGGCAACCGCGGGATCCCCCGACCCTCCGCGCTCCTGGAGGAGGGAGTGGTGCCACCGGAGCCCCCACCCGCTACAGCCCGGAGCTCAGCCACAGCGTCCGGCCAGGTGGGACGGTGCCTCCCGCGTGGCCTAGACAGGGCACACCGCCGGGCGGCAACCACTGGGATCCCCCCGACCCTCCGCGCTCGTGGAGGGGGAGCGGTGCCGCCGTAGCCCCCACCGTGCAGCCTGGAGCTCTGTCACCACAGCCTCCACCACCACCCACACAGCAGAAGAGAGGAGGCCACCACTAGGCCCCATAAGCCTCCCTGGGCCTCCAACAGCTCACTGCAGCACCAGACCCATCAGGGCCCGCCGGCCTACACTACTCTAGCACGCGCCCTACAGCGCACAATCCGGCCGCCCACCGGTCTCCTGCCTCCCCAATTGACAGAGGAACCAGAAGTGAGCCTACGTCCACGCCGCCGAACCTTGCAGATGTCCCCAGCCTGGTGAGGCCTATCATCACCCTCCACGTCGCAACCCTGCCCGGTCCTACTGAGCCCAACGGACGATCTCGACCTGGTGAGGCCTACCATCGCCTACCCGGCACAACCCTGCCCCGACCCGTAGCCCACCCGATGACCCCCAGAAACACCTTCACTGCTGATGCTCACCCAGCATCTCTTCAAGCCCATCGGACGATCTCGACCTGGCGAGGCCTACCATCGCCTACCCTGGCGCAACCCCGCCCTGACCCGAAGCCCATCCGATCACAACTGGCCGAACTGAACTCTGACCATCCTGATCCCAACCACGAGAACTCTTACCATGGAAAGGTTCAACTACGAGTTACGTCACCGCACACCGACCATCTACAACCAAGGGCCCCGAGAGACTTTCCACCTCACTTGTCTGCCACTTTGCTTACCTCCCCAAAATGCCACCTGTATTCCTCCTCCTCATACTCTTCTCCTCCATCCCCAAAATCTCTTCTCTCTATCCCCCCGCTCCTCCCAAACAACTATACATTGTTCCCTCACTGCTTCCATCTCCTCTCCACGGCTCTCACCACCTCTTCCTGTTACTCCACTCTCCCACTGCCCCGAACGCCACCAATGGCAGAACCACACGCTCTTATACTTCCCGCTCCCATGCCACCTTTCTTACTCCCCGAACCCTGGTCCTCCTCCACCTCACTCACCCACCTACTTCCACAAACTGCCGCAAACCCCTCAACCTAATACCGGTCCCCCTGCTCCCCAAAACCACCTCTCTGTTTTCGTGTGCACTCCTTTGTCTCCCGCTCCCTCAACCTCCTGGTGATCATCGAATTATGGATCCAAACCACCGACTCTACCTCCCCTGCAGCACTCTCCCACGGAGGTCTCACCTGGACCCACTCACCCAGACCCAGCGGTCAGAAAGGTGGTGGGGTTGGTATGCTCCTGTCACCGCAGAGCACCTTCAAGTCCTCCCTAACCCTCTCTCTCTATCCTTCTCCTCCTTTGAGGCCCACTGCATCCGACTATTCTCTCCAATCCCCCTGAGGATCGCAGTAATCTATCGGCCCCCTGGACCCGTATCCCGCTTCCTCGATGACTTCTCCGCCTGGTTACCCTTCTTTCTCTCCTCCGAACTGCCCACCCTCATCCTTGGCGACTTCAACATCCCTACCAACATCAGTAGCATGGCCACATCCCAACTCCTCCACCTAACCTCTTCCTTTGCACTCACACAGTGCATACAGTCCTCCACCCACTCCGACGGGAACACCCTGGACATTGTTTTCTCCCATCTCTGCACCCCCCACAACCTCACAAACACCCCTTTTCCTCTCTCTGACCACAACCTCATTACCTTTTCCATCTGCTCGTCCTCATACACCTACCCCCCAAACGTCAAACCTTCACCAGCCGTAACCTCCGCAACCTGAACCCTGCCCCCTTCCACTCTAAAGCTGATCAACTTTACGAAAGTATCCTTCCCCTGTCCTGCCCTGACCTGGCCACTACTGTCTATAACAACTCGCTGTCAGCTGCCTTAGACTCCTTAGCACCCCTAACCACATGAAACATTAGACCCTGACCGCTTCAACCCTGGCAGAATGACCATACCAAAAATCTCAAAAGACGCAGTCGTGCGCTGGAGCGACTATGGCACAAAACCAGATCCCAACAAGCGTTCTCCCGATATAAATCCACCTTCCTCACCTACACCTCCTCCCTCCACGCTGCCAAGCAAGCCTACTTTGTAACCCTCATCAATACCTTCTCCTCCAGTCCTCGTCAGCTCTTCTCCACCTTCAACTCTCTGCTCTCTCCGCCCCCTCCTCCACCCAGTACCTCACTCACCGCTCACAAGATTGCTAACCACTTCCAAATCAAGATCGATGCAATTCGCAAGGACATCATCACTAATCAGACTTCTGCCCCACCTAGCATCCAAAAACCCCCTCAACACTCCTCTCCCTTGACCTCGCCACTGTCCAGACCTCTACCCTGCCCAACACTCCCCACACTCAAACCCCCTCAACACTCCACTCCTTCGACCTTGCTACCACTGAAGAGGTCACTAAGGTCTTCTCTAAAGCTCGCCCTTCTACCTGACCCCTTGACCCTGTCCCCACACAACTCCTACGATCTCCCTCCTCCTCCATCTTACGCTCTCTCACTCACATCTTCAATCTCTCCCTCTCTACTTGTGCATTCCCCTCCCCTCTGAAGCACGCGCACATCACTCCCATACTTAAAAAGCCCTCCTTGGATCCCACCGACCCGAACAACCTTAGACCCATCTCCCTGCTGCCATTTACATCCAAACTCCTTGAGTGCTTAGCCTATAATCGCCTAAGCTCCCACCTCACCGACAACAACCTCCTTGATCCCCTACAATCTGGCTTCCATCCCCTACACTCCACCGAACCCGCCCTACTCAAACTCACCAACAACCTGCTAACCGCCAAAGGCCACTATTCCATGCTATTACTCCTCGACCTCTCTGCAGCTTTCGATGCGGTCGACCACCCCCTCCTCCTCAAAAAACTATACTCTTTCGGCCTCAGAGACTCCGCTCTCTACTGGCTCTCTTTCTATCTATCCCAACGCTCCTTCAGTGTTACCCTATAACGCTGCCACCTCCCCCTCACTCCCCCTCTCTGTTGGGGTCCCTCAAGGTTCTGTCCTCGGGCCTTCTCTTCTCCATCTACACCTCCTCCCTTGGTCAACTCATACACTCTCACGGCTTCAACTACCATCTCTATGCCAACAACACGCAAATCTATCTCTCTATCCCTCGCCTCACCCTTCAGTCTCCGCCTGAATCACTAGCCTTCTGAACAACATATCAGATTGGATGTCGCTCCACTTCTTCAAATTAAACCTTGCTAAAACCAAGCTCCTAGTTTCCCCCCCAGCCCGTGCCCCCCCCCCCCCCGACCTCTCCATCACGACCAACAACGCCACCATCAGTCCCACCCCGCAAGCCAAAGTACTAGGTGTCACTCTAGACTCCAATCTGTCTTTCTAGCCCCAGGTCCAATCGTTGACAAATTCATGTAGACTCCACCTCCGCAACATCTCCAAAATACATACATTCCTAACCCCGGAAACTACTAAGCAACTCATTCACTCCCTTATTATCTCACGATTTGACTACTGCAACTCCTTCCTCACCGGCCTACCTCATCACAGGCTTTCCCCGCTTCAGTCTATCCTGAATTCTGCGGCCAGACTCATCCACCTTACCAACCACTCCGTATCCGCCACCCCTCTCTGTCAATCCCTCTACTGGCCTCCACTCAGTGTCCTCCACCCCCCTCTCTCATTCCCTCCACTGGCTTCCGATTGCCCAATGCATAAATTCAAAATATTAACATTAACATACAAAGCTGTCCATAATACTGCCCCAAACTACATCACCGACCTGATATCCATCTACCACCCAAAACGTACTCTCCACTCCTCACAAGACCTCCTACTCTCCAGTTCCCTGGTCTCCTCCTCCCATGCCAGTCTCCAGGACTTCTCCAGGGCTTCCCTCATCCTCTGGAACTCACTACCCCAATCCATCAGACTGTCACCTACCCTCCTCACCTTTAGGCGCACCCTGAAAACCAATCTCTTCAGAGAAGCCTACCCCACCCTCACCTAATTGCCGATCTCCTCCACTCCATCCCCCACAGCTGTTTCCTCCTGTACCACTATCCCCTCCCTCCTATATTGTAAGCTCCAAGGAGCAGAGCCCTCGAACCCCTTGTGTATTGTATTGTTACTGTATTGTCTCGTGTACTGTTCCCCACTATAATGTACAGCGCTGAACAAACTGTCGGCGCTATGTAAACACTGTACAATAATAATAATAATGACCATGTAAGAATGTCCTTTCCCCCACTGACCACTGATATAAGGGGGTCCTTCTCCCATCGGTCACCAATGTGAGGGACCACTACACTGACCACTGATATAAGGGGGTCCTTCTCCCATCGATAACCAATGTGAGGGACCACTACACTGACCACTGATATAAGGGGGTCCTTCTCCCATCGGTCACCAATGTGAGGGACCACTACACTGACCACTGATATAAAGGGGTCCTTCTCCCATCGGTCACCAATGTGAGGGACCACTACACTGACCACTGATATAAGGGGGTCCTTCTTCCATCGGTCACCAATGTTAGGGACCACTACACTGACCACTGATATAAGGGGGTCCTTCTCCCATCGGTCACCAATGTAAGGGACTGCTACACTGACCACTGATATAAGGGGGTCCTTCTCCCATCGGTTACTAATGTAATGGACCACTACACTGACCACTGATATAAGGGGGTCCTTCTCCCTTCGGTCACCAATGTAAGGGACCACTACACTGACCACTGATATAAGGGGGTCCTTCTCCCATCGGTCACCAATGTAATGGACCACTACATTGACCACTGATATAAGGGGTCCTTCTCCCATCGGTCACCAATGTAAGGGACCACTACACTGACCACTGATATAAGGGGGTCCTTCTCCCATTGGTCACCACTATGCCGACCCCTTCCCTTATAGAGCGGATGAGAGGTTTCATTCGGCTGGTGCCGCCTTCATGTACCGATTCAAGTCAGTGGAGCGGCCCTTGATAAATTCAGTAATTCAACATTTCCTATGACCATCAGCGCCATCTAGTGGCCATAATGTGGTATTTTTCCTGAAATACCTAAGCCAGGAAAAGTAGGAGGAATGCTTGTCACATTTATCAAATTAATTTTTAACCGACCTCTAAGTGTTTGTGAAATCTCCTACCACAAAATGTACTCAGCCAATGACAGGTGAGGACGCCATTTTTATTCTTCTCCTGCCATCCATGGCCAACCCGGTCCCACACTTCATCCACGTCTTTGGTGACCTCTAACCTCCTTATGAACGGTTTCTTCCATGAAGATCAGCCATAGAGTATATCTGAGGTGTATATAGCTGATGAAGTCACGACGCACGTGACGCAACGCGTCGGTTTGTCATTTCCTGGTGACGCATGTCTGGACGCCGCGGCCATATTGGATTCCCCTAAGTGCATGCAGATTTACCCATAGGCTGTGGTAAAAACGCTTACTGATGGAGAGGACCATTTGAATAAGAGAGGAGGAGGAATAAGGAGTCTGCCAGAGGAGATACACCATTGAGGTGGTAACTGCTTTGGGGCCCTGTGTGGGTCAAGGAGGGGAGATGAGCAGGCATTGCTGCCATTTGGAGGAGAGTATTTACACCTAGAAGTGGAGATCACGTGTGTTTTCTAAAAGCACAGTCACATGCATGGACATTTTTTCTGTTTCACTTATGATGTATATGTCATGTGTATGAATTAGGCACCATTTCATGTGGTTAATTAATTTGTTTCACTTATTTATTCACACTCCGTTATGAATTTTGATATATGCACATTATAATAGGTTCTTAAAGTGTGTGCTATATTATTATAGTTTAATTATATTTGGTTGCACTATTTTTTTCTCCCACCAGAAGGAGACATTAACATTTATTACATAGAGTTGTTACACAGGATTATTAGAATTATATTTACATTAATTCATTTTTATCTTTTTTGAATGCACTTTATTGTATTTATGTGATATAAGCGCTTCACTATTTTTTCTTTTTGTTTGCACTTATTGGTATTAGTCAAGTGATAGCAGCTGTATTATAATAATTATTCCATTGAGCGCAGGAGGATTCCTTATAATTTATATCAGGGAGTGCTTCTTCCCCACATGAGAGCTGGGATGTCCAGCAACATTCATCTAGAAGGCATTTCCCACACTCAAGGCACTAATACACCTCCAGGGTTACGTGGGACCCCAGGAAGACAGGACTTCAGTGAGGAACATTTCCCGCACTCAAGGCAGATGTGATTGAAATCAGGATGTAAGTCACTAGGGAAAAGGCTCGATTTAAATAACTTTTAAAGAGCAACCATCATCTCTGTCCCGCAGCGGCTCCTCCTCCGACACGCGTGTTGACTCACCGACAGTCCCATTCACTTTAACAGGACGGCGGGTGATGTGGCAGTGACACAACAAGGTGAGGGACATGGCAGCAGCAGGGGAGTGGACGCAGAGCAGGCTGTTAGCAGGAGGACGTCATGGCTGGACAGGCTGGTGGCAGAGCAGGCTGGTAGCAGGAGGATGTCATGGCTGGACAGGCTGGTGGCAGAGCAGGCTGGTAGCAGGAGGATATCACAGCTTGACAGGTTGGTGGCAGAGCAGGCTGGTAGCAGGAGGACGTCATGACTGGACAGGCTAGTAGTAGAGCAGGGTGGTAGCAGGCAGACGTCATGGCTGGACAGGCTGGTGGCAGAGCAGGCTGGTAGCAGGAGGACATCACAGCAGGACAGACTGGTGGCAAGAGGATGTCACGGCTGGACAGGCTGGTGGCAGAGAAGGCTGGTAGCAGGAGGACGTCATGGTTGGACAGGCTGGTGGCAGAGCAGGCTGTTAGCAGGTGGACATCACGGCTGGACAGGCTGGTGGCAGAGCAGGCTGGTAGCTGGTAGCAGGTGGACATCACGGCTAGACAGGCTGGTGCTAGAGCAGGCTGGCAGCAGGCAGACGTCATAACTGGACAGGCTGGTAGCAGAGCAGGCTGGTAGCAGGAGGACATCACAGCTGGACAGGCTGGTGGCAGAGCAGGCTGGTAGCAGGAGGACGTCACGGCTGGACAGGCTGATGGCAGAGCAGGCTGGTAGCAGGAGGACGTCACGGCTGGACAGGCTGGTGGCAGAGCAGGCTGGTAGCAGGAGGACGTCACGGCTGGACAGGCTGGTGGCAGAGTAGGCTGGTAGCAGGTGGACATCATGGCTGGACAGGCTGGTGGTAGAGCAGGTTGGTAGTAGGAGGCCGTCACGGCTGGACAGGCTGGTGGCAGAGTAGGCTGGTAGCAGGAGGACGTCATGGCTGGACAGGGAACTGTGGATCAGACAGCACAAGCTAATAGTGTTGCTGGATTTAGTGTCATTGGCACCAACATTATCAGTGGGCAGTCCCGGGTGCACGAACGATAATGCACACGACTATGCACAGCAGAACAGACCCTCACACATCTACGCTGCTGTGTAGGTCCAGAGGCTTCAGCTGCACTAAGGCAAGTATCTTCCCGACAATGGCCCTCCAGGTGTTGAGGAACTGCAAGTCCCATGAGGCCTTGCAAGACTCTGACAGCCACAGGCAAGACTCCCAGAGGCATTATGGGACATGTAGTACTTCAACAGCTGGAGGGCCATAGTTTAGAGACCCCTGGTCTACAGCAAGGAATGTCATGTATAGGCCTACGGCAAGGAGTAGCACTTAAGATAGTGGAGGGTTCTGCCTCAGCAGGAGGGACAGTGATCTAGCAGGGATGGAGCTGGGGTAGGGACTTGTCCTCCATAGTTTGGAGACCTCTGGTCTACAGCAAGGAATGTCATGTGGAGGCCTATGGCAAGGAGCAGCACATAAGATGGTGGAGGGTTCTGCCTCAGCAGGAGAGACAGTGATCTAGCAGGGATGAAGCGGGGGTAGGGACTTGTCCTCCATAGTTTGGAGACCCCTGGTCTACAGCAAGGAATTTCATGTAGAGGCCTACGGCAAGGAGCGGCACTTAAGATGGTGGAGGGTTCTGCCTCAGCAGGAGGGACAGTGATCTAGCAGGAATGGAGCTGGGGTAGGGACTTGTGCTCCATAGTTTGGAGACCCCTGGTCTACAGCAAGGAATGTCATGTGGAGTCCTACGGCAAAGAGCAGCAATTAAGATGGTGGAGGGTTCTGCCTCAGCAGGAGGGACAGTGATCTAGCAGGGATGGAGCTGGGGTAGGGACTTGTGCTCCATAGTTTGGAGACCCCTAGTCTACAGCAAGGAATGTCATGTGGAGGTCTATGGCAAAGAGCAGCAATTAAGATGGTGGAGGGTTCTGCCTCAGCAGGAGGGACAGTGATCTAGCAGGGATGGAGCTGGGGTAGGGACTTGTGCTCCATAGTTTGGAGACCCCTGGTCATTCAGCTCCTCTGGGGAGGAATAAAGCCCTTCAAGCTATGTTCAGAGAGATCACAAGCTGCTTAGCAGGTTTCATTTTAATTTTTCCTGTTTGCCCTTCCCCCCACACGTAGAACCCGCTACAGACCATAGATCTGCAAAGCAACGGGATAAAGGAATATTCCTGATGGCCCTCCAGGTGTTGAGGAACTGAGAGTCCCATGAGGCCTTGCAGGACTCTGACAGCCACAGGCAAGACTCCCAGAGGCAGAGGCATTATGGGACTTCAACAACTGGAGAGCCATAGTTTGGAGACCCCTGGTCTACAGCAAGGAATATCATGTGGAGGCCTACGGCAAGGAGCGGCAGTTAAGATGGTGAAGGGTTCTGTCTCAGCAGGAGGGACAGTATCTGGCAGAGATGGAGCTGGGGTAGGGACTTGTGCTCCATAGTTTAGAAACCCCTGGTCTACAGCAAGGAATGTCATGTGGAGGCCTACGGCAAGGAGGGCCACATAAGATGGTGGAGGGTTCTGCCTCAGCAGGAGGGACAGTGATCTAGCAGGGATGGAGCGGGGGTAGGGACTTGGGCTCCATAGTTTGGAGACCCCTGGTCATTCGGCTCCTCAGGGGAGGAATAAAGCCCTTCAGGCTATGTTCAGAGAGATCACAAGCTGCTTACAAGGTTTCACTTTCATTTTTCCTGCTTGCCCTTCCTCCTCACACGTAGAACCCGCTACAGACCATAGATCTGCAAAGCAACGGGCTAAACGAATATTCCTGAATGATGTTTTATCTCACGGTTCCCATGTGTGAGTGCATCCATGCAGTGCATGTTATCTCAGCTGCCAGAGCTTGGATTCATCAAATTGTTCACCAAAAAGGTCGATATTGCAGGATATCGACCTCATGCTACGTAAAAAAGCTCCATTTCATGCTGAATAAACTCATTAATGTATCCTAAATAGAAAAAAAAACAAAACTATCTTTACATAGATTTTTACTCCAAAAGCATTTTATTCAAATACATTTGATATAAATAAAAAAGCAAAAAAATCAGATTTAAATTTAAATAAAAACAAAATCCAATCTAAATTAAAAAAAAAAAACAATTTAACTTTCAAAAAAATCCCAATTTAAATTTGAAAAAATCCAATTTAAATTAAAAAAAAATCCAATTTAAATAAAAAAAATCTTTTTTTATTTAAAAAAAAAATAAAATATATATATATTTTTTTTATCCACACCTCGAGGGTTGTGTGGGACCCCCTGATGTACTGGAAGACAGAACTTCAATGAGGAACATTTCCCTCACTCAGGACAGGCAATTGGCTTCTCCCTTGTGTGAGATCTCTGATGCCTGGAAAGATTGGACTTCTGTGAAAAACATTTCCCGCACTCAGGACAGGAATACGGCTTCTCCTTCATGTGAGATCGCTGATGGCTGTAAAGATGGGACTTCATCGAAAAACATTTCCCACACTCAGGACAGGAATATGGCTTTTCCCCCGTGTGCAGTCTCTGATGTTGGGAAATATAGGACTTATCTGAAAAACATTTCCCGCACTCAGGACAGGAATACGGCTTTTCCCCCGTGTGGGACCTCTGATGTCTGACAAGATCTGATTTTTGTACAAAACATTTCCCGCACTCAGGACAGGAATACGGCTTTTCCCCCGTGTGTAATCTCTGATGTGAGACAACATCTGATTTTTGTACAAAACATTTCCCGCACTCAGGACAGGAATATGGCTTTTCTCCTGTGTGAGATCTCTGATGTCTGTAAAGAATGGACTTCTGTGAAAAACATTTCCCGCACTCAGGACAGAAATACGGCCTCTCCCCCGTGTGCGATCTCTGATGTTTGCAAAGATTGGACTTATCGGAAAAGCATTTCCCGCACTCAGGACAGGAATACGGCTTTTCTCCCGTGTGAGACTTCTGATGTGAGACAACATCTGATTTTTGTAGAAAACATTTCCCGCACTCAGGACAGGAATACGGCTTCTCTCCTGTGTGAGATCTCTGGTGTCTGTAAAGCTTTGATTTCTGTGAAAAACATTTCCCGCACTCAGGACAGGAATACAGCTTCTCCCCTGTATGTGATCTCTGATGTTTGCAAAGATTGGACTTACCTGAAAAGCATTTCCCGCACTCTAGACAGGGATATGGCTTTTCCCCCGTGTGAGATCTCTGATGTGAGGCAAGCTCTGATTTTTTTACAAAACATTTCCCGCACTCAGGACAATAATACGGCTTCTCGCCCATGTGCAATCTTTGATGTGTGTAAAGATTGGACTTCTGTGAAAAACATTTTCCGCACTCAGGACAGGAATACGGTTTTTCCCCCGTGTGAGATCTTTTATGCTCATTAAGTTTGGATTGAAAACAAAAACATTTCCCACACTCAGAACAGGAAAACGGCTTATCACCTGTGTGAGATCTTTTATGTGCTTTAAGGTGGCATTTAAAACGGAAACATTTCCCGCACTCAGGACAGGAATATCGTTTCTCCCCCGTGTGTGATCTCTGATGTATGGAAAGGTTGGACTTATGTGAAAAACATTTCCCGCACTCGGGACAGGAATACGGCTTCTCCCCCGTGTGAGATCTTTTATGCACATTAAGATTATATTTGAAACTGAAACATTTCCCGCACTCAGGACAGGAGAACCTCTTCTCTGTTGGAAGGCCGGCCCGGTCCCGCACAGTCTGAGGTTCCTCAGGATACGAGGAATCCGATGGTCCATCTACACTGGGTGGTGCCGGATGGACATTGGAGGGAGCCGGGTTTTCTCCTGGACTATATTGTGCGATGTCCTCATCTTCTACTTTCCAGTCTGGAGACAAAGTGAGACAATCCTCGGAGGTTTTCCTCATCTCCCGGCCATGGACTAAAATACAAAGACAAAGGATTACTAGACAGAAGCTGATTGATTCCCCCAAACCAGGACTCCGCCCACATCAGACAGCTTGGTCTCTGAGGAGCTTACAATTCCACCTTCAAGGGAACTAGGAATGGGACAGTGACCAATCAGTGAGCAGTAAGGGTGGAGGAATGGATTTAGTGTTCATGACCCACCTGTGCTGATCTCTGTAGGAGTGTCCTCCTCTATAAATGTCCCCGTTATTCCATCCTCCTCAATAGACTGCTGATCATCCCTCACATACACCTCTTCTTCTTCTGATTTCACCTCATATTCCATATCGATTGGATCTCCACTCTACATCAAGAGAAGGAGAGAAAATATCATCTGTAAGATAGAAGATTTATTATTGTGACATCACATAGAGAATCCGCACATCGTCTCCATGAGTCCATGTTCTAGATTCTCCATCCCACCAACCTTGTAATAGTGAGGGATGGTGTGACCTTCCTGTGTGGAATCCCGGGAATACAGAGGACAGGGACATCTCTCTGGTGGGTTCCTGTAGCTGGATGACTCCACCATGGTGTCCTGGTACAGATCTTTGTGTTTTTTTGGAATCTCTGACTCCTCAATAACTTCATCCCCATAATCCTCCTCTTTTATCTCTTCTTTAACAACAATATTATAATCCCCGAGGATTCCATTCTAAATAATAAGACATTTATTGTAAAAAAAACATGCTTGTGGCTAAATATCAATAATTATTTCTCATCTACCTGATGATGGTGAGGGATGGTGTGACCTTCCTGTGTGGAAACCTGGGAATACAGAAGATGGGGACATCTCTCTGGAGGGTTCCCATGACTGGATCCATCTACCTGATGATGGTGAGGGATGGTGCGATCTTCCTGCGTGGAATCCCGGGAATACAGAGGACGGCGACATCTCTCTGGTGGGTTCCCATGACTGGATCCACCTACCTGATGATGGTGAGGGATGGTGTGAGCTTCCTGTGTGGAATCCCGGGAATACAGAGGATGGGGACATCTCTCTGGTGGGTTCCCATGGCTGGATCCATCTGTAGGAAACACACACACTGACTGAATCCATTGTTTCTATGTGTTTATCAGATGATGGGGGATCTAGGTGGATCCTCCGTACTGCTCTCTCCTTTCCAATAAAGTCTCCTCTTACCCGGTGATGTGAGGGGCGGCTGATTGTCCATCATGACGTCCTTGTAGAGGTCCTTGTGTCCTTCTAAATACTCCCACTCCTCCATGGAACAGAATGGTCGTTTCCAACTGTTTTCTTTAGATGTTTCACTTTTCCATTAATAACCATTTATATGTGTGTATCATCATCTGCTTGAGATAAAAGATGTCACAGTGATGATGGAGGAAGAGGACCAGAGCGACGGTGGAGGAAGAGGACGGGTGCAACGGTGGAGGGAGAGGACAAGCGCGATGGGGGGTTACTGGGTGTAAATATAAAATCAGATCTTATTACCTCCTCTGCTGCCACTTCCAGCAATGTCTCCTCTATACTTCCTCCCGACTCACCTCTCACCTGCAACTTCCTGTCTTCCATAGAGACTTCCTGTCTGGGTAGAAGTGAGATCACCACCTTGTGGAGCTCAGAGGAACTGCAGCCCCGAGAACCGTCTGGTAGTGTGACCCCGGCCTTGTGCTGGGGGTGTATGGACTGTATGTCCTCTTAGAGGGGTCACCTCCACTCCCACCAAGGGGGACAGAATATATGACTGCCTAGTCCAGCCTTTCTCAGCCAGGGGTCCTCCAAAGGGTTCTAGGGGTTCCTCCAAAGGGTTCTAGGGGTTCCTCCAAAGGGTTCTAGGGGTTCCTTCAGCAATGAACAATTTCTGTCTCTCAGTAACAACTGACATCAGTGATCTGTAAGGGGGACAGTCTTCCCACTGATGACGATGTGAGAATGTCCTTCTCCCACTGACCACTGATATAAAAGGGTCTTTCTCCCATCGGTCACCAATGTAAGGGACCACTACACTGACCACTGATATAAGGGGGTCCTTCTCCCAACGGTCACCAATGTAAAGGACCACTACACTGACCACTGATATAAGGGGGTCCTTCTCCCATCGGTCACCAATGTAAGGGACAGCTACACTGACCACTGATATAAGGGGGTCCTTCTCCCAACGGTCACCAATGTAAGGGACCGCTACACTGACCACTGATATAAGGGGGTCCTTCTCTCAACAGTCACCAATGTAAGGGACCACTACACTGACCACTGATATAAGGGGGTCCTTCTCCCAACGGTCACCAATGTAAGGGACATTCACACAGGTTTGTTACTTCCAAATGTTCCTCTGGAGAACAATTCTTCAAAAGACAGAGAGCAATCTCCCAGCTGGAGGTGGAAGTAGCATTGAGACACGAGAAATTCTGATGTTACATGTAGCGGAGGAAATGAATCCTGTGATGGCTGTAACCTGCTGACTGGCATCTCCTCTGAACCCTGACACTTCCACAGTGAGGGATTTCAGCCCCTCCCTTCTCTTCTCAGACTGTAATAGAGAGAGAGACAATCAGAAGAACCATTAAAGGAGCCAATGACAGGGACTTTCTCAGGCAGGAGGTGCAGCTGCAAAGCATTGTGGAATTTGCAGTCTTGAACAGAAACAGCATGATAGGCTTATATGAGGAATGGAACTACAGAGACCAGAATGCTTAGGGAGAGCAGAGTGAAGGACTCCATCTTGTTTTTCCTGAAGGAGGGAGTCTGCAAGTGGCAGGGAACAGTCTGGACCTAACCAGAGAAGTGCTTGGGGTCAGTTCACAGCATGCTTGGTGATCTGCATCAGTCAGGGAACATCCAAACTGAGAGATGTGGATCTACAGTACAGAAGTGCTCATCGTGAGGTGACCAGAGGAGTTGGTCATTTCCAGGATGATCGTTTGGGCCTTAGTCACAGGATCTGGTGAGAGGGATTTTGCCCACTGGCAGATGACAGGAACACTGCACACAGAGACATTACACTTCGCCCATACTCACCAGGCACTGGGTTGTGTAGATGGCCCTGCTAAACAGACACAGTGTTTGCTTTGCTATACAAATACTGTCACGAGATTACAATTATACTTTACCATAGGAGTGTAAGTGCACCAATGAAAGTGGCTCACTGAAGACCCCAACATTCATTCTGTTACCAAGAGACTGACGTTACTGGTGCCATACAGGCACACGCATGCGTATTCAGGCCTCTATATTGCATGGTGTGTGAGGGAATAGCTTTACCTTGGAAAGTAGATATTAAGCATCAGTTGGGTACAGTGTTTGCCTATTGGGCTTGTGGTGTCGGGGGTTAGAAGGGAGAAGTCTGACACAACAGAGTCATTCTTCTGCTCTCCTCCTGCTTGGACATCATAGAGCCGAATTTTTGTAAAGGGGTTTAGACCCACTTTGAGGGCGCCATGTAAGTGTTTCCTCTGCTCTTGGGGTTATTCATGGTTGGAATCCCCTGAAAGCAGCCTGAGTGTAAAAGTGAGTTATATTGCTTCCGGTCTCAGTATTTGCTCTTCTCTTGATTCACTGAACGTACAGTCAGGTCTATAAATATTGGGACATCGACACAATTCTAACATTTTTGGCTCTATACACCACCACATTGGATTTGAAATGAAACAACCAAGATGTGCTTTAACTGCAGACTGTCAGCTTTAATTTGAGGGTATTTACATCCAAATCAGGTGAACGGTGTAGGAATTACAACAGTTTGCATATGTGCCTCTCACTTGTTAAGGGACCAAAAGTAATGGGACAGAATAATAATCATAAATCAAACTTTCACTTTTTAATACTTGGTTGCAAATCCTTTGCAGTCAATTACAGCCTGAAGTCTGGAACGCATAGACATCACCAGACGCTGGGTTTCATCCCTGGTGATGCTCTGCCAGGCCTCTACTGCAACTGTCTTCATTTCCTGCTTGTTCTTGGGGCATTTTCCCTTCAGTTTTGTCTTGAGCAAGTGAAATGCATGCTCAATCGGATTCAGGTCAGGTGATTGACTTGGCCATTGCATAACATTCCACTTCTTTCCCTTAAAAAACTCTTTGGTTGCTTTTGCAGTATGCTTTGGGTCATTGTCCATCTGCACTGTGAAGCGGCGTCCAATGAGTTCTGAAGCATTTGGCTGAATATGAGCAGATATTGTCCGAAACACTTCAGAATTCATCCTGCTGCTTTTGTCAGCAGTCACATCATCAATAAATACAAGAGAACCAGTTCCATTGGCAGCCATACATGCCCACGCCATGACACTACCACCACCATGCTTCACTGATGAGGTGGTATGCTTAGGATCATGAGCAGTTCCTTTCCTTCTCCATACTCTTCTCTTCCCATCACTCTGGTACAAGTTGATCTTGGTCTCATCTGTCCATAGGATGTTGTTCCAGAACTGTGAAGGCTTTTTTAGATGTCGTTTGGCAAACTCTAATCTGGCCTTCCTGTTTTTGAGGCTCACCAATGGTTTACATCTTGTGGTGAACCCTCTGTATTCACTCTGGTGAAGTCTTCTCTTGATTGTTGACTTTGACACATATACACCTACCTCCTGGAGAGTGTTCTTGATCTGGCCAACTGTTGTGAAGGGTGTTTTCTTCACCAGGGAAAGAATTCTTCGGTCATCCACCACAGTTGTTTTCTGTGGTCTTCCAGGTCTTTTGATGTTGCTGAGCTCACCGGTGCATTCCTTCTTTTTAAGAATGTTCCAAACAGTTGTTTTGGCCATGCCTAATGTTTTTGCTATCTCTCTGATTGGTTTGTTTTTTCAGCCTAATGATGGCTTGCTTCACTAATAGTGACAGCTCTTTGGATCTCATCTTGAGAGTTGACAGCAACAGATTCCAAATGCAAATAGCACACTTGAAATGAACTCTGGACCTTTTATCTGCTCATTGTAATTGGGATAATGAGGAAATAGCACACATTTGGCCATGGAACAGCTGAGAAGACAATTGTCCCATTACTTTTGGTCCCTTAACAAGTGAGAGGCACATATGCAAACTGTTGTAATTCCTGCACCGTTCACCTGATTTGGATGTAAATACCCTCAAATTAAAGCTGACAGTCTGCAGTTAAAGCACATCTTGTTTGTTTCATTTGAAATCCATTATGGTGGTGTATAGAGCCAAAAATGTTAGAATTGTGTCGATGTCCCAATATTTATGGACCTGACTGTATACCTGTTGTTCATGTTTATTACTTCCCATAGAGGTCTTACAGTAATGCTGATCTGTGTTTATTATAACATGGGTGCTTTTCATTGGTCCTTGTACTTACACTATTGCCAGGTGTGTCAGTTGGGGCTGAGACAGTTCTTGGGGTTGAGAGGCAGAGTGAACAAACTTAAGCAGCCCCTTCGGGGGGATCGCTACATGTGGGGGCTTGTTCGGGATAATTTCCAATACTCTGCAATCAACTCTTCGGGGGGTATCACTACATACACAATAGGACTTCTAAGTCCAAAATATATGGAATACAGTTCGGTCCATATATATTTGGACTCAGGCACAATTTTCATAGTTTTGGCTCTGTATGCCACCAGAATAAATGAAAACGAAACAATCCAAATGAATGTGAATTGCGGACTTTCAGCTTTAATTCCAGGGGTTGAACATAAATATCAAGTACAAATGTTAAGAACTGCAACCATTTTTATACACAGCCCCTCCCTCAAATGTAATTGGACAATTGAATATAATCAGAAATAAAATGTTCATTTTTAGTATTTTGTTGAGAATACTTTACTGGCAATGACTGCCTGAAGTCTGGAACCCATGGGCATGACCAAAAACTGTGTTTCCTCCTTTCTGATGCTTTGCTTGAAGGCTGGAATGTCCAAATATACACAGTGAAGAAAATGCGTATTTGCTCCCCTGATGTTGAATGTTCGCCCACTCACAAAGAAATGATCGGTCTAAAAATCGAATGTTCGGTGTATTGTAACACTGAGAGACAGAATAGCAACAACAAATTCAACAGAAATGCATGTCTAACAAATGATAACTGATCTGCATGTTCATGAGGGAAATAAGGATTTGATCCCCTTCACAAAACATGACTTAGTACTTGGTGGCAAATCCCTTGTTGGCAATCACAGAGGTCAGACGTTTCCTGGAGTTGGCCCCCAGGTTCACACACATCTCAGGAGGGATTTTGGCCCACTCCTCTTGGCAGATCCTCTCCAAGTCATTAAGGTTTGGTGGCTGAAGTTTGGCAACTCAAACTTTCAGCTCCCTCCACAGATTTTCAATCGGATTAAGGTCTGGAGACTGGCTAGGCCACTCCAGGATCTTAATGTGCTTGTTCTTGAGCCACTCCTTTTGTTGCCTTGGCTGTGTGTTTTGGGTCATTGTCATGCTGGAACACCCATCCAGGACCTATTTTCAATGTCCTGGTTGAGGGAAGAAGGTTCTCACCCAAGATTTGATGGTACATTGCCCCGTCCATCGTCCCTTTTGATGCGGTGCAGTTGTCCTGTCCCCTTAGCAGAACCCCCCCCCCCCAAAGCAGAATGTTTCCACCACCATGTTTCACAGTTGGGATGGTGTTCTTGGGGTCATAGGCAGCATTCCTCCTCCTCCAAACACGGCGAGTTGAGTTGATGCCAAAGAGCTGGATTTTGGTCTTATCTGACCACAACACTTCCAACCAGTCCTCTGCATCATTCAGATGTTCAGTGGCAAACTTCAGACGGGCCTGGACATGTGCTTTCTTCAGGATTTCAGTCCTTGTCGGTGTAGTGTGTTACCAATTGTTTTCTTGGTGACTTTGGTCCCAGCTGCCTGGAGATCAGTGGCAAGATCCTCACGTGTAGTTCTGGGATGATTCCTCACTGTTCTCATGATCATTGACACTCCACGAGGTGAGATCTTGCATGGTGCACCAGACCACTACACTGACCACTGATATAAGGGGGCCCTTCTCCCATCAGTCACCAATGTAAGAGACCACTACACTGACCACTGATATAAGGGGGTCCTTCTCCCATTGGTCACCAATGTAATGGACCACTACACTGACCACTAGGGATGAGCTCCTTGTCCAGTTTTTAGAAGGTTAAAAGGTAGGGGTGAGCAGATCGAACAGACTTTTGGCTTTTTTGCCCCCCCTGTTCAGATTGAGCCATGCATCGTTTACAGAAGCGACATTTCTTTTACTTCTTCCTGCTGTCACTAATATCTATGGAAGGAGCTGGTTCTCGCACCCGCCATGTCCCTAAGAAACTACTAACCTCACTGGGAATCCCAGCCATGTTAGTCAAGTCAAGTGACTTAACTGCCCAAATGTGGCCACTAAACAATGTCACCACTATGCCCGCCCCTTCCCTTTTAGAACTGATAACAGATCCGGGAGCCATCATTTGACTAGTGCTGCCTTCAGGTACTATGTACCCAGGCCCGGACTGACCATAGGGCACACCGGGCATTTGTCAGGTGGGCCAGGGCAGTCAGGCCACATGGCCTAGGAAGAGCAGCCAGCCTGTTGATGACTGGGCCGCACAGCGGGAGGTAAGCGGCAACTGCGGTCTGAATGGGGCTAACTGGCCGCAACCACCACTCCCATGCAGCTATGCCTAAAGTAGGGCCAACAGGAGGAGTGGCAGAGATGGCTCGAGCTGAAAACAGAAAGTGCCTGCAGGGGATACACACCTCCTGGGCCGGCCGTGGCAGATACAGTGACACTGAAGGGACAACAGCCGCCTCTCTCCTTCGCTGGCCAGCACACTGTGACAGCAAAACAATCCCGCTTTGTAGCAGTGGTGCAGGGTGGATTTGGATGTCTCTTTACTGGATGGAATATCTCTTTGCTGAATTGAGATATCTATTTTGTGCATTGGGATGTCTCTTTGTTATATGGGGCTCTTTGCTGGATGGGGCTCTCTCTTTGTTATATGGGGTTGTCTCTTTGCTATAGGGGGATGTCTCTTTGCTGGATTGGGCTGTCTCTTTGCTATAGAGGTATGTCTCGTTACTGGATTGGGATGTCTGTTTGCTATAGAGGGATGGCTCTTTGCTGGATTGGGATGTTTCTTTGCTGGATGGAATGGCTCTTTGCTATACGGGGATGTCCTTTTGCTGGATGGGATGGCTCTTTGCTGGATTGGGATGGTTCTTTGCTATACGGGAATGGCTCTTTGCTGGATTGGGATGGCTCTTTGCTATAGAGGGATATCTCTTTTCTGGATGGGATGGCTCTTTGCTGAATTGGGATGGCTCTTTGCAGGATTGGGATGGCTCTTTGCAGGATTGGGATGGCTCTTTGCAGGAGTGGGATGGCTCTTTGCTGGATTGGGATGTTTCTTTGCTGGATTGGGATGTTTCTTTGCTGGATTGGGATGTTTCTTTGCTGGATGGGATGGCTCTTTGCTGGATGGGATGGCTCTTTGCTAGAAAATGCCCGTTTACATTGCAGTCTCCTTAATATCACAGCGCCCTTTATATTAGTGTGAAGGACCAACTCCATGAATACTCTGTCACCAACCGCCCCCATGAACCCCCTTACCTTCATCCCCCGACACCCCCCGGAAAGATTGGCTGCTGAGTGTAAAGTACCCGGGCCTATTCTTTGTCCCAGCCCGGCCTGTATGTACCCCATAAGGTCAGTGGGGATCAGTATCTTATTATTAAAAGGGGGCTTCCAGATTCTGATGATCTTTTCTGCTGGAAGTCAGGTTAATCTGCAAAATGGAGGAATGCTTGTCATGTTTATCCAAAAACAGACCTCTATGTGTTTGTGAATGGTTAGACCACAAAATGCACTCAGCCAATGACAGGTGAGGATGCCATTTTTATTCTTCTTCTGCCATCAATGGCCAACCCAGTCCCACACTTCATCCACGTCTTTGGTGACCTCTGACCTCCTTATGAACTGTCTTTTCCATGATGATCAGCCATGGAGTATATCTGAGGTGTATAGCAGGGGGGGGCTTCTTTTCCACGTGAGAGCTGGGATGTCCAGCAACATTCATCTAGAAGACATTTCCCGCACTCAAGGCACTAATACACCTCCAGGGTTCTGTGGGAACCCTGATGTCCAGGAAGACAGGACTTCAGTGACGAACATTTCCCTTACTCGGGACAGGAACGTGACTTCTCCCCAGTGTGCAATCTCTGATGTTTGTAGAGATTGGACTTATCGGAAAAACATTTCCCGCACTCAGGACAGGGAAACGGCTTCTCTCCTGTGTGAGATCTCTGATGTACGGTAAGATAAGACTTCTTTGAAAATAATTTCCCGCATACAGGGCAGGAATGTGCCTTCTCGCCTGTGTGCAATCTCTGATGATTATAAAGAAAGGACTTATCTGAAAAACATTTCCCGCACTCAGCACAGGAAAATGGCTTCTCCCCTGTGTGAGATCTCTGATGGATGGAGAGATTGGACTTCTTTGAAAAACATTTCCCGCACTCAGAGCAGGAATACGGCTTCTCACCTGTGTGAGACCTTTGGTGTCTGCTGAGACTGGATTTCTTTGAAAAACATTTCCCGCACTCAGAACAAGAAAATGGCTTTTCCCCGGTATGTGACCTCTGATGTGTGACAAGGTCTGATTTTTGTACAAAATATTTACTGCAATCAGAACAGGAATACAACTTCTCCCCCGTGTGCAATCTCCGATGATTGTAAAGATTGGACTTATCTGAAAAACATTTCCCGCACTCAGGACAGGAAAATGGTTTCTCTCCAGTGTGACATCTCTGATGTATGGAAAGATACCACTTATTTGAAAAAAATTTCCCGCACACAGGGCAGGAAAATGGCTTCTCTCCCGTGTGTGACCTCTGATGATTATAAAGAAAGGACTTCACTGAAAAACATTTCCCGCACTCAGAACAGGAATACGGCTTCTCCCCCGTGTGAGATCTTTGATGGATGGACAGATTGGACTTCTTTGAAAAACATTTCCCGCACTCAGAGCAACAATGTGGCTTCTCTCCTGTATGAGTTCTTTTATGCTCATTAAGACCAGATTTGAAACGGAAACCCTTCCCGCACTCAGGACAGGAGAAGCTCTTCCCTGTTGGAAGGCCGGCCCGGTCCCGCACAGTCTGAGGGTCCTCAGGATACGAGGAATCCGATGGTCCATCTACACTGGGTGGTGCCGGATGGACATTGGAGGGAGCCGGGTTTTCTCTTGGACTATACTGTGTGATGTCCTCATCTTCTACTTTCCAGTCTGGAGACAAAGTGAGACAATCCTCGGAGGTTTTACTCATCTCCCGGCCATGGACTAAAATACAAAGACAAAGAGGATTACTAGACAGGAGCCCCACCAGAGATCAGAGAGTGAGGATGGGGGGAGGACAGCCAAAAGAAAGACTGGACTGATCCTGAAGACCACCATCGTTGGGCTATTGGTTCCTCCCCCATCCTGAAGACCGCCATTACTGGGTTATTGGCTCCTGCCCATCCTGAAGACTACCATCATTGGGGTATTGACTCCTCCCCCATCCTGACCCTGAAGACCAACATCACTGGTATATTGGCTTCTCCTCCATATTGACCCTGAAGACCACCATCATTGGGGTATTGGCTCCTCCCCCATCCTGACCCTGAAGAGCACCATCATTGGGGTATTGGCTTGTCCCCCATCCTGAAGACCACCATCATTGGGGTATTGGCTTCTCCCCCATCCTGAAAACCACCATCATTGGGGTATTGGCTCCTCCCCCATCAGCAATTTCTGGTTGCAGGATGTGATCACATTATTATCACCATGCAAACGTCTGTGCTCCAATCACATCATACGATATAAAAATGTCCAGCTGGTTCTTGCATGGATTTAGTGTTCATGACCCACCTGTGCTGATCTCTGTAGGAGTGTCCTCCTGTGTGGAATCCCGGGAATACAGAGGACGGGGACATATCTCTAGTGGGTTCCTGGTATTAGGTGGCTCCATCATATCCTTGTGTCCTTCTGAAAGTTCCTCCATCACTCCATACTCCTCATCCTCCTCTTTATACTCTTCTTTGACAACAATATTATAATCCCCGAGGATTCCAGTCTGAATTTATAATAAAACATTCATTGTAACAAACATGCTGTGTATAAATCATAACTATCAGTGACTGTTCCTCATCTACCTGATGATGGTGAGGGATGGTGTGACCTTCCTGTGTGGAATCCCAGGAATACAGAGGATGGGGACATCTCTCTGGTGGGTTGCTGGTATTAGGTGGCTCCATCATATCCTTGTGTCCTTCTGAGAGCTTCTCCATCACTCCATACTCCTCATCCTCCTCTGTGTGCTCTTCTTTAACAATAATATTATAATCCCTGAGGTTTCCACTCTAAATGTTTAATAAAAAATACATTGTTACAAACCTGCTGTGTATAAATCACAACTACAAATTATAGTTCCTCATCTACCTGATGATGGTGAGGGATGGTGTGACCTTCCTGTGTGGAATCCCAGGAATACAGAGGACGGGGACATCTCTCTGGTGGGTTCCCATGACTGGATCCATCTGTAGGAAACACACACACTGACTGAATCCATTGTTTCTATGTGTTTATCAGTTGATGGGGGATCTAGGTGGATCCTCCGTACTGCTCTCTCCTTTCCAATAAAGTTTTCTCTTACCCGGTGATGTGAGATGCGGCTGATTGTCCATCATGATGTCCTTGTAGAGGTCCTTGTAAATACTCCTACTCCTTCATAGACACTGACATCCTCTCTGGTCAGGTCTGTGTTCTATTAATAGAGATGAGAGTGATGTCATGTGACCTCCCAGAATCCTCCTCACCTCTCCGGTCAGGTCTGTGTGATGTCATGTGACCTTCCAGAATCCTCCTCACCTCTCCGGTCAGGTCTGTGTGATGTCATGTGACCTCCCAGAATCCTCCTCACCTCTCCGGTCAGGTCTGTGTGATGTCATGTGACCTCCCAGAATCCTCCTCACCTCTCCAGTCAGGTCTGTGTGATGTCATGTGACCTCCCAGAATCCTCCTCACCAACAGGTGCACACATAGAAAACTGGTCAAGATCAGAAGGCAGCTTGTAGCACCTTACACCCGAAATTGGCTTTAGAATAGGTCTGAACATTCAGCTGGTAGAACTCAACAAACGATGGAACAAAAGCCCAGGTGGCAGCCTTACAAATCTAAGAAACAGACGCCCGGTGCTGGAAAGCCTATGAAGCACTACCAGATCTGGTAAAGGTCTTCCTAACAGGAAAGGGAGGAAGCCAAATCATTCAGACCATAAGCTTCAATGGTGACTTGTCTAATCCACCCAGGAATGGTGGAGCAAGACGTAGGGAGTCGTCTGCAGGAACGCTCGGGAAGAACAAGGAGAGAATCCAATTGTCTAAAAGTGTCTTTAGCTGAATTTCACAGCGTGTTCTTCTTCAAGACTTTAGACAGATATTTCCCTGGGATGTTTCCAAGTTGAGGTGGAAACAGGAAACCTCATTGGACAGAAAAAAGGCTTCGGGCCTCAGGACAACCATGTCCTTGTGTAACACTTGGAAAGGCTCTTTAAAGGATAAGGCTGTCCTCTTCATGAAGGTAATAGCAACGAGAAAGGCCACCATGTGGGTATAGACACTAGAACATTCCTAACAGGTTCAAAAAGTGGCATTTGAAGGGTCAAAAGAGCCAGATTAAGGTCATGCAGAGTCACTGGGGAGATTTGTTTGACACCCTCAACAAAAGCCTTAACTAAGCAATGAATTCTCAACGAGCTCTGAAACAGAACTGCCAGGGCAGGGATATGCCCTTTGATGGTACTCAAGGACAGATGCTGATCTACACCAAATCGGAGGAGGGACAGGGTGAGTCCCATGGAGTACTTCCTAGAGTGAAATTTCCTTGTCTTACACCAGGCAAAATAGGATTTGCAGATGGAATTGACAACTTGGCCTTCAAAAGGGGTTGACCAAATCTGATAAGGCCCTGTCCCTTGGGACTTGGGTTTCAACATCTATACTACTTAAGCCAGCAACCAAGAAGCAGGATGGTGGGGCTTACCATTGGGACAGAATGGCCAGGTGGTCTGGAAGGGCCCAGAGAGAGTTTTCCACGAGTCTGAGTGCTTCTGAGTAAAAGGTTCTCTTGAGCCAATCTAGTGTGATGAGGGAACTCTCCATATCGATCTTGCGAAGCAAACAAGGGAGAAGCTGGAGAGGCAGAAAGGCACAGATCAGGTGGAACTGATCCCACAGAGAATACACTGTGAAGACCCAAGGATCTCCCGGAATGTGTCACAAACGTGTCCAGTTTTTTGTTGAACCTGGATGCCAGAAGATTCACATTTAGTGCCCCCCACCTGTGGCAAAAGACTTGGAACACCCTTGGGTGGGGAGCCCATTCTAGCGGATCCAGACCCTGACAATGGAGAAGTCCAGGTGCCAAATTTCCATGCCTGAGATATAGACAGCAGAAAGGGCAGGAATGTGCAGTTCTGCCACGACAGAATAAAGTCTGCTTTCCCATTAAGCAGCATGACTTCTGGTGCCTTCAAGATGGTTAATGTAGGCCATGGCATTGTCTGACTGGATTTCTGTCTGCTGACCTCACATCTGAGGGGTTCAGCATAGAATAGACAATCAAATCATCCTTAGTTCCGGGATGTTACAGGGGACAACCAAGTCCCCTGCAATGAGAGGGAAGTCCGAAAGGCTGAGATCTTTTGTGACAACTTTCCATATCCTCGGTGGCAAGCATTTATCTGACTCTAGCACCAGGTAGGAATTTCATCATGTCGGCATGCAGGTCAGATGCATGGAGTGGTTCGGGGACCAAGATTGTTTGTCAGAATGTTGTGGAGTGAAACTGGATATACAGCCCTGCCTCAAAGGAGGCTACCATCAGGCCCAAGACCCTCACAGAGGCATAAATTAGGTTGCTAGCACTAGATCAGAGAGACATAAGTTTGTCAGGTGGAGATACAACTCTCAGTCTCTGCACTGGACATTGTCTGACAGAGATCGGAAGGATTGATCCTTTAACAGAAGATCATCTAGGTCAGTGGTGGGCAACCTTTTTTTTCAACTGAGCCAAATCTCGCCAAAACCACGATTGAAATTTATTTTGAGAGCCACATTTTTAAAACTGAAAATACATCCCCCATATAGTAATACATCCCCCATATAGTAATTCATCCCCCATAGTAATTCATCCCCCATATTGTGTCAATTCACTTACCTTTGCTCTGCGCGTTCCTCTCGCCGTGTTCCCACGCCGTTCCAGTCTTCAGGGCGGACTGTGAGAGGAGAGGAGTTCGTCACGCTGCCCCGCCTACATCCTGACAGCCAATGTTTGCCACACTCCGCGGGCCGGATTAAAAGGTCCGGCACACAGAAGAGCCACATTGAAGTGTGTAAAGAGCCGCATGTGGCTCGCGAGCCGCGGCTTGCCGACCACTGATCTAGGTAACCCACAACTTGTATTTCCTGAAGACGGAGAACTAGGAAAAGTGCAAGAACCTTGGTGAAAAAAATGGGGGATCATGGACAGGCCTAAGCGCAGACAAATTGGTAATGTTGATCGTCCACTGCAAAATGCAGATAACTTTTGTGAAGAGGAAAAAATGGAACGTGCAGGACGTCTATGGAAGAGAAAAAAATTCACCTGGAAAGAGGGTGGCAATGACAGACTTTGCCGATTCCATGCGGAACTCTTGAATCCGCAGAAACAATTTGATAATCTTCAGATGCAGAATAGGCCAGACTCCCCCATGTGGCTTGGAAACTGTTAATAAGTACAAATCTAGATAGCGTTCCTCATTTGGAACATTTGCATTGACCTTCTGCGAGAAGAGCTGCTGAACTGCAACAAGAAGATCTCTCTCTTTGTAAGGAGAGAGGAACTTTAGAGAGCATGAAGCAGGTTCGAGGCAAATTCCAAAACTGTTTTGAAGCCCTTGAAAGTGACATACTGGACCCGGACAACTGAGAATTTCTGGCATCAGAAGGCCAACGGACCTCCCCACACTCTGACAAGTCGGGGCATGACCAACCAACGAGAAAAGGACTTGGAGCCAGATTTGACTGGCTTGGAAGACCACATCTTAAAACAAAATTTGTTCCAGTCATTGGCTTCTGGATTGAGGCTGAGAGAGATGAAGGGAAAGTTTTTTAGCCCCAGGGGAAGAAGGTCTACTCCTAGGAATGCTCATTTCTTTTTTTTTTGGGGAGGAGAGTACGCTTACCCCCATGAATTCCTTGATCTACTTTACCAAGCAGGGAACAAACAGGTGTTTTCCCCTCAATGGGCACATGCTTGACACATTTCCAGCATGTGAGCCAAAAAATCCATCAAATATGAATGGAGTGGAGATCTAGTGAAGGGCATCTTCCAAACTGCTCAGACAACAGGTAAAAGTTCCAGATAGTGGTGAAAGGAGGGTTCTGGTAAAATAGAGTTGGGTATCTGGTCATTCAGGTCATCAACATTTTTGATAGGCTCCTGAACCCAGGCAACGTTCAAAGATCACTATGCTGTATAGTGGGAAGCCAGGAGCTGCTGGTGCCGACTGAGAGAAGCCCAACCAAAAGACCAAGAATGGCTCACACATGCTCAGTAAATCATCTGAAAATGAGGCCATGTAGGCACCACAGCCTGGCACCAAACCCTGATTAGACATGTGCGATTCGTTTAGTTTCAATTTGGTTTTTCAGACGAAAATTTTCATTTTCGCAGATTCAAACGTATCCAAATTTCCGAATGGACATAGAAATGAGTGGCAACAAAAAAATGAAAATGAAATTTTCGTATCCATCAGTTCGTTCGGATTACATCATATGATGCATCATCAGGCCCATGGGCAAATGACTTCAACATTCCGATTCGTTCGATAATTCAGATAACGAATGGATCCGAATTTCCTTCCATTCCTTAATTCGAAGCACATGATGCCAACCGATATTGTCCAATCAGCTCATGCCACTTCTCTTAGTGGGTTGGACTAGCGTCTGAAAATATCAAATCCTTCCGAGTTGTTTCAATGATATATCAATTCTATAGCAATCTTCAAGAAAAAAAAAAAAAAAAAAGCAAATCTTTTTCAAACCCAACTGGACAGTCAAATATACGAAAGAAATACGACGATACAAAATTAATTCTGAAAAGGAAATGGCGCAACATAAAAATATGACGAAAAAGAAATTCTTCAATGAATGAATGCATCCAAAACTAAACAAAATTTTCCAGCATGCATATGTCTAGTCCTGATGTCAGGATGTAAAGAAGTAGACTCAGTCCTGACCTTCCCTCCATGGTGGACAGAAGAGGTCTTAAGGGACAGGACTACACCACGTGCAGAGTGGTCCTAGACCTGTACAGCAAACTCTAACTCTACACGATGCAGTACAGGCCGCGGTACAGTGGGGATCATAATGATTTGATCCCCTGCAGATTCTGTAGGTTCGCCCACTTACACAGAAATGATCTGTCTATAATTATTATCATCGGTGTATATAAATGATAGAGACAGAATATCAACCAAAAATCCAGAAACAACACGATACAAATGTTATAAATGGAGTTGCAGTTCAGTGAGTACAATAAGTGTTTGATCCCCTACCAACACTGATTCTGGCTCCCACAGACTGGCTATGTGCTCATGTGGTACACAGATCAGTCCTGTCAATGGAAGAAGGCCCTCCTACCGACAACTCGTTAGGTGTATAAAAGACACCTGTCCTCAGAATCTCTTTCTTGGGCACCATCATGGGCAAGACCAAAGGGACAAGACTGTAGACCTGCACAAGGCTGGAATGGGCTACAAGACCATCAGCAAGAAGCTTGGTGAGAAGGAGACAACTGCTGGAGCGAATAATCGCAAATGAAAGAAATACAAAATACCCATCAATTGCCCTCCGTCTGGAGCTCCATGCAAGATTTCACCTCATGGGGTAAGGGAGATCATGAGAAAAGTGAGGGATCAGCCCAGAACTACATGGGAGCAGCTTGTGAATGATCTCAAGGCAGTTGGGACGACAGTCACCAAACAAACCATTGGTAACACAATACACTCTCATGGATTGAAATCCTGCAGTGCCCACAAGCTCCCCTGCTCAGGAAGGCACATGTACAGGCCCATCTGAAGTTTGCCAATGAACATCTAAATGATTCAGAGAAGGATTGGGAGAAAGTGCTGTGGTCAGATGAGACAAATTGAGCTCTTTTGCATTAACTCACCGTGTTTGGAGGAAGGAAAATGCTGACTATGACCCTAAGAACACCATCCCTACAGTCCAGCACCAAGGTGGAAACATTATGCTTTGGGGCACATTCTCTGCTAAAGGTACAGGCAGACTTTGCCACGTTGAGGGGCCAATGGACTGGGCCATGTATTGTAAAATCTTGGATGAGAACCTTCTTCCCTCAGCCAGAACACTGAAGATGGGTCGTGGATGGGTCTTCCAGCATGACAATGACCCAAAACATACCACCAAGGCAACAAAGGAGTGGCTCAAGAAGAAGCACATTAAGGTCATGGAGTGGCATAACCAGTCTCCAGACCTGAATCCTACAGAAAATTTATGGAGGGAGCTGAAACTTTGAGTTGCCAAGCGACAGCCAGGAAATCTTAAGGATTTAGAAAAGATCTGTAAAGAAGAATGGACCAAAATCCCTCCTGAGATGTGTGCAAACCTGGGAACCAACTAGAGGAAACGTCTCACCTCTGTGATCGCCAACAAGGGTTCCTCCACCAAGTACAAGAAACATCTCACCTCTGTGCTGGCCAACAAGGGTTCCTACACCAACTACAAGGAACGTCTCACCTCTGTGCTCACCAACAAGGGTTCCTCCACCAAGTACCAAGTCATGTTTTGCTTTGGGATCAAATACTTATTTTACTCCCTGAACTGCAACTCCATTTATAACATTTGTATCGTGTTTCTGGATTTTTGGTTGGTATTCTGTCTCTATCAGTTATATACACCTATGATATAAATTATAGACCCATCATTTCTGTGTAAGTGGGCGAATGTACACAATCTGCAGGGGATCAAATAATTTTCCCCACTGTGAGTGCTCAAACAAGATCCAGTATCTGAGGTCACAATAAAGGCTGTACCCACATCTATATCCATGTGGGGTCTGGACAGGGTTCCTTCAAGGTTCAACTGAGGAGTCAACCCATCTGGAAGCTGCAGAAAGAGCTGCAGTGCTTGTGGTGAAGCCAGGAATCTGGACTGAAGAATCATCTGAAGCGGACCATACATCAGTAGGACTTTGGTTTGAAAATTTTCATTTTTGGAATGTTGGTTTGCTTTTCTAATGGCTAATGTGGTCAAATCCACTCTTGTTGATTAGTAAGGAGAAAATCAAAAAGGAGAAGGATGGAAAGTTTTTCATTAATGAACAATTTTGGAAGTGTGGATGTGGTTTTTCCTTCAGAAAAATTGTAAATATAGTAATGAGACCCATTTAATAAATCTGGGATTCCATTTGAGTAGTGAGTCTGGATAACATCTGCTGATTCAATAATGGCAAAAAAAGAACGTTCAGATGAACAAATGATCTACGAACACTCAAACAAAATCTAACTCCGTATGGACATCTGTAGAGGGAAAAACCTCCCGAGGAAGGAGCTTGGTCCTCTCAGTAGGGATGAACTGATGAGTCCAAATTAGTGGGAAAGAGGACACATCTCCAAAATGAAGAGAATGTTCCGGCCCCGTAAGTGGGGGAATGGAAGAATGGTCCCCAGTGGGACTACACATGGAGGATCATTCTTGATTTATTGGCGATGAAAGCCGATTAAGATTTTCCCTCCGTCTATGGACCCATCATCCCCCGCCCCCAATACAAGTGATATAACGGGTCAGTATAGACTGAGGAGGTGAGGTGATTGGTGGGAAAGGTGACATCTCCACAAGGAGAATGTTCCGGCCTCGGAAGTGGGGGAATGTTCTGCCCCTGAAGGGGTTAATCTGGGTTCCCACACTATATATGTGTGTATCATCATCTGCTGGAGATAAAAGACGTCACAGTGACTATGGAGGAAGAGAGGACGGGAGTGACGATGGAGGACGAGGACGGATGTGACGATGGAGGAAGAGGACGGACGTGACTATGAGGGAAGAGGACATGACAATGGAGGATGAGGACAGACATGATGATGGAGGAAGAGGACGGACGTGACAGGGTGTTACTGGGTGTAAAAAAACAAAAGCTTATTACCGTCTCTGTTGCCACTTCCAACAATGTCTTCTCCCGACTTCATACCACATGGAATGATGTCTATTTCTGACATAATTTCCTGTCTGTTCCTGACATCACTTCCTGTCTTCCATAGAGACTTCCTATCTGGATAGAAGTGAGATCACCACCTTGTAGAGCTCAGAGGAACTGCAGCCCCGAGAAACATCTGAAAGGGGTTGATTTACTAAAGGCAAGTAGACTGTGCATTTTCCAACATAACGACCCCAAACACACCTTCCAAGACCACCACTGCCTTGCTAAAGAAGCTGAGGATAAAGGTGATGTTCCGGCCAAGCATGTCTCCAGACCTAAACCCTACTGAGCATCTGTGGGGGCCTCCTCAAACGGAAGGTGGAGGAGAGGCAAGGTCTCTTACATCCACCAGCTCCGTGATGACGTCATGGAGGAGTGGAAGAGGACTTCAGTGGCAACCTGTGAAGCTCTGGTGACCTCCATGCCCAAGAGGGTGAAGGCAGTGCTGGAAAATAATGGCGGCCACACAAAATATTGACACTTTGGGCCCAATTTGGACCTTGTCACTTAGGGGTGGTCTCACTTCTGGGAGATACTGTGTGTGTGTGTGTATGTGTGTGTGTGTGTGTGTATATATATATATATATATATATATATATATATATATATATATATATATATATATATATATATATATATATATATTGTATACATTCCGGGGGAGGGGGGACTCACTTCTGGGAGATACTGTGTGTGTATGTATGTGTATGTGTGTGTGTGTGTGTGTGTGTGTATATATATATATATATATATATATATATATATATATATATATATATATTGTATACAGTCCGGGGGAGGGGGGGGACTCACTTCTGGGAGATACTGTGTGTATATATTTATATATATGTGTGTGTATGTGTGTGTGTGTGTGTGTGTGTGTGTGTGTATATATATATATATATATGCGCAGTGAGGGACAGAAGTATTTGAACACCCTGCGATTTTGCAAGTTATCCCACTTAGAAATCATGGAAGGGTCTGAAACTCACATTGTAGGTGCATTCCCACTCTGAGAGACAGAATTTAAAAAAAAATTCAGGAAATCACATTGTATGATTTGTAAAGAATGTATTTGTCTTGCACTGCTGAACATAAGTATTTGAACACCTAAGAAACAGCAAGAATTCTGGCTCTCAAAGACCTGTTACTGTGCCTTTTAAAAAGTCCACCTCTACTCCACTCATTAATCTAACTTAGTAGCACCTGTCGGAGCTCTTTAAAGACACCTGTCCACCCCACAGTCTGTCAGACACCAACTACTACCATGGGCAAGACCATAGAGCTGTCAAAAGACACCAGAGACAAAATTGTGGACCTCCACAAGGCTGGAAAGGGCTACGGGGCAATTGCCAAGCAGCTTGGTGAAAATAGATCAACTGTTGGAGCAATTGTTAGAAAATGGAAGAGGCTAAAGACGACTGTCAGTCTCCCTCGGACTGGGGCTCCATGCAAGATCTCATCTCGTGGGGTATCACTGATAAGAAAGGTGAGGAATCAGCCCAGAACTACAAGGGAGGAGCTGGTCAATGACATGAAGAGAGCTGGGACCACAGTTCCAAAGGTCACTGTCGGTAGAACACTACGCCGTCATGGTTTCAAATCATGCATTGCACGGAAGCTTCCCCTGCTCAAGTCATCACATGTCCAGGCCCGTCTGAAGTTTGCCAGTGACCATCTGGATGATCCAGAGGAGGCATGGGAGAAAGTCATGTGGTCAGATGAGACCAAAGTAGAACTTTTTGGTCTAAATTTCACTTGTCGTGTTTGGAGGAAAAAGAAGGATGAGTTGCATCCCAAGAACACCATTCCTACTGTGAAGCATGGGGGTGGTAACATCATGCTTTGGGGGTGCTTTCTGTGAAGGGGACAGGATGACTGCACTGTATTAAGGAGAGGATGAATGGGGCCATTTATTGTGAGATTTTGAGCAACAACCTCCTTCCCTCAGTCAGAGCATTGAAGATGAGTCATGGCTGGGTCTTCCAACATGACAATAACCTGAAGCACACAGCCATGATAACCAAGGAGTGGCTCCGTAAGAAGCAGATCAAGGTTCTGGAGTGGCCTAGCCAGTCTCCAGACCTAAATCCAATAGAACATATTTGGAGGGAGCTGAAACTCCGTGTTGCTCAGTGACAGCCCCGAAACCTGACAGATCTGTGTGGAGGAGTAGGCCAAAATCCCTGTTGCTTTGTGTGCAAACCTGGTCAAGATCTACAGGAAACGTTTGACCTCTGTAATTACAAACAAAGGCTTCTGTACCAAATATTAACACTGATTTTCTCAGGTGTTCAAATACTTATGTTCAGCAGTGCAAGACAAATACATTCTTTGCAAATTATACAATGTGATTTCCTCAATTTTTTTTTTTTAACTCTGTCTCTCAGAGTGGGAATGCACCTACAATGTGAATTTCAGACCCCTCCATGATTTCTAAGTGGGAGAACTTGTAAAATTGCAGGGTATTCAAATACTTCTGTTCCTCACTGTATACATTGTATACAGTCCGGGGGAGGGCGGGGACTCACTTCTGGGGGATACTGTATATATACAGTCATCATTTGTTAGACATGCATTTCTGCTAAATTTGTTGTTGCTATTCTGTCTCTCAGTGTTACAATACAGCGAAAATTCGATTTTTAGACCGATCATTTGTTTGTGAGTGGGCGAACATTCAACATCAGCAGGGGAGCAAATACGCATTTCCTTCACTGTATATATACACATTGTATAAAGTCCGGGGGAGGGGTGGACTCCCCAGAAAAACTGCTACAGGCGGCACTGGTGCGCAAAATCACGTATACTGTATATAGAGGGCGCACGTGAGCTAAATGTGTGCCCTACCCGCACCGCCATTCGTGGCCTCAGCTGTCAATCACTGGGTCCCAGCTGGTGATTCCCCGCCGGCATCCAGTGACCGCCGAATATCTCTGACAATGAGAGACCTGTATGTAAACAACACAGATCTCTCCCCTGTCAGCTCCGGCACACTGCTTTGTATGGCTCTGCATAGCAGCATGCTCACAGTGAAACACACACAGCAAACAGTTAACCCTTTGATCCCCCCAGATGTTAACCCCTTCCTGCCCAGTGCCATTAGTACAGTGTCGGGGCTTTTTATTAGCATTGATCACTGTATTGGTGTCACTGGGTATGTCAGTGACACCAAGTCAGTTCCCCCCCCCCCAGTGTCAGAATGCCCACCGCAGTCCCACAATAAGTCGCTGATCGCCATTACTAGGTAAAAAAAAAATCCCAGTATCTATACTGCCATTTGTAGACGCGATAACTTTCATGTAAACCAATTAATTTAGCAAAGACACGGAGCGGAATGCATTTGGCCGAAATTTGACAAAATTTGATTTTTAAATTTTTTTTACTGGACGTGTTTAATAGCAAAAAGTCAAAAATATTTTTTTTCCCCAAAAATTTTCGCTTTTTCTTTTGCGAAAAAAAAAAACGCCCAGGCGATCAAATACCACCGAAAGAAAGCTCAATTGGTGGGGAAAAAGGACGTACATTTCATTTGGGTGCGGCGTTGAATGACCGCACAATTGTCAGTTAAAATAACGCAGCGCCGCAACGTCAAAAATGGCCTGGTCAGGAAGGGGAGGGAATCCTCCTGGAAGGGGGAGGGGTTAAAGATGTTTGTATAATTTTTTTTTTTCTATCAGCTATTTTATTTGTATGTCAGGTGCTTCTATAGCGCCGTTAATTTACGTAGCGCTTTACATATAGAGGCGCACCTTGGTTTACGGACGCCTCGGTTAACAGAATTTTTGCTTTACGAATGAAAATCCATTGAAAATAACGCCTCGGTTTACCAATTTTTTTCGCAATACGAACAGATTAATTGGTTTTCAATGAATTAAAAACTTTTTTTTTAATCATGTCCCTGTAGAGTATTTATGCCTTTAAAATGCACTTTATAAATAGTTTTACTTTTTTCTGACCTCCGAAACGAATTAATTAGTTTTCAATGCATTTATGAATTTTTTTTAATGATGTCCCTGTACAGTATTATGCCTTTAAAATGCACTTTATAAAGAGTTTTGTACAGATAGACTTTTTTTGATTTCTTTCTGACCTCCGGAACGGATTCATTTGTTTTCAATGCATTTCCTGCTGATTCTGTGATCCCCAGCCCCTACTACGCCCACCTCCCACAGCTGATGCCCACCCCTCACAACCTTTTCTACACCGCATCTCCACCACCTGGGAAACACTTCTGCTGCTGATGTCCACCCTTCATCTCAAGCCAAACCTCACCCCTCAATCTAGGACTTACACAAACTGGAACTTGCAGCTTGACTACCCTCGGCCACAACCTATCGACCTGAACTCTACCCATCCCTATCCTAAGCATGAGAACTCTAGCTAGAGGAAGACACAGCGACGATATACGCCGCTGCACGCTAGATTATCTGCAACCAAGCACCCTGAGAAACTTCCCACAACACTTTCCGCCGCTCCGTTTACCTTCCTAAAATGCCTCCTTTACTCCTCATACTCCTCTCCTCCGTTCCCAAAATCTCTTCTCTATATCCCTCTGCTCCTCCCAAACAACTGTACATTGCGCCCTCACTGCTTCCTTCTCCCCTCTACGGCTCTCACCACCTCCTCCTGATACTCCACTCTCCCACTGACCCGACCACCTCCACTGGTACTTACACGCTCCTGCACATCCCACCTTTCTCACCCTCCTTCCCCTCCTAACCGCGGGGGACATCTCCCCGAACCCTGGTCCTCCACCACCTTGCTCACCCACAAGGCACCCTCCCACTTCCACGAACTGCCGCAACCCCCTCAATCTAATACCTGTCCCTCTGCTCCCCAAACCCCCCCCCCCCCGTTTTCGTGCACACTCCTGAACGCCCGATCGGTTTTCAACAAACTCACCGCCATCCACAACCTTTGCTTCCCACTCCCTCAACCTCCTAGCGATCACGGAAACCTGGATCCAAGCCACTGACGTTGCCTCCCCTGCAGCACTCTCCTAGGGAGGTCTCACCTGGACCCACTCACCCAGACCCAGTGGTCGGAAAGGTGGTGGGGTTGGTCTGCTCCTGTCACCGCTGAGGACCTTCCAAGTCCTCCCAAACCCCCCCTTCTCTATCCTTCTCCTCCTTTGAGGCCCACTGCATCCGACTATTCTCTCCAATCCCCCTGAGGATCACAGTAATCTATCGTCCCCCTGGACCCACTTCCTCGGCGACTTCTCCGCCTGGTTACCCTTCTTTCTCTCCTCAGAGCAACCCACCATCATCCTTGGCAACTTCAACATCCCTATCAACGTCAATAACCCGGCTACATCCCAACTCCTCCACCTAACCTCTTCTTTTGCACTCGCACAGTGCATACAGTCCTCCACCCACTCCGAAGGGAACATCCTGGACCTTGTTTTCTCCCACCTCTGCGCTCCCCACAACCTCACAAACACCCTCTTTCCTCTCTCTGACCACAACCTCATTACATTCTCCGTCTCCCCGTCCTCAAACACCAAACGTCAAACTATCACTAGCCGAAACCTTTGCAACATGAACCCTGCCTCCTTCCACTCTGCAGCTGACCAACTTTACGACAGTATCCTTCACGTCCTGCCCTGACCTGGCCACTACTGTCTATAACAACTCGCTGTCAGCCGCTCTTGACTCGCTAGCACCCCCAACTACAAGCAGCATTAGACCCCGACCGCTTCAACCCTGGCAGAACGACCACACCAAAAAACTTAAACGACGCAGTCGTGCGCTAGAGCGACTATGGCGCAAAACCAGATCCCAACAAGTGCTCACCCGATATAAATCCGCCTTCCTCACCTACACTTCTTCGCTCCACGCAGCCAAGCAAGCCTACTTTGTGACCCCCATCAATACCTTCTCCTCCAGTCCTCGCCGGCTCTTCTCTACTTTTAACTGTCTACTCTTTCCACCCCCACCTCCACCCAGTACCTCACTCACCGCCCACGAGATTGCCAACAACTTCAAAAACAAGATCGACGCAATTCGTAGGGACATCGCCACTGCTCAGACTTCCACCCCACCTAGCACCCCTCACACGAAAACCCCCTCAACACCACTCTCCCTCGCCACTGTCCAGACCTCCTCCCTGCCCAACATTCCTCAAACTAAAACCCCCTCAACATTCCTCTCCTTCGACCCTGCTACCACTGAAGAGGTCACAAAGGTCTTCTCTGAAGCCTGCCTCACCACTTGCCCCCTCAACCCTGTCCCCACACAACTCCTACGGTCACCCTCCTCCTCCATCCTACGCTCCCTCACTCACATCTTTAATCTTTCCCTCTCTACTGGCGCATTCCCCTCCCCCCTGAAGCACGCGCACATCACTCCCATACTTAAAAAACCCTCCCTGGATCCCACCGACCTAAACAACCTTAGACCCATCTCTCTGCTGCCATTTACATCCAAACTCCTTGAGCGCTTAGTCTATAATCGCCTGAGTTCCCACCTCACCGACAACAACCTCCTTGATCCCCTACAATCTGGCTTCCATCCCCTACACTACACCGAAACCGCCCTACTCAAACTCACTAATGACCTGCTAACCTCCAAAACCAAAGGCCACTGCTCAGTCCTCCTACTCCTCGAACTCTCCGCGGCCTTTTACATGGTTGACCACCCCCTCCTCCTCAAAAAACTACGCTCTCTTGGTCTCAGAGACTCGGCTCTCTTCCTATCTATCACAGCGCTCCTTCGGTGTTATCTATAACGCTGCCACCTCCCTCTCACTCCCCCTCTCTGTTGGGGTCCCTCAAGGTTCTGTCCTCGGGCCCCTTCTCTTCTCCATCTACACCTCCTCCCTTGGCCAACTGATACACTCTCACGGCTTCATCTACCATCTCTATGCCGACGACACGCAAATCTATCTCTACCCCTTGCCTCACCCCTTCAGTCCCCGCCCGAATCACTAGCCTACTGAACGACATATCAGACTGGATGTTACTCCACTTCCTCAAACTGAACCTCTCCAAAACCGAGCTCCTAGTCTTCCCCCCAGCCCGCCCCCCCCCCACTGACTTCTCCATCACGTCCAACAATGCCACCATCAGGCCTGCCCTGCAGGCCAGAGTACTTGGTGTCACTCTAGACTCCAATCTGTCCTTCCAGCGCCAGGTCCAATCGCTGACAAACTCATTCACTCCCTTGTTATATCACAACTTGACTACTGCAACTCCCTCCTCACTGGCCTACCTCACTGCAGGCTATCCCTGCTTCAGTCTAAACTGAACTTAGCGGCCAGACTCATCCACCTTACCAACCGCTCCGTATCCGCCACCCCTCTCTGCCAATCCCTCCACTGGCCTCCATTCAGTGTCCTCCACCCCTCTCTGCCAATCCCTCCACTGGCCTTCACTCAGTGTCCTCCACCCCTCTCTGCCAATCCCTCCACTGGCCTCCACTCAGTGTCCTCCACCCCTCTCTGCCAATCCCTCCACTGGCCTCCATTCAGTGTCCTCCACCCCTCTCTGCCAATCCGTCCACTGGCCTTCACTCAGTGTCCTCCACCCCTCTCTGCCAATCCCTCCACTGGCCTCCACTCAGTGTCCTCCACCCCTCTCTGCCAATCCCTCCACTGGCCTCCATTCAGTGTCCTCCACCCCTCTCTGCCAATCCCTCCACTGGCCTCCATTCAGTGTCCTCCACCCCTCTCTGCCAATCCCTCCACTGGCCTCCACTCAGTGTCCGCCACCCTCCTCTGCCAATCCCTCCACTGGCTTCCGATTGCCCAATGCATAAAATTCAAAATGCTAACATTGACGTACAAAGCTGTTCATAACACTGCCCCTAACTACATCACCGATCTGATATCCAAATGCCACCCAAAACGTACTCTCCACTCCTCACAAAACCTCCTACTTACTAGCTCCCTGGTCTCCTCCTCCCATGCCCGCCTCCAGGACTTCCCCCATCCTCTGGAACTCCCTACCCCAATCCATCAGACTATCACTTACTCTCCTCTCCTTTAGGCGCACCGAGAACCCACCTCTTCAAGAAAGTCTACCCCGCCCTCAGCTAATTACTGAACGCCTCCACTCTTCCTACCACTCTATCCCCCACAGCTATCCCCTCCCTCCTAGATTGTAAGCTCCAAGGAGCAGGGCCCTCAAACCCCTCGTGTATTGTATTGTTACTGTACTGTCTTGTGTATTGTCTCCCTTTATAATGTACAAACTGTTGGCGCTATATAAATCCTGTATAATAATAATTTCCAGATTTTTTTTAATCATATCCCTGTACAGTATTTATGCCTTTAAAGTGCACTTTATAGTTTTGAACAGATAAAAATCCAGTCAATAATAAGGACGGCCCTGCATATGTCCAATTATTTTTATTTATTTTAAATCAGACCTCTGAGTTTCTGTGAAATCTCCCACCACAAAATGCACTCAGCCAATGACAGGTGAGGACGCCATTTTTATTCTTCTCCTGCCATCGATGGCCAACCCAGTCCCACACTTCATCCACGTCTTTGGTGACCTCTGACCTTCTTATGAACTGTTTCTTCCATGATGATCAGCCATGGAGTATATCTGAGGTGTATATCAGGGTGTGCTTCTTCCCCACATGAGAGCTGGGATGTCCAGCAACATTCATCTATAAGACATTTCCCGCACTCAAGGCACTAATACACGTCCAGGGTTCTGTGGGACCCCAGGAAGACAGGACTTCAGTGAGGAACATTTCCCTCACTCAGGACAAGGAAGTGGCTTCTCCCCCATGTGAGATCTCTGATGTCTACAAAGATGACACTTCCTTGAAAAACATTTCCCGCACACAAGACAGGAATACGGCTTCTCATCAGTGTGAGATTTCTGATGTCTGTAAAGATGGGACCTCAGTGAAAAACATTTCCCGCACACAGGACAGGAATACGGCTTCTCCCCCGTGTGAGATCGCTTATGTGTGTAAAGATGGGACCTCACTGAAAAACATTTCCCGCACTCAGGACAGGAATACGGCTTCTCCCCCGTGTGCACTCTCTGATGTGTGTAAAGGTGGGACTTCAGTGAAAAACATTTCCCGCACTCGGTACAAGAATGTGGCTTCTCCCCCGTGTGAGATGTCTGATGTCTGTAAAGACTGCACTTCACTGAAAAACATTTCCCGCACTCAGGACAGGCATACGGCTTCTCCCCCGTGTGACACCTCTGATGTTTGTAAAGACTAGACTTCACTGAAAAACATTTCCCGCACTCAGGACAAGAATACGGCTTCTCCCCCGTGTGACACCTCTGATGTTTGTAAAGCTTGGACTTCTGTGAAAAACATTTCCCGCACTCAGGACAGAGATGCGGCTTTTCCCCCGTGTGCAATCTCTGATGTGTGTAAAGATTGGACTTCACTGAAAAACATTTGCCGCACTCAGGACAGGAATGTGGCTTCTCCCCCGTGTGAGACCTCTGATGTGTGTAAAGACTAGCCTTCACTGAAAAACATTTCCCGCACTCAAGGCAAGAATACGGCTTCTCCCCCGTGTGAGACTTTTGGTGTCTGCCGAGTGTGGATTTCCTTGTAAAACATTTCCCACACTCAGTACAAGAATACGGCTTTTCCCCGGTGTGAGACCATTGATGTGTGACAAGCTCTGATTTTTTTATAAAACATTTCCCGCAGTCCAAACAGGAATACAACTTCTCCCCCGTGTGCAATCTCTGATGAGTGTGAAGATTGGACTTATCTGAAAAACATTTCCCGCACTCGGAGCAAGAAAATGGCTTCTCCCCCGTGTGACACCTCAGATGTATGGATAGATAGGACTTATTTGAAAAAAATTTCCCACACACAGTACAGGAGAACCTCTTGTTTGTTGGAAGGCCGACCCGATCCCGCACAGTCTGAGGTTCCTCAGGATACGAGGAATTCGATGGTCCATCTACACTGGGTGGTGCCGGATGGACATTGGGTGGAGCCGGGTTTTCTCCTGGACTATACTGTGTGATGTCCTCATCTTCTACTTTCCAATCTGGAGACAAAGTGAGACAATCCTCGGAGGTTTTCCTCATCTCCCGGCCATGGACTAAAATACAAAGACAAAGAGGATTACTAGGCAGGAGCCCCACCAGAGGTCAGAGAGTGAGGATGGGGGGAGGACAACCAAGAGGAAGACTGGACTCATACTGAAGACCACCATCACTGGGGTATTGGCTCCTCCCCCATCCTGACCCTGAAGACCACCATTATTGGGGTATTGGCTCATCTCCCATCCTGAAGACCACCATCATTGGGGTATTGGCTCCTCCCCCATCCTGAAGACCACCATCATTGGGGTATTGGCTCCTCCCTCAACCTGAAGACCACCATCATTGGGGTATTGTCTCCTCCCCCATCCTGAAGACCACCATGAAGAAATCCATAAATACAGAACAGGGAACACAGCTCAGGAAAGTGACCAGGGTATTACAGGCTGATATCACCCCACCCTACTCTGGACCAATCAGTGAGCGGTATGGGTGGAGGAATGGATTTAGTGTTCATGACCCACCTGTGCTGATCGCTGTAGGAGTGTCCTCCTCTATAAATGTCCCCGTTATTCCATCCTCCTCCATAGACTGCTGATCATCCCTCACATACGCCTCTTCTTCTTCTGATTTCACCTCAAATTCTATATCGATTGGATCTCCACTCTACATCAAGGAAAGGAGAGAAAATATCATCTTCTAGGACCCATACCTTATCTCCATTGGACACTTTCATGTTCCAGATACTCCAACCTACTTACCTGATCATGTTGTCTATAGTTGTGATCTTCCTGTGTGGAATCCCAGGAATACAGAGGACAGAGATATCTCTCTGGTGGGTTCCCATGACTGGATCCATCTATCTGATGATGGTGAGGGAAGGTGAGATCTACCTGTGTGAAATCCCGGGAATACAGAGGACGGGGACATCTCTCTGGTGGGTTACTGGTATTAGGTGGTTCTATCACTCCATACTCCTCATCCTCCTCTTTATACTCTTCTTTAACTACAATATTATGTACCCCTGTTATTCCATCATCCTCCATAGACTGCTGATCATCCCTCACATACGCCTCTTCTTGTTCTGATTTCACCTCAACTTTTATATCTGTCAGATCCTCACCCTAAACCAAGAGAAGGAGAGAAAATATCATCTCGGAAGGTCTATAAATCATCTTCATGAGTCATTTATGTTCTAGGTTCTCCGTCCCACCAACCTTGTAATGGTGAGGGATGGTGTGATCTTCCTGTGTGGAATCCCGGGAATACAGAGGACGGGGACATCTCTCTGGTGGGTTCCTGGTATTAGGTGGCTCCATCATATCCTTGTGTCCTTCTGAAAACTCCTCCATCACTCCATACTCCTCATCCTCCTCTTTATACTCTTCTTTGACAACAACATTATCATTCCAGTGACTTCTCTCTGGTGGGTTTCTGTAGCTGGATGACTCCACCATGGTGTCCTGGTACAGATCTTTGTGTCCTTCTGGAATCTCTGACTCCTCCATCCCCCCATCCTCATCCTCCTCTTCTTTTATCTCTTCTTTAACTTCAACTTTAGAATCTCTCAGGTTTCCACTCTGAATATATAATAAAAATGACATCAATGGTAACAATGCAGATAATGAACAGATCCTAATGATACTATCGGTGATTGTTCCTCATCTACCTGATGATGGAGAGGGATGGTGTGACCTTCCTGTGTGGAATCCCAGGAATACAGAGGACGGGGACATCTCTCTGGTGGGTTCCCATGACTGGATCCATCTGTAGGAAACACACACACTGACTGAATCCATTGTTTCTATGGGTTTATCAGATGATGGGGGATCTAGGTGGAGCCTCCGTACTGCTCTCTCCTTTCCAATAAAGTCTCCTCTTACCCGGTGATCTGAGGGGCGGCTGATTGTCCGTCATGACATCCTTGTAGAGGTCCTTGTGTCCTTCTAAATACTCCCACTCCTCCATGGAGAAATAGACAGTGACACCCTGACACCTTATAGGAACCTGACACACACGATACAGTCACCATCCAGACACATCCCTTGGGTTGAACCTTCACAGACATCAGGAATAGTTATTACATAAAATACAAACATACATATTATAAGTCCACCTCAGGATACAACTCCCATACCCAATTATCGCATAATCTGTTAATAATAAACTGAAAAGATTAAATTGATGGATTAGCAACACATCTCCACAATGAGGAGAATGTACCGGCCCCGGAAGTGGGGGAATGTTCTGCCCCTGAAGGGGTTAATCTGGGTTCCCACACTATATATGTGTGTATCATCATCTGCTGGAGATAAAAGACGTGACGGTGGAGGGAGAGGACGGACGTGACGATGGAGGAAGAGCGTGGAGGAAGAGGATGGGCATGACGGGGGGTTACTGGGTGTGAATAGAAAATAAGATCTTATCACCTCCTCTACTGCCACTTCCAGCAATGTCTCCTCTCTATATTGTACCTCAGGAAACTTCCTGTCTTTATCTGACATCACTTCCTGTCCCCCATAGAGACTTCCTATCTGGGTAGAAGTGAGATCCCCACCTTGTGGAGCTCAGAGGAACTGCAACCCCAAGAACCGTCTGGTAGTGTGACCCCGGCCTTGTGCTGGGTGTGTATGGATTGTATGTTCTCATAGAGGGGTCACCTCCACTCCCACCAAGGGGGACAGGAATATATGACTGCCTAGTCCAGCCTTTCTCAGCCAGGGGTCCTCCAAAGGTTTCTAGATGTTCCTTCAGCAATGAAAAATTTGTGTCTCTCAGTAACAACTGACATCAATAATCTGTAAGGGGGTCCTTCTCCCACTGATGACCATGTAAGAATGTCCTTCTCCCACTGACCACTGATATATGGGGGACCTTCTCCCTTTGGTCACCAATTTAAGGGACCACTACACTGACCACTGATAAAAGGGGTCCTACTCCCATCGGTCAATGTAGGGACCACTACACTGACCACTGATATAAGGGGTCCTTCTCCCATCGGTCACCAATGTAAGGGACTGCTACACTGACCACTGATATAAGGGGGTCCTTCTCCCATTGTCACCAATGTGAGGGACCACTACAATGACCACTGATATAAGGGGGTCCTTCTCCCATTGTCACCAATGTGAGGGACCACTACAATGACCACTAGGGATGAGGTCCTACTTTACCTTGCAGCTGCCACATCCCTAAGGACCACCTACCTCATCAGAAATCACCACCATGTAAGAAAAGGAAAGGGGGTGGCAGTGACATCACTGCCCAAGTATGGTCACTGGACAATGTCCCCACCATCATAGAGTAGATTACATCTTGGAATCTGTCATTCAGCAGGTGGTACCTTCGGGTGATATGTACACATATGGTGGAGGGAAGTATATTATTATTATTAAGAAAGGCTTCCACATTCCAACAAGCTCTCTGCTAGCAGACATCCATACCAGGCCACATGTTCTCAGCATGGGGATAGTATCTTCACAAATTCATTCACTCCTGGTTGGAAGGTTGAACAAGTCCAATGTATGAGCTGGTATCGGGGAACATGAGGACCCTGTACAACATGAGGCATCGATTAAATGGAGATTTGTATACTCACCTTTCCGTAATTCTCCTTTCCTGGCGCATCTTCATGGCAGCATCCAATACGTTGTGACTCCGCCTCCACATCCTGATAAATCAAAGACAGACCGGCTCGCAGCATTCTTTGTAAATCTCACTATGTGGGTGGAGATCTGTATACTGCCATGAAGATGCACCAGGAGAGGAACATTCCGGAAAGGTGAGTATACAATTTTGGGTTTTCTTGGTACATCATGACAGCATACAGTGGGAACTAACTCGCCAGATGGGAGGGCCCAAGAAAACGACCAGTAGTGTAGGTTTGCGCCTGCACAACTTTCCAAAATCTGCAGTTGTGATCTGAGCTGGGTTCACTTAGTAAAGCGTAACAAAGGTGTTCCAGAAGGACCATGTCGCTGACTTGTGAAATTGCCTCAGGAGGCTCTCGGCATTGCGCCATCCACAGAGTTGGCACTGCCCTGGTTGAATGTGCTCTTCAATCTCCCGGAACAGGAAGGGCTTATGAAGACTAGGGTCTTTTAGTGGTCTTAACAATCCGGAAGGCAATTGTACATGTTGAAGTTTACCGACCTTGCCTCAAGCCATGTGAGACCAAGCACAGATTTCCGCTTGCCCATATGAAGAGGTGGCGATCATTTAGGCCTTCAGAGTCAAACCAACACCCAGAGGGTGCGGTTCTCCTGCTTCACCAAAGAAAGATGGTAAATTGACTTCCTAGCTAAAGTGGAACGTGGAAGCCATCTTAAGGATAAAGCGGTCTCAAGGTTTAAGGACTTCTCTGTCAGGGCAGAACATTAGATGAGGCTCCTCATGTACAAAAAGCTGCAGTTCTGACACCCTTTAGTTAGAGGATTGTTGTGGGCTTTTGGAATCATGTCAAAAATATGACTTTTATCAAGACATAATGTTATATAGCCAACAGCTCAGCAGAACCGGATGTTAAGAGTTAATTTTGTCTTGGTTAAACCTTCAAGAATTCTAGTTAAAGAAATGAAGAGAACAGGGAATTAAGACTTTTCCAAGACAATGGGATGTTTGAACTGTCATCAAGGACTATTTGTATATGGAAGTGAGAAGAATGCATCTACAGAAAGTCAAACACATAGGACTCTGACTTGTAAACATTTCAACAATAATGAGACGGGAACTCAACTGTTTGGAAGCTTAACCAAAACCTGTAGAGTGTGATGAACCAACAAACCTCTGAAACTATTACTATCTACTATTGTTCACCAAGGGTGAAAGCATTAACAATTGTTTACTATGAGTCCGATACAAGGGCTAGGCAAACAGAGATTTTTTCCCTACAACAGAGGAAATGTTGATGCTGAAACCAAGGGGTGAAATTCAGGACATTTAAGTTTAAAAGTTCACTGTATATCATTACAAAAATGTACTACAAAAACAGATTATGAATAAGATGTCATAGACTTTAAACACCACTAAATACTCAGCAATGGGAACTATATATCACTAACTTGAGTATTGAGATGATGGGAAGTAAGATGTATTATAAACTAGCATTAGTTACATGTCTTATCAGGAAACAAACAGGATGATACTTCAAGGAGGAATAACCGAATATACACCTATATTCCATGGTCCCTATTTAGAATATCATAGGTATGATCACTGCTATATCTGGATAGAGCCGTATATTTTATTCCTGAAATTACCTGAAGATTCCACCCAAGGTATGAGTCATCTCAAATACTCACATTGTTCTGTGATACATGACCGCCACCTGGCGGGCAGGTGAGAAATAGCTTATGTACACACATTTCTCAACTAGCCAATCAGGAAGCCTGGTGGGAAGGTATCTTAGAACAATGGACTAGTGGATATAAAAAGCCCATGTGCTGTAACAAAAAAAAAAACCCTCATGAAAAAGAAGAACCCTCATAAGACCTCATGGAAAGACCTGACATCTGAAGAAGATCTCTGCTGAAATAACTACTCTTCCATCTTTTCAAACTTCCTAAAACTTTAAACCTCAAAACTTATAACTTCCTACATTCTCCCCTATTGAATCTCTCACTTGCCTATATATCAGTCTAAAGGCGTTCCACTGCCAGCTAAATCCACGGGAGAGTTGCCTAGTCTGACGTCCGGGTGTGGTGAGATGTTTATTTGATTTGTATTAATTACTTTCTCTGTTGTGTAGAATCATAAAATTACCTTAGTGTATTACAACAATATTGGATAGTTAGATATATGTAGTCAGATACTGTGTTACTGTTAAAAAAATTGTTTATTGCCATATTATAAATTTTTCCATATTTCATAATTTATTGAATATTAATAACCAGAGTATCATATATCAAGGGCTTACTTCTTGCAAGCCTATGGCCACGGCATGTAAGAATATAACCTTTGAGATATTCGAAATTATTAATTATTAATAAATTTAATAAATATCATATCATTTAAATTTGTGATTGATGTAATTAGTTAGAGACATTATTAGTGTGTCTTACATTGGTAAGATATATTTTTGATTGTGTGTACCAATATTCACTTATCACCAGTCTTTTGTGTTTTGTGTTAATATATATATAATTTTTGTACATAAATAAATTTTTATATTTATCTATTATAAGGCAAATTTTGTGTGTATGGTACGAAATCATATTGGCTAAAAGAATTCAAGGTACAATAATAAGTGGTGATCAAATTATCAAGGTGTCCAAATTATTGGTTTACTAAATATTTGCCGTATTTTAACGGCTGGAGGCACTGTAATATTTCATCTAAGGGAAAGGGACACGCCCTTTATAAATAATATATATCCTTACATAGACCACCACAACATAAATTTGGAGGCGCTGCTGAGAGCCATAGAAATCGTACCATAACACAAAACGCACTGGTGATTGTATATTTGTACACTTTATCAAACATATATTTTGTATCAAAATGGCATCCAGTAATCACGGATCCACCTCTTCCAAGCATAACGAGGAAAATATGGCGGCTCAAGGCATTGAGCAGGAAGTTATGAAGCCAGCTCGGAAAGCTGCCGGTGCTTGGCAGAAGTATGTTGAAAATGAAGTAATAAATTATCTCCGCAAGAAATTGAATTTGGGGGATAGCAATAATGAATTTGTGGATGAAGAGAAAGAGCAGGCCATGGGCACCTTTGAGGACCTGTTTAACCAAAAGGGCCAGGTTGTTGGGTTTTTAATGGCATTTGCTGGAGCAGAAAGTGATAGAGGCCGTGACAGACTTCTCCTAGAAGCTTGGCCCATGTTATGGTTCATGACCGCTGGAGCTGCCCAGCAGACCAGGATTCTAAGGGAAGAGTTGTCAGAGGCCCGCCTCTTGTTAGAAAGCAAAAATCAGGACATTGAGTCTTTGAAAGGGAAGCTTGGTCATGCCGGTATTCGTTTAGACGAATCCGAGAAACATTATGATAGATTGGTCGGAGACTTTCGAAGTGCTCAGGACCTGTATGAGAGAAACTTTCAGGAATTAAAACAACTTCAAAAGAAGTATCAGGACTTAAAAGATGAGGTGGAGTACTTCAGATCAGAGAGGTTATCTCCTGTTAAAATTAAAGTTCACCCAGGGGATAAGCATGACCAGTCAGAACTTACCTTGATAAAATCTGAGCAGAAAACTCTGGAGGAGCAGATTATAAGGTTGACGGCCCAAATAAATTCTGGGGTCCAAAGACGGACCAACCCAGTCAAACCAGAGGCTGATGAGCGGAGATACCCGCATCACAGCGAAGTATCTGATAGTGAGTCAGGGTCAGAATATAGGTCACCTCCTAGGCTTTCAAGATACACTCCAGAGCGCTCTGAAGAAAAATATGAGGTTTCATATAGGCAGGAAGGGAAATCCCAGGGGTCATTCAGGAGATATGACACCCCAAAGGTTATTAAGTTCCTGAAGGACACTGTTCCTATGTTTTCTAAGAAAGGGTCCCTTGAAATCACCGGACACATGAAAACATATGAACAGACGTTAGAGATTCTGGGCATTAGAGATGACCACACCAAAATAGAATTGCTGCCATGGGTGTTTGAGGAGAAATACCGGCAATTCTTTGAGACCTTGAGGGCCTATTCCAATCAGTCCTGGAGAGAGGTTAAACATAAGTGCCACATGGAATTTGGGCCTTATAAAACTGTAACCTCTGCCAAGGCTGCGGCCTACAATTTAAAGTGTGGTCCTCACCAAAGCCCTGCAGAATTTCTGGCTGTCCTCAGAAATGCCTATTTCCTGGCTGAAAAGGATCCCAATCCTAACCAGCCAGAATTCAAGACACTATTCTATGAAGCATTACCTGCTTACATAAAATTGGGACTTGCAAAGGATTACAGAAAGGGATGCTCTCTTGATTGGTTGGTGAGAGAGAGTGACTATTTATTCTCGATCCAACAGTCCAGTGAGGGCGGGATAAAAAGAGAACCTAAAAATAGCCCCAAGATAGTAGCAGCCACTACCGTTTCCCCTCCAAATCCAAAGGTGCAGGCAGAGAAGAAATCATATGCGGAAGTAGTCCGTGGGGGTAAAACCAATGGTTCCCCTAGATTTGTACCTCAAGCCCAGCAAGTGAAGGAGGTCCATAACTTTGCACCCCAAAACCAGTGGGTGAGAAAGGATAGACAAAAGCCAGGGAACTACGGTAGTGGAAGTGAGAAGAATAAAAAGTATGGTAAGGGCCAGTACAGTGATGAAAATCAAAGGAGGCAATGGTATCCTCAGAGGTTCTATTATCCTCGCCAAAACCAACATGGGAATTTTTATGGGAACCCCAATTTCAACAGGAACCATAATTACAATAAGAATCCCAATTTTAATAAAAACTCCGATTTCCAAAGATTTCCTCCACGCCAAGAACACCCTCAGGCTCAAAGGGGGGATACAGTACCCCAGGCTCCCTTTAATAACAGGGAGACCCCAAAACCTCAGAGAGAACAATGGCGTCGGGACCAGAGCAGTAGTTCTGACTCTGAGTCTCATTACCAGTCTCGTCCAAAATACAAGCGCAAGTATAAGAAGAGGGAGAATCAACAGAATGACTCCTCTGAGCGTATTGGACAAATCGAGGCACAGGTCAGCAAAATGGCTGAACAGATGGACAGGCTTGTCACTCAATTTCCATCCAATCCTTTTTTAGGAGCAGCTCCTGTGACCAACCAAGGGTCACAGAATTAACAGGCAACCAAGCCTTAAACCAACAGGGGAGGACACTGAGTCAAATGACAGGAGATGTGTGCCCCGTCCCTGACACGCCTACTAATAGAGAATCTAGTTCTCAGGCAAAGGGGGACCAGTTGTTGGTTATTAATGATTCTCCTGTTTTTCAGTGTCCATCTATTGCCCCTAATATAGTCGCGGCATCGGAAGTCATCAGGATTGACAAGCCAGACGGAGCACCAACTTCTAGTTGTGCTTCTGTCTTGAGACAGTCCAAGAATCCCACCAGGGAGGATAAGGGTAATGTGTCCACCACATGCGGTGAGATAAGAGCCAGTCATAGGTTATTGAAGGGCCCACAGATCTTCAACCACACTAATTTCATGTGTGAGCTGACTGAATCTGATGGGAGATATTATGCCACGGTGCAGGTGCAGGATGCCAGTGATCTTTCGATTGTCGGCTTAATAGACACTGGATCCCAAGCAACCATCATGTCACAGGAGCATTTTGACAAAGTGGCGAATGTCATGCCCACCAAGCCAAGACTTAAAAGTTTTGACAGCTCATTGATTGGTGTAGGTGGAGACCCTTTACAAGTCATGGGTACCGCCTGGCTTAAACTGAAACTGGGTAATAAGGAACTGAGACACCCCATCATCATTGCTAGCATATCACAGCACCACATGATAATTGGGATGGACTTCCTAAAAAGGCTGAACACCATAGTTGATTGTGTGAACCAAGTCCTGTGGTCACAGGTAAATACCCCAATTAAATATGGGAAACTTAAAACTCCCCATTCCCGACAACACTGCCACCTGGTGGAAGAAAGGCCTGGATCATTAGAAATCCATTTCAGGAACAGCCAACTTCCTGATGTAACGGTTATCAAACCTGATGACTGTAACCCTATCAGAAGAGATGAGGAACACATTTATAGAATTCCCCAAGATAAAATCAAAGATATTTCCCTCCAAGATGACATCCTTACGATATCTTTTCATCAGGAGGATAAACCAAGAAAAGGGGGAGATCACACCCAATTCTTGACAGGTATTGAAAGGGTTAACAGCGACTTGTTTATCCCCATCCGGATAAATGGTCTTAATAGGTCAAAATATGCCAAACTAGATTTGAGACAGGAACACAGCTTTGTAAGCCATGGGTTGATAAAACACCTGACCGAAATGGAAATGATCCGTTTCTCCACACCTCAGCGTCATTGGAATTCAGACTCCCTTGATGACTCTGATGATCACAATTCAATGGCTCGGTGTCTCTTAAACGTCACTGTAGGAAACAAAACAGCCACCCATGTGTTCCTAGTCTTGGATAATCCCCAAACGAAAATTTATTTTGGCAACGATATATTACATCGCTTTGCAATGCAAGTCGACCTAATTAATGACTGTTTATGGAGTCGACTAAAGGGGGACCCCGAAAAATACCAAAATCTGGACTTAGCTTTAAAATCCCAGCAACAGATGCCTTATGCTGTTGAAGTCCAGGTAGCCCAAAAGATTACAATTCCTAAGGGCATAAATAACTTCATACTCCCCATCCAAGTTAAAAAGGGACATAGACTGAAGGGGTCAGATGCATTAGTATGCCTCTCCCATAAAATGCAGGGGGAGGGACTGAACATTACACACACGCCCCTAGTCAACACACATCAATCCCCGATGTACATTTACGTACATAATCTGTCCAATCAGGACATCGTCTTACCCAAAGAGACCCTTATTGGTCTAGCGGTAGAGACTGAATATTACACCTTTGGGGTTACTAACCAGGTGATTGGACTCATCCCCGATGAATATTTGTCGGAGGAACAATTAATTGAACAAACATTCCATTCATTACCAGAGGGTATTTTCACCATAGAGTCCATTTATCCATTCGATTCTAAAGATGGCACCTGTCGAATCGAAGAGACATCAATTGTCTTTGATCACCCAATCAAAGAACAAGAGTACCCCAAAGAACCTGGATGGCAGGAGAACACACACACACATCACATACCCAATGACCTCACCACGAAACTTGAAGAGGCATATGAGATAGGTCAGCCGGAAAGCTTTCCTGGATTCAAGGAGTTAGTGGAAGAGATGGTGGCCCTCGCCGACGCGTGTGCCAGTGATCTCGACCGACAATTGCTCCGAGAGCTTCTCCTTGAATTCCAAGAAATCTTTGCCAAGGATTCTTACGATTGTGGGACTACTGACCTACACATCGCTAGGATCCAAACAGATCCAGATGCCCCACCAGTATTCGTAAGACAGTATAGGTTACCATTAGCTTCCTATGAATCTCTAGCTGAGATTATCAGGAAGTTACATGAAAGGGGTATAATTAGGCCCATCCACAGCTCCTACAACCACCCGATCCTGGGTATCTTAAAACCCAATGGACAATGGCGTCTGTGCGCTGACCTCCGTCAGCTAAACAAGCGTGTGTACATGTCAGGATGGCCTGTCCCATACATAGACCAGTGTCTCGCCCAGCTCCAAGGATCCCAAGTTTTCACAGCTTTGGATTGTGCACAGGGGTATTGGACCATAAAGGTGAGTGAGGAAGACCAATACAAACTGGCCTTCAGTTTTGGGAATCGACAATATTGTTGGGTACGAATGCCTTTCGGATTCATAAATTCCGGACATGAATTTGCTGTGTTCATGCACAAGGCCATGCCAGACGCCTTCGAAAGGGGGACGTTGGCATATGTGGACGATATCCTGATCAAAAGTACTGATATGGCCAAACACATTACAGAACTTCGGCATGTCCTGGGCCAATTAAAAGCAGCAGGAGTTAAACTGTCCTTACAAAAAGCCCAGTGGTGTCGCACGAAGGTAAACTTCCTAGGCCATGAAGTTACTGCTGAAGGTTTGAACCCACAAAAGAAGAAAGTTGAGGCGGTTCTGAACTGTAAAGTCCCTACTAACCTTAAAGAATTGAGATCATTCCTAGGTATGGTAAACTACTCGCGTAAGTTTATTGACAATTACGCTGAGATAAGCAAGCCACTGCTTCACCTACTGAAGAAGGATGTCGAATGGTCGTGGGGTAAGAAACAGGAGGACGCCATGAAGGAATTAAAGGAACGTCTCACACAAGCGCCGTGTCTCGGATATCCCGAAGGGGGTAAAAATTTCTATCTAGAGACAGGGTTTACGCAGGTAAGTATGAGTTCTGTTCTTTACCAGAAACGTGATGATGTCAGTAAGGTGATTGCCTATGCCAGTAAAACTTTGTCCCCGGTTGAAGTAAAGTTCAGTGACTGTGAAAAAGCTCTATTGTCCACCGTGTGGGCATTACAGAATTTTCGCAGTTACATTCAGGGAGAGAGAATCATTGTTGAAACGGCACACCAGCCTTTACAGTATTTAAAGAGTGAACGTATCAAGGGAGGAAATGTGTCTAATAGCCGCATCACTGCTTGGACTTTGTCTTTGCAAGGGTGGCCTCTTGAAATTCGGTACAAACAGAACAAGGAAAGTCCAGTAGCCCAGGGCCTAGCCGAGCTCCATGATTGTTCCGCAACTACGCCTGTTATGGAGGCCCCGGACACTGACTTTCTGGAAGAACAACTGTTCTCTCCCTACAAGGTTTACGATGAAGAATACTGTAAACAGCTGCCGTGTGTATATGTGGATGGTTGTGCTTTTCATCACAAGGATGGGGAACAGCTCCAACTAGTGGCAGGTATTGGAATCGTTTGGACCCAAGGTGTCACCCCAATTTCTGTGGGATACAAACTTGGACCAAAAAGCAGTCAGGTTGCTGAGCTTACTGCAATTCTTAGAGCAGTTGAGATGGCTATAGAGTTCAACATCAGAGAGTGTGCCATCATAACCGATTCCAATTATGTCAGGAATAGTTTTGTGGAGTATTTCCCTAGGTGGAAGCGAAACAACATGAACAAGAGTAATCACAAACCCGTGAAACATGGTAAGCTCTTTTGTCACATCGATGAACTGGTAAGGTCCAATGATCTCACTCTGCACTTCAAGAAGACCAAAGGCCACTCCAAGGTTCTAGGTGCCGAGAAAGAAGGGAACGATCTGGCCGATTCTCTAGCCAAGGAAGGGGCAATCACCGGTGAACTGATAGACATTGACCAATTTTTAGGTACCGTACAGATTGAAGCTGTCACCAGGCAACAGGCCAGAACAGCTGGTGATCCGAATGCATTACAGTGGAGTCACGATTCTCCTAGTGAGGATTTAATTACTGCCCAAAAAGAAGACCCAATAATTGGCTTGTTTTATAGTCATATAGAAGATCCCAACCAAAATCCCATAAATAAGGAAGTATATAGTGGGAAGGAGGATTTACGTATCTTAATGAAATCCAAATCCCAATTCTCTTTATACCAGGGATTGTTGATACGAACCTCAAAGGGTGGCGTACAACAATGGGTCGTCCCACTTAAATTTAGAGGTTTGATGCTACAGCATGCCCATGATGCTCCCACTTCCGGTCATCGTGGAGAGAAGATCACGTATGAGATCCTGCGGGATTATGCCTACTGGCCTCATATGTTACGTGATGTGAAGGAATACTGCCAAGGTTGCCTAATATGTCCCCAATTTCAACCTACCAAGCCAACTCACAGAGCACCTCTCCAGAAGAGGGGGATATGTATGCCTTGGTCAGACCTTCAGATGGATTTTATTGGGCCAGTAACAAAATCTTCACGAGGAAATCGGTATATGTTAACAGTTACATGTTTATTCACCAAGTATGTCGAATGTATACCAGCACCAAATAATAGCTCCGAGACATGTGCTGCATTGCTAATAAATCATGTATTTTCTCGTTTTGGTTTACCTCAGAGGATAGAGTCTGATAGAGGATCGCACTTCACTAGCGAAGTGATGGCCAAATTGTGGAAAATTTTGGGGGTTAAAAGGAAATTGCATATCGCCTATCGGCCAGCCTCTAGTGGTGGTGTAGAACGATACAATCAGACCATCGTTAATGTCCTTAAGAAATTTGTTAAGGAAACAGGTAAAGATTGGGATGTCAAACTCCCGCTGGTCCTGATGGCGTTGAGGGCTACTCCGAATACAGTTACAAAAATGTCATCTTTTGAACTGATGACAGGTAGACGGATGGTACTGCCCCAGCACTTATTGTATCGCACTACAGATCAAAATTTGATCAATGCTACCACCACACACCAGTACATAGAGGATTTACGTAAACATCTGCAATATGCTTTTGCCTTTGCCCAGCGAAATTTGGAAAGAGCTGCAACTAGTGCTAAGACATACTATGATCTCAAAACCTCCAAGAAGGAATATGAGATTGGTGACAAGGTCTATCTATACAACTTTGCAAGAGACCAGATCAAGGAACGGAAATTCCTTCCATCTTGGAAAGGTCCGTTCTCTATCATTGATAAAATCTCTCCGGTCGCATATAAATTGCAGGTGACACGGTATGGTGAAATCAGTGATAGATGGGTGCACATCAACCAATTACGTGCTTGCCATCCGAAGTCTCAATTGCAGTTGTTGGAAGACTAAACCCACCAATTCCTATCTGGAGATATTGAGATCATTCTTAAACTTCCTTTAAACATATAATTCATATTTTGCCTTACAGGATCCAGTAACATAATTTTATGTATATCCCATACTTAAACTGTTCATTTTAATAATTTAGAAAGGAAGGCCCAGACTATGACCAGACCGGCGATCGGAGGTGTCAATGACCGGACCCTAGAAGGAAGCTATAATGTCCTGTGGGAAAGACCAGATGCCAGAGATCGATCCGGAGACGATAACCTGATGTCCCAGGCCACCAAGGGCCAGTCCAGAGGAAAAGACCCGCCTAGGAGACCGTCTAAGAGACCTGTCGTGCGGAGGACCCATGGACCCCAAGGTGGATGTGCCAGGCCAGGCCGGCCTCATCACAAGACCAGGATCGTCATCGGAAGTGTCCATCTAAAGACGCCGAGTCAAGTTGAGGAACAACCAGCATTACCGCTGCCATTTTATTATCGGAAATTTTTTTTTATTATTATTTCATTCCCTTCACCGGAGAAGACGAACAATCACTCTAGCCAAAAGCCTCACTCATGTTTTTCGATACAGACACCCCTATACACGTGCCTGTACCCCAAAAAACAAAGGGGGATTTTGTTGTGGGCTTTTGGAATCATGTCAAAAATATGACTTTTATCAAGACATAATGTTATATAGCCAACAGCTCAGCAGAACCGGATGTTAAGAGTTAATTTTGTCTTGGTTAAACCTTCAAGAATTCTAGTTAAAGAAATGAAGAGAACAGGGAATTAAGACTTTTCCAAGACAATGGGATGTTTGAACTGTCAACAAGGACTATTTGTATATGGAAGTGAGAAGAATGCATCTACAGAAAGTCAAACACATAGGACTCTGACTTGTAAACATTTCAACAATAATGAGACGGGAACTCAACTGTTTGGAAGCTTAACCAAAACCTGTAGAGTGTGATGAACCAACAAACCTCTGAAACTATTACTATCTACTATTGTTCACCAAGGGTGAAAGCATTAACAATTGTTTACTATGAGTCCGATACAAGGGCTAGGCAAACAGAGATTTTTTCCCTACAACAGAGGAAATGTTGATGCTGAAACCAAGGGGTGAAATTCAGGACATTTAAGTTTAAAAGTTCACTGTATATCATTACAAAAATGTACTACAAAAACAGATTATGAATAAGATGTCATAGACTTTAAACACCACTAAATACTCAGCAATGGGAACTATATATCACTAACTTGAGTATTGAGATGATGGGAAGTAAGATGTATTATAAACTAGCATTAGTTACATGTCTTATCAGGAAACAAACAGGATGATACTTCAAGGAGGAATAACCGAATATACACCTATATTCCATGGTCCCTATTTAGAATATCATAGGTATGATCACTGCTATATCTGGATAGAGCCGTATATTTTATTCCTGAAATTACCTGAAGATTCCACCCAAGGTATGAGTCATCTCAAATACTCACATTGTTCTGTGATACATGACCGCCACCTGGCGGGCAGGTGAGAAATAGCTTATGTACACACATTTCTCAACTAGCCAATCAGGAAGCCTGGTGGGAAGGTATCTTAGAACAATGGACTAGTGGATATAAAAAGCCCATGTGCTGTAACAAAAAAAAAAACCCTCATGAAAAAGAAGAACCCTCATAAGACCTCATGGAAAGACCTGACATCTGAAGAAGATCTCTGCTGAAATAACTACTCTTCCATCTTTTCAAACTTCCTAAAACTTTAAACCTCAAAACTTATAACTTCCTACATTCTCCCCTATTGAATCTCTCACTTGCCTATATATCAGTCTAAAGGCGTTCCACTGCCAGCTAAATCCACGGGAGAGTTGCCTAGTCTGACGTCCGGGTGTGGTGAGATGTTTATTTGATTTGTATTAATTACTTTCTCTGTTGTGTAGAATCATAAAATTACCTTAGTGTATTACAACAATATTGGATAGTTAGATATATGTAGTCAGATACTGTGTTACTGTTAAAAAAATTGTTTATTGCCATATTATAAATTTTTCCATATTTCATAATTTATTGAATATTAATAACCAGAGTATCATATATCAAGGGCTTACTTCTTGCAAGCCTATGGCCACGGCATGTAAGAATATAACCTTTGAGATATTCGAAATTATTAATTATTAATAAATTTAATAAATATCATATCATTTAAATTTGTGATTGATGTAATTAGTTAGAGACATTATTAGTGTGTCTTACATTGGTAAGATATATTTTTGATTGTGTGTACCAATATTCACTTATCACCAGTCTTTTGTGTTTTGTGTTAATATATATATAATTTTTGTACATAAATAAATTTTTATATTTATCTATTATAAGGCAAATTTTGTGTGTATGGTACGAAATCATATTGGCTAAAAGAATTCAAGGTACAATAATAAGTGGTGATCAAATTATCAAGGTGTCCAAATTATTGGTTTACTAAATATTTGCCGTATTTTAACGGCTGGAGGCACTGTAATATTTCATCTAAGGGAAAGGGACACGCCCTTTATAAATAATATATATCCTTACATAGACCACCACAACAGGATATAGTGACCAAAAATATGGTCTTCAGGGTTGGATTCCAGAGTCTATCCAATTGCGTAGGACTGTCAGGGTCCTGTCCACGGCAGAAGTCCTAGAAGATCTGGCATTTCTGCCAGTACTCTGCATGGCCGCAGAAGGACACATCAGCCTCAGTTTGGTGCCAGACGGCCTTTATAAGGAGGCTCATCACTTCCTCAAGTTGCTGGATGATCTCTAGCTCCCCGTGCCCTGTTCCTGTTTCCTGTGACTTTGACCTGTGATTTCCTGTTACCGACTGGGCTTGCTCCTGGACCTGTCTACTCTGCTTTATCCCTGACCTAACCTGGGCCTGGCTTATGGATACTCTCTCTCTCTTGCTCCCCTGTGCTCCCCTCAGCTATCCCATCTGACTATGTCTGCTCTGATTCCCACCTGGTACCTGACCTTGGATTAAAACGACTACCCAGTAAACACCTAAATCACAGAAGGGCTTGCATACCACGCACAGGTGCCTCCTGTCTGCAGATCTATCTCTGTGCACCAGCTGTGCTTCTGAGTGGACCACCAACCAGCACTCCTACAGGCGACCTGTGCAACTTTGGGCCTGACCCGCTGTCCCACTCTCAGGTTAGTCCGGAACTTAGCCACAAGGGAAGCCCTCTCTCCATTGACCTCCATCACCAGGTACGTGATAAGGATAGAAAGGAAGCCTTGAAAGAGCTTCAAAGACCATAGGCAAGTCCCACTTAGGGAACAATGGTTTCCCAGGAGGTCTTCACTTCGTCCAAGCATTTAAGATTGGCATCACCAAATGGTTCAGGGCTAATTGAACCCCAGTGAGTGCGGACAAGGCTGAAACCTGAACTTTAAATATATTTGATTCTAGACTCTTGTAAGAACTGCTGAACCTCAGCTGATTCTGGTGATAAAAGGACTCCAGGGTTTTTGCTCTGTAAGATCTGGAAATTCTCTGGGAAGTCTTATTTCTGGAGACCTTTCTGGCTTGAAGCGAGATAGCCACTACCTGCTCTGAGCACTCTTGATTTGGTAGCCTCCACCTCTCAACTTTCATGCCATCAAATGTAGTCTCCTGGGACTGGATGGCAAAAACTGGCCTGGAGAAAGCAGATCCTGTGTCTCTGGCAGAAGCAGTGGTGACTTAATGTTCATCTGTTGGTTGAGACGGAAACCAGAGCATCCTCGGCCAAATAGTATAATTGCAAATATTGTGTTAATCTGCTTGATTCAGGCTCTGAATCGGTATATCATTGGCATTGGGGTATAGATATGCTTCAACTGGACGTTCCATTGGCAGTCTAAGAAGTCTACCCTTCACTGTTGGGTATGGTACTCTAGGAAACTGCCGCATTTCATATTCCAGGGAGTTGTCACTAGATCCACCTGGGGAGATCCCCCTTTCAGAGTTAACCAACTGAACTCCCAAGCTGGGGGACCACTCGTTGTTTGAGCAGAAGGAGAGGCTGAACAAGTCTGCTAACCGATTTTAAATTGCTGGTGCCTACACTGCCCTCTGGTCTTCTCAATGAATCTAATCTCAGTTGACTAACAGTTGAACTTCCGACTCCTCGTTCCCTCCTGCATGTATGCAACTGCCATTTTGTTGTCTAGGCATAATACAACAGATCACCTTTTTTTTTGTTTTGTTTTTTGTTTTGTTACGAGGAACAGAGATGAGCAGAATCCTCTTCTCTTTTGGGTGCTTTGAACCTTCACTATGGTTTCTTTTTTAAATAATTTGGCCACAAACTTGACCAGAAGTGTTTGCTTTTCATCGAAAAAGCAGTCGCCTGGCTGGAAGTGATTGGAAGGTGGAATTCCACCAACGTCACACGATATAGACATTATGGTCCACAGATCCTGAATATTTTCCATCCAGGTTTGTGCACAGAGCTTCAATCTGGCTCCCACAGGTACCCCCTTAAAGGAGACGTTTTGCTCTTCTCCCAAGATACCTGCCTTAGATTTTTAAGGCTTCAACAATGAAGTCTGGGTACTTCTCCAGTTACCTTTCCTTGACTGTAAAATTTTGCCTCTTCGTGCCTATCTGGAAGTTGCGACCTGTAAGATGGACCTTTCCCATTCTTCTGATTTTATCAGATGGTATCAGCTGTCATCTGGTAACTTGCTCCAATTTGATTTCAAGGCCACTGGCCGTGGCTTCAGCTGTACATCCCTTCTTGCGGTGACCATGGACAACATCTAATGATGTCTACTGGTGCCACTACCACAAAGCCTCCTGGCAGTTTCAGCTCTTACCACTTTGTCTCCCTCCACTTTCTCCAGAAGGGTATTTTGCTTTTTCTTTTAATGTTAGCCGTACATCTTGATATCACTCTGCCTACTGCTGCAAATGTTATTGCTGGTCTGCAGGCACCTCCAGATGTTACATACTTTAGATCTAATTTTCGATCTAGAGCGTCCTTGAAAGTAACCGGAAGGTGACGTGTCTTGCTAGTCGGAATAATGATCCATTCACCATCGGAGATGACAACAGCAGATTGACCTTCAGCCCTTTCAGGGGATACAAGTCTGACAACACATTATTCACACAGGCCATTTCCTCCGGCCACTGCCATTCTTCTTGGGTTACCTGCTCCCGTCCCTCAAAAAAGGGAAATTAAACCGGATGTCTCTTGAGATTTGGGAAGTACTTTCTGACGTTTTATGGAGAGTTTCCTCCACTTCACCCCAGGCAATTGCCTCCTTAACTGCCCTGGTAAACGCTTCTATTAGGCAGAAGTCAAAGCCTGTAGCCCCATTAATGTCTTCATCCTCCGACCAATTGGGTGCCTCCTGCTGGCTATGGTTAGAAGTGCTAGGCAATTCAGCCATCGACTGAGGAGTAGAGGCTTCTTGTATCGACTCTTTGGCCGATTCTTTAAAGGCTAAGTTGACCTTTTTTTTTTTTTTTTGGGGGGGGGGGGGGGGTGGACACAGGAAGGAGTTCACCTGCTGACCTCATTGGCAAACACCCTGCACTTGCCCTCCCCCCTTCCAGCAGATCACTACCACCCACATCCACAGGTGCACATTTTTCAAAGGCAATCAGTGAATACCTTTCTCACTAAATACTCAGCCATTGATTGTTCATTTGGCAGAGTGTGATCAGAGTGATCAGATAACAGCCTATGTGGATAGAGCTGTAGTAACCTGTGATGTCTTATAGACCAAGAGCGATGACAATGAGAGGTGAGATGGTGACCTTGACCAATATTACCTGGAAGTCTGTGCCTAGATGGTGACCTGTTATTGCCCTTAGGGGCTCCTTCCGTCTTGAGGTCCTTGCAGGGCTGTAGGCCGCTTGCTCCAAGTAGACTTGCCATACTAGCTTCTCAGGCAATAACATTTCACCACAAACCTCGCAACTATTAGGGCTGGTAACCTGTGATGCCTGTAGACCAAGAGCAATGACAATGAAAGGCGAGATGTTGACCTTAACCAACATTGCCTGGATGTCTGTGCCTAGATGGTGACCTGTTATTGCCCTTAGGGGTTCTTCTGTCTTGAGGTCCTTGCAGGGCTGTAGGCCGCTTGCTCCAAGTAGACTTGCCATACTATCTTATCAGGCAATGACATTCCACCACAAACCCAACAACTATTAGGGCTGGTAACTTGTGGTGTTTTGTAGACTAAGAGCGATGACAATGAGAGGTGAGATGATGATAGGGTTGCCACCCCATCCCTTTAAATCTGAACACATATTAATGACACAGGGTCTGTGGCTGATTAAGGTGATAAACTCATAGTGCCTTACCTGCATTAAATTAGCCTCAGGACCTGTGTAATTAATATGTGTTCAGGTTTAAAGGGTTGAGGTGGCAACCCTAGATGATGGCCTTGACCAACATTGCCTGGATGGCAACTTGTTGTTGCCCTTAGGGGCTCCTTCCATCCTGAGGTCCTTGCAGGGCTGTAGGCCGCTTGCTCCAAGCAGACTTGACATACTAGCTTGTCAGGCAATGACATTCCACCACAAACCCAACAACTATTAGGGCCGGCCACCTGTGATGTCTTGTAGACCATCTTGAGGTCCTTGCAGGGCTGTATGCTGCTTGCTCCAAGCAGACTTGACATACTAGCTTGTCAGGCAACGACATTCCACCACAAACCCAGCAACTATTAGGGCTGGAAACAGATGATGTCTTGTAGACCAAGAACAATGACAATGAGAGGCGAGATGATTACCTTGACCAACATTCCCTGGATGTCTGTGCCTACATAAATACTTTTTTGGCCTATAAAGGGTTCCCTCCATCTTGAGGCCCTTGCAGGGCTGTAGATCTTACAACAGCATTGGGGTCAGATGCTCCCTTTTTCTCAATGTCTTCACTACTTACCTTATCCCTTTACTTTGCTGGCAAGGAGTGGTCTGACTGAGCAGCGTTCTCTGTAAAACAACAGACTGAAATGACAGACGGCATGACATAGTGATCCCACAGCAAGCATTGAGAATGAACCTGAGATAGGAAGAGCCCAGGTGAATGCCATAACGAGGAAAAACGTACCGGCAGACAATGATCACATAAGCATCCAGCATTCATGAGTAGAGAACACCACCATGAAAACCATTCAAAACTGGCAGCCCTGGCCATTCGTGATGAAATCATGCCTGAGCATGCTCAGATCGTGGTCTCTGCTCCTGCTACCATCTTGGAAAAGGGCAAGCCAGAAAAAAATGCCCACAGTGGCCACATCACTTCCTATCATCCATGCAGTGCACTTGCACTGTTGCAGCCATCTTGGATATGGCAACAAGCATGACTCCAAAGCTAGAGTTGCTACCTCGTCCCTTTAATCCGAACACATTAATGTCATGGGTTCTGGGACTAATTTAATGCAGATTAGACACTAAGAGATTTAATTACCGCCATAATCAGCCACAGAACCTGCGTCATTAATATGTGTTCAGGTTTAAAGGGATGAGGTGGCCACCCTATCCAAAAGGCCTCCCAGACCACCATGATGGGGCTCCAATCATATGGATCATTTAGAGGACTTCCACCCAGGAGAGGCTGAACCTGGGGGGGGCCACAAGCAGTAAGGGATACCTCGCGGCTCCAGTCTTGATCAGGGAAGGACAAAAAGGAGAATGCTATGAGCTGGGTCCATCTTTGATTTATAGCTAACCAGTCCTATCAGGTTGCAGGGGCGAAGCCACAACCCATTGTATGCTGTCATGATGCACCAGGAAATGTCTATCTGTCTGCAGGACACCGGGGAGATACTGGAACTCTAATTCATGGTCACCTGGAAATAACCAGAAGGAGAAAGTCCATCCAAACAGTGAGATTGGTCAGAGACTCATTGGTATCACTCTGGGCATTGCCAGGCTAGGTCTTGGTTACAGAGTGAAGGGTGATGCCGCTCATACTATACGTGACCCTCATCTACATCATGGACATTTCCTTCAGCTTCTTAGTAAATATGATGGATATCTTCACCATCCTATAGAAGAGGTTGGGGTCCCGAGTAGTCATAGACAGGCCCAGCACCCCAATAGTAGAGGAAGAGGTGGTCTGGTGACATTGAGAAGAAGACTCCGGTCAGTCTCTGGATCTCCATCACTGGAAACATGGCGAGACAACAAATACTCCGGGATGGTGGAGGAGATGTTGGTGTCAGTGTGGAAATGGACAGAACACGGGATGATGACACTGAGAGAACAATACGGCTTCATTCTACGATATGTCCAGGAGAGAACGGGACAGGGGAGACCTTTCTCTGGAATGAATGTCAGTAGAAGGCCCGGAGAAAGCCTGCTCTGTGTTCTGAAAGAGCAGATGGAACATTCTCCTTGTGTGTATACAATATACTCCTGATCTCTGTACCTTGGGCTGTATATGACATATTCCTGATCCTTGGACTCTATACACAGGGCTGTATGATATACTTCTGACCCCTGCACTCTATACACAGGGCTGTATATGATATACTCCTGACCCCTGCACTCTATACACAGGTCTGCATAGGATATACTCCTGACCCGTGCACTCTATACACAAGGCTGTATATGATATACTCCTGACCCCTGCGCTCTATACAGAGGGCTGTACAAGATATACTCCTGACCCCTGCACTCTATACACAGGGCTGTACAGGATATACTCCTGACCCCTGCGCTCTATACACAGGGCTGTATATGATATACTCCTGACCCCTGCACTCTATACACAGGGCTGTATATGATATACTCCTGATCCCTGCACTCTATACACAGGGCGGTATATGATATACTCCTGACCCCTGCAGTCTATACACAGAGTGGTATATGATATACTCCTGACCCCTGCACTCTATACACAGGGCTGTATATGATATACTTCTGATGACCTGTAAAGACTGTTAATGCGTCACCTAGGGGCAAATTTTTTTTGGATACCGAAGTTTGCTGTCATCGCACCAACACACACGATTTTTTTTCCATGCAATTAATTTTTATTATGATTTTACCTTGAACACAACTGCAGTCACAGAATCAGGAGACAGTAAATGCAGAAATCCGATTGGTCGGGAAGATCCCCATTCTGGAATGTGGAGGTGGAGTCATTATTGATTGGTGTACAATACACAACGTGTTTCATTATTATAAAAAGATCCCGACATAGACAATGGGGGGGGGGGGGGGATAATCCCGGAGGCGGGGGGGATTTTGGAGAAATGAGAAGCCTTGCCTTGGAGTAAACCATTCTGGCCGTAATTTAATAACACAGAATTTCCTATGAACGTCAGCTCCACCTAGGGGCTAGAAGGCAGAATATTTTCCTTAAATACCTTCAATACAGACCGTGCCATACAGCATTATGGCCATTAGATGGAGCTGATGATCTGAGGAAATCATTGAAGGAGATACAATTTGCTAAATTTGTTACAGTTGGGTAGTATTGTTGACCAGCTACTAATCGCCAACCCGGTCTCACACTTCATCCACGTCTTTGGTGACCTCTGACCTCCTTATGATGAAGATCAGCCATGGAGTATATCTGAGGTGTATATCACGGGGTGCGTCTTCCCCACATGAGAGCTGGGATGTCCAGCAACATTCATCTAGAAGACATTTCCCGCACTCAAGGCACTAATACACCTCCAGGGTTGTGTGAGACCCCAGGAAGACAGTACTTCAGTGAGGAACATTTCCCTCACTCAGGAAAGGAAAGTGGCTTCTCCCTCATGTGCAATCTCTGATGTCTGGAAAAAGTGGATACCTGTGAAAAACATTTCCCGCACTCAGGACAGGTATACGACTTTTCCTCAGCGTGAGACCTCTGATGTGTGACAAGTTCTGACTTTTTTGCAAAACATTTCCCGCACTCAGAACAGGAGTACGGCTTCTGTCCCCCGTGCAATCTCTGATGTGTGTGAAGACTGGACTTCTGTGAAAAGGATTTTCCACACTGAAGACAGGAATACAGCTTCTCCCCCGTGTGGGACTTTTGGTGTCTGTTGAGATTGGATTTCTCTGAAAAACATTTCCCACACAGAGAACAAGAATACGGCTTCTCCCCCGTGTGAGACCTCTGATGCGTGACAAGTTCTGATTTTTGTACAAAACATTTCCCGCACTCAAGACAGGAAAATGGCTTCTCCCCCGTGTGCAGTCTCTGGTGTTTGTAAAGATTGGACTTAAAGGAGAAACATTTCCTGCACTGAGGACAGGAAAACGGCTTCTCCCCCGAGTGAGACGTCTGATGTCGGGAAAGATAGGACTTCTTTGAAAAACATTTCCCGCACTCGGGACAGGAATACGGCTTCTCCCCCGTGTGAGATCTCTCATGCTCAGTAAGAGCGTATTTAAAACGGAACCACCTCCCGCACACAGTGCAGGAGAATCTTTTGTCTAGTGGAAGGGCGGCTCGGTCCCGCACAGTCTGCGAATCTGATGGTCCATCTACAATGGGTGGTGCCGGATGGACATTGGAGGGAGCCGGGTTTTCTCCTGGACTATACTGTGTGAGGTCCTCATCTTCTACTTTCCAGTCTGGAGACAAAGTGAGACAATCCTCTGAGGTTTTCCTCATCTCCCGGCCATGGACTAAAATACAAAGACAAAGAGGATTACTAGACAGGAGCCCCACCAGAGGTCAGAGAGTGAGGATGGGGGAAGGGGGACCAAGAGGAAGACTGGACTCATCCTGAAGACCACCATCATTGGGGTATTGGCTCCTCCCCTATCCCGAAGACCACCATCGTTGGGGTATTGGCTCCTCCCCTATCCTGAAGACCACCATTATTGGGGTATTGGCTCCTCCCCTATACTAGGAAAGGGGATCATGGAGGCCCTGGACTAGGAGAGGGGGTGTATGGAGGCCCTGGAACTAAGAGAAGGAGTGCCTAAGGGCCCTGGACTAGGAGTGGGGGAACATGGAGGTTCTGGACTAGGAGTGGGGATCATGGAGACCCTGGACCAGGAGAGGGGATCACGGAGGCCCTGGACTAGGAAAGGGGATCACGGAGGCCCTGGGACTAAGAGAGGGGGTGCCTAAGGGCCCTAGACTAGAAGTGGGGGAAAATGGAGGCACTGGACTAGGAGAGGGGGTGCCTAAAGGCCCTGGGACTAGGAGTGGGGCAACGTGGAGTCCCTGAACTAGGAGAGGGGGTGCCTGGAGGCTGTGGACTAGGAGAGGGGATCATGGAGGTGCTGGACTAGCAGAGGGGGTGCCTGAAGGCCCTGGACTAGGAGATGGCATGCCTAAGGGCCCTGGACTAGGAGAGGAGGAACCTGGAGGCACTGGACTAAGAGGGGGTGCCTAGAGGCCCTGGACTAAGAGGGGGTGCCTAGAGGCCCTGGACTAGGAGAGGGGATGCCTGGAGGCCCTGGACTAGGAGAGGGAGTTCCTGAAGGCCCTGGACTAGGAGAGGGGGTTCCTGAAGGCCCTGGACTAGGAGATGGCATGCCTAAGGGCCCTGGACTAGGAGAGGGGATGATGCCTGGAGGTCCTGGACTACGAGGGGGTGCCTGGAGGCCCTGGACTAAGAGGGGGTGCCTGGAGACCCTGGACTAAGAGGGGGTGCCTAAGGGGCCTGGACTAGGGAGAGACATTTATCAATTGTTGCAAGTAATGCCAACCAGGAGCAGAGAGATGGCTTGTGTGGAAGAGATATTAAATACCCAACATCCGCTCTATCCTGCCATCTGATCCAGAGAACAATGAGGTCTTGCTCACACGGGGAGAATGTATCTGTGCCGGGTGTGATGGCCCAGGTGTTCTGTGCATCCTCCCATGCAGGAGATCCCAATATAGTTGTTTGGGATGAAGTGGCTGCACGGACACCATCGCTACTCCCAATGTGACATCTCTGCGGATGCATGACCCCGAATGCACTCAGGTTTTGAACACACCCACAATTTGACCACAACCTCTTTTTTTGCATGGTGCACACTGCTATATTTCCTCCTACCATCTTTTTGGGAGAATGGGGGAGTGTAAAAAAGTTACAGGCTCCTGAGATAGAAGGTCCTCCCAATGAGGCAGCAGCAAGGGAGCATTCGCCAGCACCGCACCACAGACAGAGAAGCCAATCCGAGATTCCTTTGGTTTCTTTCCATCATAATAGACAAGGAATGAGTCGGAAGGCGTAGAATCAGTTGGGAAGGCGGAAGGCATAGATGAGATTGTACTGATCCTCCGATGTCACTAGGGCATCCATTGCGTCCACCAGGAGGATCCAACAAACCTTGCGGTGGAGACGGGATGCCAGAAGATCCACATCCAGCATCCCTCAGCAAAGGCAGAGCTGATGGAACACCTGTAGGTGCAGGGACCACTCGCCCTAATCCAGGGTCTGATGGCTGAGATAATCTGTTTGGCCTTTTTAGACCTCTGGAATATGGCGGACAAAGCCGGAATGAACCTTCCCACCCATCTCAAGATGCGAGACGTCTCCACCGCCGCTACTGCACTTTATGTGCCCCTCTGATGACTGATTTGCACCACCGTGGTGGCGTTGTCCAACTAGATCCTGATCGGCAGACCCTGTAGGTGATCCATCCCATGTGTCAGCGACAACCTGACCACCCAAGGCTCCAGGACATTGATGGGGCAGTCGAGCCTCCTCCGGTGTCCAAAGACCCTGAGCTGATTCCTATACGAAGACTCCTCCCCAGCCTGACATCCATCATGACCACAGTCCATCGAAGGGGAAGGACGAACATTCCATAAATCCAGAGACCACACTCACCAGAGAAGAGAGGCCGACGGCAACCACTCCAGATGAATGCAAATCTCCAAGGAAGCGGAAGACCTGTTCCATTTGGACAGGATTGCCTACTACATGGAATTGAACATACAGAACCGCTCAAAGACAGCCACCATCAGGCCCATAACCTGCCTGTGAAAATGCAGGGAAGGCTGCTTGAAATTCAAAATCTGCCAGAGTTCCTGTGTTTGTCGAACAGGAGGAACACCTTGGATTGCTCCGAATCAAGGATCAGCCCCAGACACTCCATGTGCTTGGATGGGGTCAACAAAGACTTCCTTAAAGCGGGTCGGGATGAACATGAAGTCTTAGAAAGGAGGCATGGATGTGTGGGGAGTGACTTTGGGTGGGGGTTGTTCATTGTTCACTGCCATGTGGCTGCATCCCATTGTTCTATTGTGTGCCTTGCTTGAGAGCAAACTATTATGGGATATGTGTTTGTACTGGCTTGGTGGGGGGTGTTTCTGGCAGCCCTTCCCCCTGATGGGGCAGGCTGATGATATGTTTCCTGTTACTGGTTGTATTTCCCCGCCCTGTGTATATATCTTTTGTTTGTGTTAAAATAAAGCAGTTGACTTTCTGTTTTAAGAGAGTCTGGTGCTGTCTTATTTCCTGTATGATCAGCAGTGGTGTCCGTGGATAATGTTCAGACAGGGAAGCGGGAGTCTAACGGAAATACCCTAGTGCAGTCGGGTCCAGTTCCGTTACAATGGAGATCTCTCCACTGTGCAGCAGCGTCGAGCGGGACTTCACATGCAGGAGCAAGTCATCCAGGTAGCCGAGCATGGACACCCCCTGTTGTCTCAGCAAGGCCGAGGCCGAGACCTTAGTAAACACCTGGGGAGTGGAGGCCAAACCGAAGGGTAGCACCACCACTTGGTAATGTCCATCCCAGCAGATGTCCCACACAGATGGGAATGTGCCGGTAAGTGTCCTTGATGTCTACAGAAGCCAGAAAAGCCCCATGGTGAAGGGAGGGTGATGGAATGGATTCCAGTCTGAACTCGGGAACCTGCATGAGGGCATTCAGATTCTTGAGGTTCAGGAATGGGCAAACCCCGTCTATCGTGGGAACTGTAAACAGACCCCTGAAACGGCTTCAACTCAGAAACCAGAACAATCACCGCTCAAAAGGAGCAGAACCTGCACAGCCCAGTACGGGGCCTTCAGACGTGTCAGTGAGATCCGCGTATTGGAGGTAAAAAAACCTGACCGGCGAAAAGGAATGAAATTCTAGTTTGTAGCCTCCCAGATGAAGAAGAAAGAAATTCTATGTCATGGCCAGACCTTGTCAAAGTCTCTGAGTGCAGCAAAAACAAAAACCAAGACTACCAAACACAATGCTCTCCCCGCCGAGGTCAGCGGTAGGAAGAACCACGCTCGCCATGAGGAGATGGATGACGTCCAAGGAAGTACCGCAGAGAAAATACCTCTGGTAAGGCAGGGGCGACAGACCACGCAGGGGCCTGGTAGTCCACCACCAGGTCGGGTGGGAGGGGGAGGAGAAACCCATAGGGACTGATCATCCTGGGAGTACACCCCCCCCTACCGTGTCCAGAAATGGAAGGGAGGGGACATCTCCTTACTTATCCCATGAAAGATCCTTCTCTCCACCAAAGTGGGGGGGATCGGCCAGGGTAACACTGTGACATAGGCTTTAGGCACCCAGATATATGTGTGTCTATGAGACATTTAACTCGCTGGCCACTCCGGTCCAGAATGGGGCATCTTCGCAGCCAACCAAATGTGGAGCTAGTGGTCTGAGGATGATTGCTGGTCAGACTGGGGTGACCACTGGATTTAAATGATCCAAACCCTGTTTGGAAATGGATGAAGAAGAAAAGGCCGTTGTCAAGGCCCCGGGTATGACCAGAGGTGTGTGGACTGACACAGGAAAACGCAGGCTTCAGATATAGTATAAACAATATAATTTATTTAAGACTAAACAATACATAAATGCAGTGCAAGACTAAACAAACACAGTGCAAACAAACCAAACCAAAACCCCCAACAGATAACAAAAGAACAATACTAAGCGTAGTCGGACGGGCCGGGTCAGGAACAATCAGGCAAACACGGTAGCAAAGGAGCAGACTGGAGAGTGGTCAGGAATAGCAGAGGTCAGGACAGGCGAAGTTCAATCAGAGTCAGGGATCAAGCAGGATCAGACAGGAAGCCGACAGGATGCAGGTACAGGGGCTCTTGGGAAAACATACACCAAGGCGCTGATTGCAAGTCTGGCCATTCCTATGTGCACCTCCTGCAATCAGCCTCAGGTGTTTTGGCTGACTGCAGAAGTGAGCCTCTGGTTGCTGAGAGCACCCGCTGGCCAGTCCTGGTACTGCAAACCACAAGGCAGGTGAGTCCCCCCACTATTGGCGAGTCCATTCCTGACAGTACCCCCCCTCAAGGAGCGGCCTCAGGACGCTCCAAACCGTCCTAAATGGGCAAAATGTTCCACCGCCCGGATCCAGTAATTGGCGGGATATCAAGGACTGGTACATCAGGCTGGGCACCGGGCAGAGGCACATCAGGCTGGACACCGGACAGAGGCACATCAGGCTGGACACCGGACAGAGGCACATCAGGCTGGGCACCGGACAGAGGCACATCAGGCTGGGCACCGGACAGAGGCACATCAGGCTGGGCACCGGACAGAGGCACATCAGGCTGGGCACCGGACAGAGGCACATCAGGCTGGGCACCGGACAGAGGCACATCAGGCTGGGCACCGGACAGAGGCACATCAGACTGGGCACCGGGCCACCAGGTGGAGCAGCGGGCACCGGGCCACCAGGCGGAGCAGCGGGCACCAGGCGGAGCAGTGGGCTCCGAGTCATCTGGCAAGACAGCGGGCTCCGAGTCATCTGGCAAGACTGCGGGCACCGAGTCATCTGGCAAGACAGTGGGCGCCGAGTCATCTGACAAGACTGCGGGCGCCGAGTCATCTGGCAAAACAGCGGGCACCGGGTCATCTGGCAAGACTGCGGGCGCCGAGTCATCTGGCAAGACTGCGGGCATCGGGGCTTTAAGCTCGACAGCGGGCACAGAGTCATCTGGCAAGACAGCGGGCGCGGAGTCATCTGGCAAGACAGCGGGCGCCGAGTCATCTGGCAAAACAGCGGGCACCAGGTCATCTGGCAAGACAGCGGGCACAGAGTCATCTAGCAAAACAGCGGGCACCGGGTCATCTGGCAAGACTGCGGGCGCCGAGTCATCTGGCAAGACAGCGGGTGCCGAGTCATCTGGCAAGACAGCGGGCACCGAGTCATCTGGCAAGACAGCAGGCATCGGGGCTTTAAGCTCGACAGCGGGCACCGAGTCATCTGGCAAGACAGCGGGCACCGAGTCATCTGGCACGACAGCGGGCATCGGGTCGTCAAGCTCGACAGCGGGCACAGAGTCATCTGGCAAGACTGCGGGCGCAGAGTCATCTGGCAAGACTGCGGGCGCCGAGTCATCTGGCAAGACTGCGGGCGCCGAGTCATCTGGCAAGACTGCGGGCGCCGAGTCATCTGGCAAGACTGCGGGCGCCGGGTCATCTGGCAAGACTGCGGGCGCCGGGTCATCTGGCATCAGGGTATCAGGCTGAATTGCGGGTGCTGGGGCACCAGGCTGAATCACGGAAGGCGGGTTCTCAGACGGCAGGCTGACCGGTTTGGATACTGGCAGGATGGTACTGGTTGGAAAGAATTTTTGCTTTTTCCTGGTTTTAGTTACTGGAGCACAGGAAGTAAGCGCAGGTTTGTAAGTGGATAGAGCAGCTGTAGGCAGAGAAGAGCTGGGGGATGGAACAAAGGAGGGAGCAGTTGCTACAGAGGACTTCTTTACAGGGTTAAAGAAAGGATAGGTGCGAGTGGGAGCAGGGGACTGACATGTGGTAGTTAGCAGAGTATACTGGGCAGTCACTGGGGGTGCTGTCGGGGATGCAGGAAGAGTGCCTTGAGCAGAGGAATGACGTTGCAAGCTGACTGAGGCTGGGTGCAACAAGTCTGACCATGTCTGCAGTATGGGTTGAACAAAGCTCAGCTTACACAAAGCCTGTCTGGTCAAAGACTGCACTGCGTTTATACAGTCCCTTAGTACCTGTTGTGAACATGCAGAATAACGCTCCAGAAAGTAATCTACATCATCCTCCAATAACCATACCAGGGACTCTACCTGGTCGGCAATAAATGGCGGCAAAAATTCATCCCTGCTTTCGGGGGTACCAGATGAAACCAACTCTGCACAAACCTGAATCAATGGTTGCACCTCAGAGAACTCTGTGCCCTGATCTACTAGGCCTTATGCACTCTAGTAGTTGATCCCGGGTATACTCCTTCAGAGTCTGATAAGCATAATCTCTGTCAGCAAACACTAGCAGAGACAAATACACCACCTCATCAAGATTCATCCTTCCCAGCAACAATAAGCCAAGATGGCTTCCCTGTGCAGCCACTTCTGGTCAGGATTGGCCTTGGTGTAATGTCAGGGCCCCAGGTATGACCAGAGGTGTGTGGACTGACACAGGGAAACGCAGGCTTCAGATATAGTATAAACGATATAATTTATTTAAGACTAAACAATACATAAATGCAGTGCAAGACTAAACATAAACACAGTGCAAACAAACCAAACCAAAACCCCCAACAGATAACAAAAGAACAATACTAAGCGTAGTCGGACGGGCCGGGTCAGGAACAATCAGGCAGACACGGTACCAAAGGAGCAGACTGGAGAGTGGTCAGGAATAGCAGAGGTCAGGACAGGCGGAGTTCGATCAGACAGGAAGCCGACAGGATGCAGGTACAGGGGCTCTTGGGAAAACATACACCAAGGCGCTGATTGCAAGTCTGGCCATTCCTATGTGCACCTCCTGCAATCAGCCTCAGGTGTTTTGGCTGACTGCAGAAGTGAGCCTCTGGTTGCTGAGAGCACCCGCTGGCCAGTCCCGGTACTGCAAACCACAAGGCAGGTGAGTCCCACCACTATTGGCAAGTCCATTCCTGACAGCCGTATCCCTCAATGAAGATAAGAGAAATTCACACTTTGCAGCCAGCTGAACCCCGGAACCTCCATAAATCCAGTCTAGAGACATAAATTGTGTCTGCAGCACAGAGAAGGAAGATTATACGAGAGAAATCCAGGAATACAGGATGGGGAACACAGCTCAGGAAAGTGATATTACCCTGCCCCCGCCCTACTATGGACCAATCAGTGAGCAGTATGGGTGGAGGAATGGATTTAGTGTTCATGACCCACCTGTGCTGATCCCTATGGGAATGTCCTCCTCTATTAATATCCTTATTATTCCATCCTCCTCCATAGACTGCTGATCATCCCTCACATACGCCTCTTCTTCTTCTACTTTGCCCTCAACATTTATATCTATCAGATCTTCACCCTAAACCAAGAGAAGGATTGATAACAACATATGTAAAATATAAGCTCTAATATTGTGAGATCACATAAAAGAAAAATTCAAACATCTACACAAGTTCATGTTCTAGATGCTCCATCCCACCAACCTTGTAATGGTGAGGGAAGGTGTGACGTTCCTGTGGTGGGTTCCTGGTATTAGGTGGCTCCATCATATCCTTGTGTCCTTCTGAAAACTCCTTCATCACTCCATACTCCTCATCCTCCTCTTTAAATTCCTCTTTAACATCAATATTATCATCCCCGAGGATTCCACTCTGGAAGATTAAATAAAACATTCATTGTAACAAACATGCCGGGTATAAATCACAACTACCAGAGATTGTCAATCACCTACCTGATGACGGTGAGGAACAGTGTGACCTTCCTGTGTGGAATCCCGGGAATACAGAGAACGGGGACATCTCTCTGGTGGGTTCCTGTAGCTGGATGACTCCATCATGGTGTCTTCGTACAGATCTTTGTGTCCTTCTGGAATCTCTGACTCCTCCATCACCCCATCCTCATCATCCTCCTCTTTTATCTCTTCTTTACCTTCAACTTTAGAATCGCTCATCTCGTTGCATCTCTCTGGTGGGTTCCCATGACTGGATCCATCTGTAGGAAACACACACTGACTGAATCCATTGTTTCTGTGTTTATCAGATGATGGGGGATCTAGGTGGAGCCTCCGTACTGCTCTCTCCTTTCCAATAAAGTCTCCTCTTACCTGGTGATGTGATGGGTGGCTGATTGTCCATCATGACGTCCTTGTAGAGGTCCTTGCGTCCTTCTAAATACCCCTACATAGGGAAATAGACAGTGGTGTCACTTAGGAACCTGACACACACAATGATACAGTCACCATCCAGACACGTCTGTTACTGGAGAATGTCCCAGAATTCCCGGCCCCTCTCACCTCTCCTGTCAGCAGCTCCATCATCTTCTTGGTGACTTCTAGAATCTTCCTCATGTTGTGTCTCTCAGGTTTTAGGGAGTCACATGGAGGCACTGTGATGGTCATATGATCACCTGACTTCTGAGGAGGAAATCTCTGTATTGAGGAACCAATAGGAATATCATGTTAGACTCCCAGAATCCTCCTCACCTCTCCAGTCAGGTCTGTGTTTTATTAATAGAGATGTCATGTGACCTCCCAGAATCCTCCTCACCTCTCCGGTCAGCAGGTAGATGATCTCCAGGGTGAGGTTTAGTATCCTCTCAGTCATGTGACTCCGGTCCTCCTCCATCCTCATTGGTCTATATAGGTCTCCTTGTAGATGGATAACTTTGGGAAATGAAAGAAAGTGAAAGACTGCCCTTTTGGTATCTTCAAACATTTTATTTGATCAGTGAAATGGTAAGAAGGTGAAGGTGGCCTCCATTTCCTGGAAGAATGGTTTTAAAAGTGTAGGTGGAAGGACCATCATAGACCAAGTACCTTTTCCCTACTATAGAGTCCTCCTGAGCCCTACAGCCTCCTCCTTCCCTCCTCCTCCTTTTCTCTCAGAGCCCTCCTGCCCAACAACACTAACAAGGACCCAGAGTCCTTCAGTTACACTACCCCCTCAGGGGCCCCAAGGCCTTTCAGCCTCAGTTCTCCCCGAGTTCACCTTCAACCCTCAATATTTTCCTCCCTCTGACACCAATGATGGAACATGTTCTTCATGGCAGGCTGGGGGATGTTTTCTTCCTCCTGACCAGCAATGTAAGGGTCTCTATGCTCCATACTCCTGACCCCGGCACTCCATCATTGTGTTGGCTCCATAGTGTAATGATTGCCCATTGGCTGCCTGTGTAGTGTAATCATCGCCCTCTGTAGGCCATGTATGGTCAGGATGGTCCTGGTCTTGTCTGTTTATTGTCAGTGCTGCTTGTCAGAGGATTATACTACTAGAATGTATCTCCACAATGAGGAGAATGTTCTGGCCCCGGAAGTGGCAGAATGATCTGCCCCTGAAGGGGTTAATCTGGGTTCCCACACTATATATGTGTGTATCATCTGCTGGAGATAAAAGACGTCACAGTGACTATGGAGGAAGAGGACGGACATGACGGTGGAGGAAGAGGACGGATGTGACGATGGAGGAAGAGGACAGACGTGACGATGGAGGAAGAGGACAGACGTGACGATGGAGGAAGAGGACAGACGTGATGATGGAGGAAGAGGACGGACGAACGGTGGAGGAAGAGGACCGACGCAAGGATGGAGGAAGAGGACCGACGTGATGATGAAGAGGACACGACGATGGAGGAAGAGGACACAACGATGGAGGGAGAGGACAGATGTGACGATGGAGGGAGAGGACGGCTGTGACGATGGAGGAGGACGGACGCGACGGTGGAGGAAGAGGACGGACGCAACAATAGAGGAAGAGGACGGACATGACGGGGGGGTTACTGGGTGTAAATAGAAAATAAGATCCTATCACCTCCTCTGCTGCCACTTCCAACAACGTCTCCTTTATACTTCGTACCTCATGGAACTGCCTGTCTTTATCTATCATCACTTCCTGTCTGCACCTGACATCACTTCTTGTCTTCCATAGAGACTTCCTGTCTGGGTAGAAGTGAGATCCCCACCTTGTGGAGCTCAGAGGAACTTCAGCCCCGAGAACAGTCTGGTAGTGTGACCCTGGCCTTGTGCTGGGTGTGTATGTACTGTACTGAGACACCCGAGTACACATAACATTTCCCTAACGGGGACCAGAACCCAGATATCAGAATAATATAGCACCCATCCAGGACCCATCCTTGACATGCTGGAGGTAAAATTCGATACCATACAATGTACCCGAGAGAGGGCATCGGCATTTTGATGCTGTCCCCCGGGGGTCTATGCTCCACTACAAAGTTGAACTCATGGAGTAAAAGGAACCATCTGGTCACTCTGGCATTGTCCTGCTTGTTGGTCTCATCCAGGTCAATGGGGCATGATCTGACACCAGGCGAAACCTCCTGCCTAGCAGAAAGTACCGTGGAGAATCCAGAGCCTATTTGATGGGGAAACACTCTTGCCACAGCTTAGTATTTCTCCACAGCCGTCAGTTTCCTCCCGCGAAAAACTACGGAGGTGCTCTCCCATATTGACCACTTAAGCAAAGACCACTCCTAAGCCCTACCCTGAGGCATCTGCACCACAAATTCCTTAGAAAAACTAGAAGCCACAAGCACCGGATGCTGGCACAATACAGTCTTACGTTTCTGAAAAGCTTCTTCAGCATCCGCATTCCAATTTTTCATTACTCCCTTCCTACCCTTTGTTAAGTCAGTCAATGGTGCAGCCATGGTGACAAAGTTGGGGACGAACCTTGGATAGTAGCCAACTATGCCCAAAAATGCTTTGACCTGTTTTTTGGTTAGAGGACGGGGCCAGTTTTGTATGGCCTCCACCTAATTCACTTGAGGTTTCTCTAGCCCCCTATGCACAATGTACCCTAGGTAC